>NC_041034.1:6614166-6942843 GCF_900634625.1 Parambassis ranga | reverse complement strand
ACTCCAATTAACAATGCTTAGCCATGCACTGACTCATTTTGCTTTTGTGTTTGGTGAGGTAGATGAGGGCTGAGAGGAAAATGTTTAAGAGACACAAAGGTGGATTTCACATAATCCTCTTGCTGAAACAAATGCTGAATTTGAGTGAGTGTCTGAGATATGAAGGGTGTTGAGAAAAGCCCTGCCATGAGAAACTTTCTCTCTTAGATCTTAGTGTTAAGATGGGAAGTTTTTTTCCTGATTGATTGATTTTTAGGAATCCTATTTTATTTAATCTCAGATTAGGAATTCCTAAACAGTCCAACAGTATTGATTTTGTCAGTTTCCTATTAACCAACAATACTGTTATCATCTTACTGAACAATTTTAAAGAAAACCTATGATAGCTATCAAGAAATATTTGACCCATCCTCTGGTTTCTTTACCAGAAAAATATAGTGCAAAGTTGAGGCTTCAATCATCTTGTATGTATTATTGGGGGAAGGATTCATAACCATGGTCACCTAAAAAATCGCAGTGGCAGAAACATTTTCCTTGTAAAATGTCTTTAGGATGCATGTGTTTGCCAACACATTCTAATCCCATTACGTAAATAACTGTATGTAATACAAACTGTAATTTGTTGCTTTGTGTACATCGACACAAGTCTTGCCTTTATTCTGTGGAGCTGACACATTTCTTTTGTTGTTGTTTTCCTTTTTTTCATGCACATATACTGTACATGAACCAGCCTTTTCTTGGTATGAGATTTGCAAACGTCCACATTAGAAAGCATTTTCCACTCCTAGACATGGTAATGTTGTCGGTTGTCCTGCCGGCTGTCACGATAATGACTTGTATTATTCTACACACAAAAAATACATAATAATATGTCAATATTTTACGAAACACAACGAATGAGGCATGGCTGATTTTTATGCTTAACCTTAATGACGAGTGAAAAGGCAAACATGAGAAAATCTTTCAGCCACAAAGTCAGGACAGACACAAACCCCAGGCTCGTCCTCTCGCCATGTATTCTGTTCTGGGCATTCAGAGTAAACGTGTAATGTCTGATAATTACTGACTTAATGTGTTGTTTGTTTCTGAGGATGTATTGTTATCAGATGAGGGCTCAAACCCAGGAGGGAACTGGACTTTGTTTACTTCACAGCTCTAGTTTAAATTTTGGCACAGAAACACATTTAAGCTGACTTTTTAAAATAGTTTGTATTGTAGTATTTACAATATTGCTTCATTTGAGCTCTAATTAGTGTGTGAGTGGTTTAGAAAGCTGTGATGCATGGCAGGGATCATCTTTGGTGGCTACAGAATACAAAGATACTTCTTTGTATTCAGGCAAATTTTTCATAATAAATGTTGTGTGTAAAGATCCACAAAGGGCAATGAACAAGTTGTGTAATGATGCACAGTATTCTGGGAGTTTTGTTGTTTTCAAGGTATTGACAGTGAGATGTTCTGCAGCCTATTTTCACAGCACTCTACCTCAATACATCATTATCAACAGTGACAGTGAAGGGACACAGTAAGGCAGAGGTGTAAAGCTGTACCAATACTCCAACTCATATCTAAATTCACAGCTGACCAAGTTGGTGACAAAAATAGAATATAAAGATATTTGACAAGTTGTAAAGATTCACACTCATTCGTAATGTGTAGCAAATGCTGTTCCAGAGACCTTTTTCATTTCCATTTTCAGTCCATAAGAATTGCTGATGTGAAGAATTCCATGCCTAGAGTCAGTGATGTAGCGGCTGCTAGCAGCTGGTCTTTGCAAGAAAAGCACACAGTCACATACACATACCAGCACACGGATACACAAAAACACACACACCATGACAATAGTATTGTATTCGAGCCTCACACTCTTTCGTATCTATTACAGCATTTCCTGCTCAAGGGCTCTCACTGCCTTTCAACTCACAGCTATGCTACACTTTTCCACTCAGGCAGCACAGTCCAAGGACATGACTAATACATGACTCTCTAGAGCTTCGTCCAAAACCAACAGTTCTTTGCACTGCGATGTGCACATCACACCATACATTTGCAGTATAGGATTGTATGTTTTATATGTACCAGTATGTCACTCTAGACAGATATTACATCAACACATATGAACACGCGCAAAAATTTTGAATTTCTACAGCCGTCAAATATGGGAAACGCCAGAGGAAAAAATCCCATGCAATCATTATTATTATAGTACAGCACAGAATACAGTAAATAATTTATAGTTAGCGCAGGTGGAACTGGACAATTATCACATAAAGGAAACCAAAAGATTTTTTTAACTAGGCCATAAACATGTGGTTTTTTTTTGTTTTTAATCCAGTAATATCGGCCATTTTAACATGGGAGACCATGGGGATTCACCCTTGTGCATGGTTTTCATTCAACTAAAGCGCATTGAAGTTAAATTTAGAAAAAAGGTTCACTGGTGGATTGACAAAAGTCAACATGATGACTTTCTTTGCAATTGGTCCAAATGTTCACTTAGTCCTTACTTAGCGTGCATGTGGGTATTACCTGTATTAGTATATTAGACATCAGATCCCTTTATGTTATTATTATAATGCATAACCTGTATATAGAGCTGGGGTATTTGTGTAATCTTTCTATTTTCGAATACAAGGGAAACTTAAAACTTAAACTTAAAAAAATATGATGAAGAATATGACCCTACTTAACAGGACAGCACTGTAGAATTCAATAGGTTGACAGCACTGTATAAAACAGTAGTTTGTGCAACTGTTTGAGCAGCAAACATACTCCTGCCAGGTTTTTCCAGTAATGTATAGGTTTGTGGTTTGTTGTGTAGCTCATGGCAATGTTCTGCTCCTGCTGCTGTTTGCCACCACGGCTATCACATTGATTTCAAGAGACAGTTTTATGGTTTTTTAAACCAGCATGTGGAAGTAATCCACCAGACTAGGAGACTGGAATCTCTCCAATAGTCAAGTAAGGTAATCTAATTTCTGAACTCAATTTTCTTATGCTGTTAAATTATTCTATAGAGGTCTACAAAATGTTGAAGTGGGCTGTAAGTGTTTTCCTGACACATTTGTTTTTGCCTTAGACTCTAAGCAGCACTAGAATGCTCTCTCTCACTTTTAAGCAAACACATTTGCACAAAACAACCAACACTGACTCTTAGTTCAAGCCTTCCTACTTCTAAGGGTAATTAAATCTTAAACCATGCTCATCACCAAACTGAGCTTTCATTACAACAGACAGGAGACTGCTGGAATTAATTGTTCTGCTCAGTCACACACGCACAGCATGAGGCTCAATCCAGAGATTCGGAGACATCACCACAGTTATCCTGATAATTTACATGCAAACTTAATGTGTTCATTTAGGTTGAGCGAAGTCTGCCTCGGATGTACGTCAAATTGGAGTCATAACCCAGAGATTTTTCATGGCTCCACACAAGTGACTGTAATTGTAAATGGCATCTTCTTTTTAACTTGGTTTGTAATGAGCAGCTTTCATTTTAATTACCTACATACATGCATGATAGGATTAATTTCCTTAGATGTCATTTGGTTTATCTTTAAGGTGCTTTGCTTGGTAATGGAAAAAAAGTACATTCTGTGTAACACACTGATAAGAGCCACATGTGAAGCTATAATCTGGAAATGAAAAGAGAAATAGTTTTTTTCAATAAGAAAAACCCAATTAACTTTTCTTCGCAGACAGATATTAACATAATGTTGCTGACACATATGTTGAAAAAAGTTTATTCTGCAGTTTGAAAGCCAGTTTGGATTTGCGTGATACAACTGTGCCATTTGATAGCAGAGCCACATTTGTTAATATTTTCATGCTTTTGAGCCACTTCATTTTCAGACTCTGACTGTTTAATTTCTCCTCCACCTTGATCTATACTTACTTACTAACCTTTGGAGACCTTCTGAATTCCAAAGATGAATTACACCTTCACTTTTAGACCTGTTTAATTGATCACCTCAGGGAGTTTGATTTGCTATTTCAGGTGGAAAACCATTTGATTCAAATACATACATTTGAAACTGGCAGCAGCATTCTTGGTTCTCCCTTCTCATTATGTTTGCATTGTACTCATCCTGAAGGTGAAGAATTTAATATCTCTGCTATGAGGGTTGTGTATATGTATGTGTATGTGTGTTGTCTGAGTATAACGAGTACATCAACCAAAGGCAAACTTGGCTGCCACAACACTGTAAAATATTCCATCATCATTTTACATTACCCTCAATGGTATGTCACTAAGTTAACTACCAAGCTGAATCAGTAAGTGCAAAAACCGCTTTTACAGTTGAATATTGCACCTGCCCTGAGCTACCAAAGAAACTAAAATACAGTTAAAAATAAGATCAACTTAGCTAAAACACAATCTGAAATAAATACATGAATAATAAAAATGGATTGTTGTTAGGTTGATATTTATAAATGTCCTGGACATGACAATAGGAAATGGAAGGCAGGATCATTGTGGAGGAGTATTAAAGCATAACATATTTAGGTTAATTTTATATATTGCATTCAAGGTTATATTGGTTCAACTCAAGCAATATACTCAGAATTAAATTCTGTATATATATAAGCATACATAACAATGCCAGTTCAGAGGTTTTTTTATTATTATTATCGGCAGCTTGCCGTTTCAATTTCCATAGAATGTCACATAATTATTCAGAGGCTTTCCTGTATGCTACACATGCTCCGGCGTCATTGAGTGATTCTGAAAATATGTGATGGTATCAGATCACTTTGCAACAAGTAATACATTTAAATCAGTCCTCACCTATTTGTAAGGCCTGTGCATTATTCATCACAGCTACCATTTCCAGTCCTTCAGTCCTACGGTAGATGTGCAATTGGTTTTGACATTTGTTTGCATGTGTTTGTGCAGGTTGTGTGTGTCTATTGAGCGGGCTTATTTAGATGGATATTCATGTTTGAGCAGTTCTGCAAAACCCCCACATCATGAAAAACATTCTGTTCCTGAATGGATGCTACATTACCGTGCACTCCATTTGGAATCAAAATGACTTTGTGCCAGTGCCATTGAACGTACCATAATGAAATAAATATTGTTTTCTGAATGGGAACTGCAAAGGCTTCCCAGAATTCCTTCTAACCAAAACAGATTTCCAATATTAATTTATTGATCATATTGAGGATAGCGGTGTTATTCTTAATGATACTGTATTGTCATAATGCCCCTTTAACAACAACAATGTGCAGGGTGCCCAATTTACACAGACTAAGATCACCAGAATGAACCCACAGTCATCACTAATGAATTGGCCTCACTAAATTCAAGCTGCAGCTAATTTCACTCTCATCATGAGGAAATCAGTGAACCAATGCTGCTGGCTCACTCATCGCTTCGGACAAATGTCAGCTAATTGCTTGAAATGTCATGTATATGAGTATTGCAATTTTTAATTTGCAAAACATTGTCTCAGATTTTCTAACTCACAAGACTGCACAGACTGACAACAAGTCTTTTAAGTGGCTCACATAAAAGTGAGCAACTACAGCTGATGAAACTAAAGTGTTCTTTGTTGCGCTAAAAGCAGAATTACAATGACACATCCATGAATCAAAATGTATATAATACGCCCGAGGCTTTTAAAATAATCACTAACAAACTCACTGAGTGCCAAGTTTCATCCTCTTCACAATTTCAATGGTAGAACAAAAGAACCTCAGAGTTTTAAAAGTTTTCACTTCAGTTTAAAAAGTGTAATTTATTTAGCATCAAAAGTCATTGCAAGCGTAAAAGTTGTCTCATTTCAAGCTGCACCTTTTCAAAGAAGAGCATTTCTTAGATACTTTAGAAGGAGCCTTCAAAATAAGACAGCTGTTATTTAAATCTGAATACCAGCCAAAATATAAAATCAAAGGGACCAAAGGGAAAGGAAACAATTTATCTTTAAGAAAGGTTATAAAATACAATATAAATATCTTCACAAGAACTGAGATTTGTTCATGGGGTACAAAATGTGACATTTTTCCCAATATGTGTTCTTGTGGAATGCTTTCCAAAGACAATGCAGGCTTCTGTTAGACGAAAATGTCACATAAAACCTATTTATAGAGGAAGAACAGCAGCAAATGTTATTCTCAGGTATGTATAGCAAAGCTTTTTCACTTGACATTGATGGGGGTTTATACATATATAAGCATTGTACTTAATAAAATCCTTGGAAATGTGTAAACATTTAGAGTATCAAAAAGTTTTGTAATTCATGGAAGCATGAAGTAGGAAACAAAAAACAACGTTTTCTTCCATAGAGTCCTTAAATGATGTTTTCTAACCCAAGTTGCTTGATTGTGGCATCTTTACACACACAAGACTGAACAGAGAATAATTAGCTACAGTAGAGATGATAAATCTATTAATCTGTGCCCTTTGTTCTTGCCACTAAACTTAAGAATACAATAGACAGTTTTGTCCTATGCTTGTTACATACTTCACGAGAACAGAGATATTTGTTTGTTGAGGTGGCAACAACAAAGTTCTGGCCAGTTTTGGCCAGTCTTCCACTCTTCATATGGCCCTCCTACTGCAGCGCACATCACACACACACAGGTTTTGAAGAAATTTTTCTAATGAACAACGGCAGAAACAGCAGTTTAGGTGAACATGTTTGAAGCAGAGAAGGAGCAAGTTTTGTTGCCACTATTCGAGATTTCACAGTTTTGCTTGTTTGCCTAAATATCTGTTTACCAGAATGAGGGATGATAATGAGCCGATAATGTGATGGATGGATGGATGGGTGGATGGAGATAGATACTCTGACCAATCACGCTAGATTTTGGACACAACCAAGAAAAAACTTCTGTGAACAAGCTGCAAAACCTGCGAGAACTGCCAAACCAGTGCACCGAGAACAAAGTGACGTCATTTTGTTTTCAGAGCGCCGAGAGCAAGAACAAATTTCTCTGTTCTTGTGGAGTATGTAACAAGCTGTAGTCTAAAGTGCTCCCAGGGGACATTAATAAGTCTGTGCATAAACACATGAGGATGTCAACACAGCTTGTTATCCCTTGAGCTACAGAATGAATTGTGTTGACTGCTAACACTTGAGGGGAGTGACCCTTAGCCAAATCTGCATCATTGCAATAGAACCTAGTCTATGTCTGTACAAACGCCCCCAGCAAGGTGACTCATCTTTCCCACTACGTATAACATGGAACATAATGTGCAGTGATTGCGGCTGAGGAAGCAGAGGAGGGTTGATAGTTCAAGCTCCTCCTTAATACTTTTAAGTGTTCTTATGCAAAACAGTTGCTTATAATGGTTTCTAAGGGTCACTCCAGTTTTTGTACCCATGAATGGATGAATCTGAACCTGGTTAAGATGTAAAAATGAAGCTCAATTTTTGTGAAAAGCCACTGGACTGTCAAAACTGGGAGTACTGGAAACCAGGCCAACTAGAAATGTCTTGCTGTTTGCATCAAACTGAGAGCTTGATACTCCTAATTGAAGCTTGAATCAAGCCACGTGCCATCAACAACATGCATGACGCGTCCTTGTTTGATCTGCAACACAGCTATTCTACTATTACCCTTCACTGCACGCTACGATATAGGTGCTGTCTATACATCACACGTTAATGGGGTATCTCAAGGTCTTGGATAGCAATATCCTAAATCTGATCTGTCGTAGATACCTTAGATCAAGATATAATGTATTTCCTGAAGCATGTGAAAATTTCTTTCTGAGGTTTTCCCCATCATAATTCACTCCCATACTTTGCCCTGCTGTTACCTGTTTTATGTATTGAAGCTTATTTATATGAGTCCAGGTCCAACACAACTGTTGGCATAGTAGTGACCTGCAGCTCACTTGTGTGTTGAACCTCATGCAAGTTGCTGTAGTTATGCGTGCAAACACAGGAAAAGAACTCAGGTTTATGAGTGTATGACATAAGATTAAGCATTAGAGTGAGCAGATGGGCTGAATAAAATGGCTGCATCAAAGGTGTGTGAGACATACAACTGAAAACAGAAAAAGTAATGTCTAAGAGGCCACAAGGCCTTGGTGTGGTCATATAAGTCATCAGTTTTAGCAATAAAAACTAGCTGTGACACTGAAGGCACATTTAAATTTTCAAATAATTGTCAGTCAGCAATTCAGCAATCCTTCTCTTTGATTTAGTTTAGTTTGATATTTACAAGTCTGAACAGTAAATATTCTGCTGCTGATGGTGTGTGTGTGTGTGTGTGTGCCCGCGTTCTGTCACATTTAACAGAGATCTGCACTCCCCCCTGCTGGCTATTTTGCAGATCTGCTGAAATTTAAATGTCCTTTGAAGCCTCTCAAATGTTACTCAGTAGAAGTATGAAGGTTACACATACAGAGAATGAGTACAGATTGAAGAGATTCACCTTCTGTGTAGTTATCTTAGATGTTTTTTAGCCTAAAAGTCAATCCCCAAAAATTTGCTCTAAGTAACTAATTATTGGGATATTCCCCTCTCAATTTCCAACATGTAACTGCTGACTAGGTGCAGTGTTCTGGGTTAGATAGAACATAAGACTTTAGAATTAGAGCAATTACACAGTTTTATATGACTATTACTGTGTGGTAATAATCATAAAAAGAAGGCACTAGGGATTTCAGTATCACAGTGTCCTCTACAGTATTTTATTGAAGGTAAAGAGACTGAATCTCTTAGTATTCCACTTGAGACACTGTGCTTCCATATTGCAATTTCCTGTTTGAGTCTTATCTGGAGCAACCTGGAACTGCACTCCAGCGAAGCCTCACACAGCCCCCCTCTGCTTACCTACTGCTCTTCCATCTCAGGTTCCATTTCTCTCTCTCTTTTTCACTGACTCTCACTTTCACCCTCCCTCCACCTGCCTGTGCAATGCCATGATTAGTATGCTAAGAACCAGTAAAGCTTTACCTGGACATCAGTCACTCAGCGAGTCAGTCAGCTGTCCCACTGTCAGTCAGTTGGCTGATGAGTCCCTCAGGTCACACTCTTGTCGAATGACTCATTCAATAGTGCGATTGATCACTTAGCCTCTCTCAGTCAGTCATTCTTTCATCTTTGTTTTTTATGTATTTCCTTCTGTGGTGCATGCTGAAAAACACACATGCACGGGGAGATGTACAGGGGACTGGGTTGTTTCTCTCTTTTCAAAAATCCTCCTCCCTCCTCCCCTGTTGCAGAGCTGGCTTGAGCTCAGCCAAAAGTGCTTGTTTGAGCAACTGCTGAGTGCTCTCTAGGACAGAAACAACCTCGAGTGATGGCGATATTTCAATGAAAAGACAAGAAGGGGGCACATTTTTTTCTGAGAGTAACAATTCTTGCTTGTGCACCTAGAAATAAACAGAATAACTAACAATGACTTGCAGCCAGATGTTGCAAGATAAGCTTGTACTGTACAGTGTTTACTCACAGGGATCTCTGTGTTTGTTCTTATGCCGCAAGGGTACAGATGTTTCGAGAGAAGCTTTATGATATTCGAACTGTCACAGCTGCAACGATCGCAGTCTTCTTCCTTTAAAGGAATACAAAATACTGCCTTTTAACTTGTCGGACATTTGCATACTGTTACAGGTTACCATTTTCATATGAAACATTACATTCATTTCTGTATGAATGTCGATAGGTTGAGGGGGAAAAAACACTGATCCTCTGTTTCTCCCATGATTACATTCTGTTCAGGCCCTGTTGCAGAAGGAGGAAGATCAAGCTTCGGCCACAGAATATGAATTTTATATCTGCAATGCAGCCAGGAGGTACTTTCATGTAAAATCCAGCCTTTGCACTGGACAGTATAGATCAGCTGTTCCTGTGTGGCAGCTGGTTTGTATAAATTAAAGATTTAATTTATACTATCCATACACTTTATGCAAGATGGTAAGTCCTTTTTTCAAGTATGAGTAATTCAAACACAAAAATAAAGCAAGAGACACACGTGTTGCTATATACCATGGTGCATGGTCAGGTTCTCACCTGAGGTGATGAAATATTTATACATTGGCACATGTTTCAGTCACAAAGGGGCTATATTGAATGAAAGCAGTGATGGATGAGCGAATAAATGCTGACAGGTGCTTTCTTATTGCGTAATCATCAGAAAGGATTCACAAAGTCATATAATGGAGGCACTACTTCTGCAGGGTTAATTTATTTAAGTGGCAGAGTCTTAATGAGAAATGTGAAGATTCTGAATGGAAAATTAACAATAAACTTGTTTTATTTTACACATCTTTCATAGTAAGAAGTGTGTTGTATGTAAAAATGATTGAGAAGTGGTACCTGTACAACATCTTAACTTTTCCCAAAAAGAGAAAGGCAACATTCCAATGAACTTAATTTGATGTTAATCGTAGATGCTAGCTGACGGGTGAAAACGGCATCAGTGCAATACTGCAGCAACAACATATCAAACTGGCTAAATTCAGCCCCGGGGCCACAACAAGCCTTTGCCAGGCCTGCTATTCTTTGTTACTTTTTCCTGCCTAGACCTGGCTTAGTGTTCTCTCTAAATAATGACACTTCACCACAGCCCCAAGGCATGTAAACATCCTATTACATTATAGTGGCCGCTTCTTGATCATAGAGGAGTGTTGTCTCGCTGTTTATTCTCAGAGCTTTTGTCCTTTTCACTATACTTGGCCCAGGTTTCTGCATAATGTGGTTGATGTATCTGAAGATTTTCATATCAAGGGAAATCACACATTTATTCAGTTTTACTTGCAATGCGGCACTGATGGGGAATGTGTGTGCAGATAGTTGGTCAGTGTTTATGTAGCTATGTGGCATGCAAGTGTATGTGGACTAAGCTCTGCCAGCCAGGAAGGACCTTTTTCCACACATTTAAAAAAAAAAAAAAAGCCATCATTGGTCATTTATACATACTCCAGATATGACACATGGCAACGTTTATTATAACAGATTTATGGACATAGTGATGATTTACGACATTAAGCTATGATTACACAAATGTATATATGATTGTATTGCCCAATGTCACATAAATTCATAACATTAAACACATTTTACAAGACACACAGTTGCGTGGTTGCCATTTCCTGCTGCCATCGGAACAAGTCCCCACCACCCTGAACATGTATTAATGAGTCAGAGAAAAATGCACACACATTCTGTCTTCAGGGACTGAGAAACCAACCACAGGTTATGTTTTCCCAGTGACGAAGACCGATTTTTTTTCACCATGGTGGCCAAAACAAAAGTTGAGTTGCTTTCTGCACATGACATTTTACCTTAATGTGAAAAGGTCTGTTTTAACCCACCATCATTTTTGCAAGTTAAACTAGCACCAGACTTCAGTTCATATTGGTGGGCAGGGGGTAGAAACAGGGTAAATCAGCGGAGGATTATCTGGGTAAGATCAATTGCAAAGCAGCCTCATGATGCATGTTGGTGTATTGACAGGCACACATAGAACTGAATGTATTGAGGGGGATTGCTAACCTCACCAACAAAGGCGATCGATGAATGTGATCTAATCCCCAAGGCCTCAATGCCACTTTGGTCTTTGAAACAATGGCTGTCACCTATAATTTAACATTGATTAATCCTGTCCCTTTGGATTCGTCAGAAAATGTAAAAAAAAGAAGCGTTAAACTCATCTTTCACTCACCTGGATTGTGAAACATCAAAGAAATCAAAGAATAGGAAATGGCACAATGTCAATATGACATTTTGTTGCTTGAGGCAACATGGCATTGAAAGCCAGCTTAAAGATTAGTGTACGGGGAAAAATCCAGACAGCTCAAGGTCATAAAAAAACAAGCATGCACAAAAAGAAACATGCGCCAGGCACACTGAGATACCAGGAAATACATGCATTTTTGCATAAGCCTGACACTCATAAATAACCCCATACACCCTAAAACGTTTGTAGGATTTTATACCTTGTCAAGAAATCTGTCCTTTCCTATGTAGAAAGTGAGATGTTTTTATTACGGAAATCAAATCAACTTGGTTTCAACTGTGCAGATTCAATTTTGGCACTGATGTAAACTGGGGCTGCTTTCCAACATAACGCATAATCATCAGGAAAACAATGTTCATTATGTTGCATATTGTTTTGAATGCTCACCGATGTGTGTTCAACATGCGCTGCAACTATCAAAAAAAATGTATGCCTCGATAATGATCCAGAGGCTAATATCCAAATGATTTTTATAAAGGGTTCTGCTTCCTATCAAGTCACGGTACATGAGAACAAAAGAAGCTGGAGTGTAGTGGAGAGGCTGCTTCAACATGCACCTACACAGTCAAAGCATCCACCTCAGACAATATCTGTAATCTGCATAACAATGTAATTATAATCTGCCTGATGCTCTCCTCCGCAGTTCCCGTCTTGAGTAACATTAGCAGCAGCACCAAGTCTGCCTGTGATTGTTTTGGCAGGGCACTGGCTATTTAATCAGGTGAAGTGAATGACAACCACAATGAAGGAACACCCCCCCCCCCCCAAAAAAAAAAAATATAAAAAATCATGAGATAATTGGATTTAAAATTAGGGAGATGTTGTCTTTATATTCCATTAGCTTGGAGTGAATTTCTCATCACTCCCTGACAGTGAGTGTTCATTTTTTTATTTACATACTTTGTACTCCTTTTTTAGAAGGATATAGAAGTGGTGGAGAGAAAAAAGATAGATAAGGTAAAAACAAAGGAGAGAGAGAGAGAGTGAGTGAGTGAAATGGAGTAAGGAGGAGGATTAAATCAGATTCACTTAACTTTATATAAAGGGGGCTGGTGTCCTCAAAGGGTAAATTGATCCAGTCAGTGTGATGAATAGGCTCAATTAATCCATCCAATGTGGGACAGGGGTGAATGCATGTGTTAGGAGGCACCCCCTTGTTGGCTAATTTCTCAGACATCATCTTACAAGTCTTCAAGTGGAGAAATAATTTATTGTCACTTTCTCCTTCCTGTCTTTCTCCCCTTTGGTTCTTTTTAAATGTTCCATACTAAGTCTGTGAAGTCATAACAAAACTGACATTGCTGCAAAGGCTTGCATTAAACTGCAGATTCATGCATATTTACAAACTAGCACTCTAGTCTGTGTATGGGGTCAAATGGGGCTTCATCACAGTGGATTTCCCCATCTGACAAGTGAATGAATTAAAAAACAACCCTGAAAAACTGGCAAAGTGTTCCCAACTTGAGCTCAGTTTACTCAGTCTTGTTCCAAAACTTTTCACATTACCCTTCCTCAGCAGATGGCGTTTGCTCAGTTATCATAGATCTCTTGACGTGTTAGCATTTCCGCTTCACCCTAGTCAAGCCATATGTTTAAAATGTTTCAAATTTATGACACTGTCAAATTTAATTGCTAAAGATGCTAGGTATGGCAAAGTTGCCGGTCTATGAGTGGTGATAGTGGGAAGCAGCTACATATAGTGGTGGCAATCATTAGCTCGGTGAATGTGTGTATATTTTCCTAACGATATAAATGAAAAGAAACAACAACTTCATAAATCAGGCAAAGATTGCATATTTCTTTTTTGCACGCACACACACTTATTACTCCTGAATCTATAAAGTTTTATGCTTCTGGTCCCAGAGGTCCAGCCAAGGCTTTCAACACTATGAGCACTTAGTAAATTGCACAAGAGTAATTTGCACTGGACTAATATGATATTCTGCACATCTCCCCATTCTAAGAAACCTTTTATATCTCTTTTCTCCTATTTCTCATTGTACTCCAGCGTCGGTGTATTACTTTTTCATCACTTTAAATTGGATATCCCAGAATAATAGTGGCTCTGTCTATTATTAATACAGTGAATCCATCATGGCAGGACGAATCGGGGTCTGGAAGCCCCATGAAAGATCTCGAGGGCTTGGGGAACTTAGGATTTCTATGTATATACTGTATCTACATCACAGACAACACGTTTCACACTGGAGAGACAGAACCAATACATCATCCAACTACTCTATTTTACTTTATTTTTAATGTTTCTAAGGAGTGAAGTCTTGACAACATATTACCCAGGAGTTATATAGAGAGTAGACCCACCAAACTGATATAATTCTGCTTTGATCCGAATAGTATTCATGTCTTCTTCACATTTTGTTATTTAAAATGCATACACTTCCCAGGGAAATATTACAGAAAGCAATTAGATACTAGCATTAAAATCCCTCAATGCATTTAAGTGGAAAAGAAGCTGGCATTTACCTTTAACTGGTTTGTTTGAAATATTTCTAAAAGAATATGAAAGATTTCTGCAAATGAACTCTAGCAGCCAACGATCATGGCCTGCAATGTAAATATCACTTCCTGTCAATTTCCTTGGGTGACAGCTGAAGCGTTTTGTGACAGCTGGTGACATTAAATGTGAAATTCTCCGTCAGCCAGACAGTGTGATTTAATAACAGTCGGTTCGACCTTTACACTCTACAACAACATGTCCTTTAAAGGATGCAACCTCTGAACTGAGACGCAGTTGTTGTAATACCCACCATTTTTATCCCCTCTCCAAGTACCCTTGTTTAAAGTTGAACTCAGCAATGCCTGAAGGTAAACATTTAAAGTAATTTCAATTCATTTTCATAGTCCTTTTACAAAGGCTTTATGTTTTATTTAAAAAAAATGTGTGTTTGTATTATGCTCATGGATTTCTTTTTATGTATTGGTGATAAGCTAAGCCCTGCTGATTTATCACTCTAGCACTAGTGCTGCACTCCAGTATAGTGTCCTTAAGGGGGTTAGTTGTAAGGACGCATATCCAAACCACAACATCAGTAGTTTTCATCTGTATTTGAAAGGAAAACTCTTACTCTACACTCTCTAAACTCTACTTCAGTCTCACTGTGGTGATTGTGGTGGTCAAAAGCCTACTTCTTTAAAAGCAGAAAAGAATTATTTTCATTCTGAAGTTTTTTGTTTTTTTTATAAATGGGGAAATTGTTGTTCTCTCCATTGCTGCTTTTCCACTGCACGATACCTACTCTACTCTACTTGACTCCATTCATTGTTTGGCCACTTCCACTGGCCAACTCTAGTACCTGGTATATGGTAACCTGCACCGTTTTTAGTACCACTTCATTCAGGGTCCAAGCATGCCAAGGTGATACCAAATGATAATGTGAACCTGTGACCCAAATGCAGAGCCTCTCCCCCATACTGTAACCACAAACAGCCCACGCACATGCCCTACCTGTTTGGGCTGAGGAGTTTAACCTTTTAACAAGTTTGTGGCAGCTCTCACAGCTTGACCTTTCATTTCCTTCAGCCCTTCACTGTAATGTGCCTCCCACATTACAGAGAAGGGCCTCATTATCAGCTAATTCGTGGTTGTCAGATTCCCACCTGTCTGACACATACATCCAGAGTGAGACATTCTGTGCTTGCAATTATTCTAAGCCAGAGCAACAATAAAATAACAAGTCTGCCCAAGACATTTAGCTATAGCTCTGTACAACTTCACACACATCATTTTAAGTTTGGTTAATTCAGTGATACTGTGTAGTACCATGAATCCACTGCCCCTTCAAGTTTATGTTTGTGTTCAACATTGTTTTATTTTGTATGTTTTACAGATTGTTGGAGTGTCATTCCATTTATTCCTGCTGTATTATTGTTTTTGCTCTTTTTTGAGAGTCGTTGCAGGTTGATGGTGTTTGTCTTCATTAGCTTTACTTTGTCGCTGTTTGGTACTTCTCCTGTCAGACATTGAATGCCTTGTTAACATTTATAGTGGAGTAAAATAACAATAGCGCTTGGGGGGGTTAATATTTCATTCCTAAATGGCTAGAGGTGGCTCCAATTTTCACAAAAGAAAGAGAGAGCTTTAGTTGTTTATGCATGATATGTTAAAAAATTTTGCAATCAGACCTGTGTCATAGAGTCGGACACACAGGAGAGTGGTGACATCCACAACACCCCAGGTGAAGATTTACCTCAAGAAAATAACAACTGTGACTGCAATAAAATGTTTGAAAAGACTTGGAGAATATTTCTGCATGCATACATCATATATACATCCACTGGGAACCAGAAGCTGTTGTACACTGACAGCCTTATAAGAAAAGACATTTGGGAAACATAAGCCCACACATGAAAATATCACTCTAGGCATATCACAGATCTCTCAGCTGTTGGTAAAATGTTAATGTAATGTTCATCATATTACAGCTAAACATTTATTGTTTATTACTACTACCCATAAGTGTAGTGGCGTGGATACACAGTACAGCTTTACCGCACATATGCGTCTCAAAACCATTATATAGTGTTGCTGGAAGTATAAACTAAGTCCAATGATATGATGCAGAAAGAATCTTTGTACTTGCAATAAACCCAACCCTAAATCCAGGATTTGGAGCCTCTCTGTGCTGCAAGCATGAGTGGCATTCTCTTCGTTGTGTGCATGTCTTTTCATCTGCATCATTTGTCACACTAACAATTATGTTTTTTTTTTAATGTTCTCACACCAGTTACATTGTGTCCTTTGGGGAACTGGTGACCTAGAAATTGTCGATGCCATCAAAGCAATTTCCAGTTGGGTTTTAGTGGTTTCACTTCAGTCCCTGGTGCAATAGAGTCCAGGGGATGGTGTTACACAGTGTCACTGTACGTGTTGAGCCACGCTCAATAATGACACTATGTTTCGCTTTTATTTTAGGATTAAGTCTTGTTTGCAGACATAAGGGACTGTGTGTATGTGTAGATGAATGTGTGACTTGTATAAACATAGTTGTGATACTCTATATAAACAGCAAATGGAGATTACAATGGTCATTACAATTTCATGTATCCTAAGATTTCTTTCTGCATCATCTCTAAAAGGGATGAAATCTTTTAGGCCCTTCCTTCACCCTGTCTGAAACATAACTTGAACTCCACTGTTAAAAATTCATACAGCACAATGTGCTTTTGAATGAAACAGCTCGAGATTGTGTTGGCTGGCTTCCCCTCCAGGGAACCATGGATGCTGGTAAACCCTTGAGAGGACACAGCTGCAGATGCTCATGGGAATTAAAGATGGCAGGCTTCAGTTCTACTGCTTGAAAGGGGACGGAGCAAGTTGGCTCATTTTCTCAAGAAGATAAGCCCCAGTGTATTACATGTGTTGTGAATGACACACTTTGGCATCCTATTCTTTTGTAAGATTTTAGTATGACTAAATTTAAAGTTGCATTGGAAGTAAGTCAATTAAGTGTCACACTCAATATTATAATTTGGATAATAAATTAATTGAACATTAACTTTACTAGAGTTTAACTGAAGTATTTATAAAGGATTATTCACTCAACGACACCTAATACAAAAGTATTCACAACAACCTGTAATGTTAGAAGACAAGTGAGTGTAATCATACAAAATAGGCGTCAGCTATGCAAAAAAAAAAATTCTGTAGATTTATTTGGGTGATTGAGCATGTACATAAATAACACCTATTGGTATTTAATGTTCTGCCGACACAGTGCAGTGTTTGTTTATGACATTCTGAAGGGCACTTTACAAGTGTGATGTGTCACAGTAAGGAGTTACGCACTCAAATAAATGATTTTTATGTCATGTATTTCTCCAGCATTCATATGACTCAGCCTGTTAACCATTCTTCACTGCTGTCACTTCATCAAACAGAGATAAACATCAGAGCTGGCTCCCTCTCTTTCTGTGTCTCTCTACTTAAGGAGGCAGTGGGTTTTTTTTTTGTTACAAGAAGAGACATTTCTTTTTACGCTTCATTACACTTACATAAATTAGAAAAATGTGCTGTATGTCCATAAGTTTGACAACTTACCATTCACTTTCTCTCCCTCGGTAATCTTCAGTGTCTAAAATATAGAATGTTCTGTTTTATACTGATGATGTTCTTGAGTTTGAGTCTGCTAGGAAGAGTAGATTAGATGACAACCCTCTGACATTTCTTTTAATTGGGCTGCATTAAGTTAACTTTATTTGATACTGTTTTGTGAGGTTGGCTTTGTTAAGGTTTTGTATGATGAATATATACATTTTATTCCTATTTGAAGTACATTGATTGTCCTCACAGACCAAATGTGCTGATAAAACTTGTTTTTGCTCAAAATTGATTAGTCCAGGTTGCTATTACCAACCTGAATGTTCTGACTGTACTCTTGTCCCTAATGAACAGTACAATATGTGCATCTTCCTTATTGAAGGGCACTTGAGAGTTACCACTAATTAGGCATAATTATTTTCCATAAAAAAACAACAATAAGTGTGACCAAATTTAATCAAATCAGCCCTAAGAGGAGTCATTTTCTTTTGAAGATGAGCCAATCAGTTTTCATATCAGGCTATTCTGCCCTTCTCTCAGTATTGCTGCCCTATTCTGGGTGCTTAATTAAACTCAGGTGCAGGTTCACACACTAAAAACGATTCTTCATGCAGAGATAAAGTTGTTGATGGAGCTCACTCTTTAGTCTCCTCTTCCTCTTTCAAATCTTCTGTGGAAATTTTCAGTTTGATCTCCACCAAGGAAGACATATGGTACTCTTTCTATATCAAGTTAATACAGGAAATTACAGCTGCTATTATGTTAATGTATCAAATGCATTAGTGAGAACAAAATGTGTCTCTGTAGCTTAATGGAATTCCATCTACATTGACAGACCAGTAATTAAAAAGACGTTTTATTCTACAAGTATAATCACTTTAAAAAGTGAAAGCTAAACATGACACAGCATAAGAGCTCCAACCCAAAAGAGCACAACCAGTATGTGGTCGTTCTATAGTTCTTAACATATTCAGACAGCACTTAGAAGTTATGTCAACAAAGAAGTTCTCACTAGTTTGCACCAATTAGCTTATTTTAAGGAAGTTCCATCCGTTATATGTGTGTTTTAGGTTTGGTGATGATGGCAAAGAAAATGTGATTGGTTGAAGTTATACAGAGATAGCAGATGCCTGGCAGGTTATTATTATTATTATTATTATTATTATTATTATTACATTTTTAAGTTGGCCATTTTCAAACAGTTTTCCACCCTCTGTCATGTCAAATCACAGCCTCATTAGGTTATAAAACCTGAGTAGGCATGCGTGTTTGTGTGACACTTCATCACAACACTGCCACGACAAAACTTTTTATAGATTTCAATAAAAGCAGGATTATATGGTTGTAATCTGCGGATGTGTAAGCTGCTAATCACTTGATCCACATTGCATATAAACAGTGAGTTCTTTCTGATTAAGACTGATTTGAGGCACAAATGAATAAAACATGTTCATGTATGTCACTGTATGAGTCACAGTAATCAGTGGCAACCTCAACTATGGCAGGATGTGTACAGAACAGACTTTACAGCCTAAGGCACGCCTTCAAAATGTGTCTGTGTTTATTCTATATACGGCAGCCTCTGTAAGGCCTTGTAGCAAAATTGTGCTTGAATGTGTCATGCGTCTTGACAAGCCTGCCAACATCTTTTGCATGCGATGACAACCATTCTTACATATCACCATCCCCACAATGCCAACCTCTTCCGAGACTGACATCCATATTATACATGTAGCCATACCATACATGAGTCTTTTTATATGGTTCTCTCTCTGAAGAAAAAAATAAAACAGTCGGTGTGTGTTTCACAGTGTGACATATATCACTCCTCCATCCCTGATGCTTCAGTTCTAAATCCAAATGCAAATCTAAATTTAATTTCAGATCATTTGTGTAAATATATAGGAGGAGAGTGTCATGGGATTGACACATCATGCTCATTTACATGTTACAGGATGTTTTATTTAGCCTCTAATTGCTCCTGTGTGTCTTGACAGGTTGAGCCTGTCAAGCCACAGCTGAACCAGATGTGGGGGCAGACTTGGGAGAGGAGGAGAAAATAGACTGGGCTGTTTCTGGGTATGTGAAAGAGTCAAAGATGAGCACAGAAAAGATATAACGTGAGGAAGGGGAAGGGCATGTGTGCACAGCTGTCTTCATCTCTTGTATTTTTGGCATCCTGGCATTGAATAAAAAAACTAAAAAAAAAAACTGCACTATGAGGTTGTTTTAGCCAATGTGTGCTAATGTTGTACAATGTATGGTTACTGATTGGTGGAGACATGTAGGAGCAAATATCTTTTCTATTGGATTCCAGTGAAGATAGCTAAAATATCTTACCCATCTTACCCCTACAGCTCAGCATCGCATATCAAGTCATGTCGCCAGTGTTTATATACAGTTATTGGCATTAACCTGAAAACCTGAAGCTTTTGGTAACAAGATCTCCAAGATTAACCGCCATTCTTATATGCGTCTATGTGTAGAAAACACCTGGACAGAACAGTAAAATTTCTCTTTCCATTTTTTTACTTTTATTTGTTTTTTTAATCTTTTCATGTTTTTGTTTATAATAAGATTTATTAAATGCAATACTCTAAAACGCCAGAACTCTCTTTGTACTTTGTATCACATTCAAGTTGTTGTTGTGTCTGCAACCACCAGCAACTGATCTGTAGTACAAAGCACAAGCTAGCTTTGTGCTATTGTACTTTTTAGCTAAAGTATACAATATCTATGTTCTGCGGGGGGTAGTGAAAGATTTCCAGGGCTAAAATAATACTACATGTGTTCCACCAGGAGCTGTGAGAGTCACGTTGTAGATATCAGAGCACAAATACAGATATAGATCAAAACAACATTGCCTTGTGGTCTCCCTTTCTCTTTGCTCATATACCAACAGGGAAATGATGTTTTATTCAACACCTTCACAAAAAGGTTGCTCAGTCATTTTATGATTTTATTTTTTCCACCCGTTAGATTCACTTTCATCAGCAGACATGCTGATTTAAGAATTTCAGCTGCAGGCAGAAACATGTGGGATTCCTTTTTTTCCCAATACTTATAGGCTTGGGACAAAAAAAAAAAAACTCAAATCAATTATACAACTTGCGAGACAAAGCATCAGCTTATTCACAGCTCAGCAGGGTGCAGAAGTGCTGAATGTTATATTGTGGTTAGTGATTGAAAATGTTGTGTTTTTTGTAAGTACTCTTTGCAAAGCTGCAGGACACCTTTGAAATTTTCCCCGCAGGACCTACTTCTCTCAGGACGTGATTTCTATCTAAAAGGGCACAACTCTAGACGTTATGAGCGTAATTATTACTATTAATAGAAACTGATTTATAGCAGCCTAGACAGATGCTTTCTGTAATTGCAAAATATAAGTAGTGGTTGTTTCATCAGACACTGATGGAGGAACAAAGGTATGAATTTATGTTTGAAATGGCTTTGGTATTCTTGGTTCTATACAGATTATGAGCAGCACATGTGATTGTGGAGCAAGGTGAAATATATATATATCGACCACTGTGCCAGTGGATGTGTGGCAGTCTCATTTATATGCATAGAACTAGACCTCATTGCATTTCACAGCATGAATGATGCTGCTTCATTAGTGTTTTGTATTGTTACCTTTTGGCTAAGCAAAAGCGAAGTCTCAGCTTGTTGCCAGATTTGGGGGGAAAAAAGGAAATACTGTAGGCATATGAGATGATAAAATTATTCTCTGGTGGAGGAAAAAGTCACAGACCGCGTGCTTTGCTTCAGGGCATGTGACAGTTGTTCTCCTCCCCTCGCCTTGACTTGCTCCCATGCTGGACTGGGAATCGCACATCATCGATTCTCATGTGACATAGCCATTTTATGTTGGTCCAATACTTGAATGTAGACCAAGAAACATGGTGAGATGAGTGTGCACTGTGTATCATTTTTCATGCAAATTTAATCTGTTTTACAAAGAAGTCTTTAGGAAGATTTACTAGTCTGAGACCAAGAACAACAACAACACCATGAGGTATTTGAACAGGTGCACAAACATATGTGACATATGTTTGCATTCATGTCACCTGCATTCATGCATTACCTGTTATATTTTTGCCATAAACAGCATGAAATAACACACAAGTAGCTTAAAATGCAAATTAATGCATGCAAACGCAACAAATAACAGGCATATAGGTAAAAAGCTCAAGCTTTGTTTTTTCCCAGAATCATTGCTCAGCCTCAATATAATCTCATCATGAAGCTCATTGGTTTCACAGTCTTTAACAGAAAGTGAGTTCTGTGTATCATAAGAAAACTGCAATGCATTTTTTTTACTTCCTTGAGAAAGTAAATTCTCGGGTAAAGCCATCAGTCCACTGGCTAAATATTTAATGCTGGAAAATAGGTTTTGGAATAGTGGTATGGTTTTCAGTGAGTGAGATGATTGCCTCTTTTCAGTGCAACGTGTGAGAGGTTACAATTCAACATGGCTCTCAGCACAGCAATCAGTGTGCAGACAGTGTCACAGGCTTTACAATAATGGTCAATAATGTTATGTAAATATGGAGAGAAACTATTATCTTTCCAGATGGGGGGGAACTCAGCCGATTTCAGCTGTCTAATGAGTCCCAGTGCATCTGTACGTTCACCACTAATGCTGATCTAGGACGACAGTCAAAGTGAAACATGAGGCAGCCACTGATCTACATTGTGGATAATGCCACTTGTTTTGCTAGTGTACAAATGAATTGTTGTTACGTAACTATAGCTGCTATCATTGGTAGAAGGTAAACTGGCCAAAAAGGAGACTAAGTGGTTAAAAATGGGGAAGTTCAGCCAAGAGACAGGCCGATCATCATATAGAGAATGGGCTGGATAAGGGAGAGAGGAAGGCAGTATGACAGTCTATGAGGCTACTTTATGTTTTGGTTCATTTTCCATTTACAGAGATGGATCATCGCTAGGTCAACCCTCAATTTTTTAGATGGTGGTACTGAGCCCTAATCAATCCTCTAAAATGTTGTGAGTAGTTTCATTTTGGGAACAATGGATTGGGAGGAGGACAAGAAGAATAGGAGTGGTGCTGTGATGGAGATTAATGTTAAAGCAGACTAATGGACCGTCTGTCTAAAGCACTTCCCGTGGACAAACTCTGATTTCAGTGCATAGAGCCTGCTTCAGTTTTTAAGGGAGGCAGCAGGCTGCATGAGGTTGTACATAGAATTTATTAAGAGAGTGTCTTGGCAAAATGCCTCATTTCCCCAAGTCTCAACATCCAGTGATCTGCATTTTAATTGTTTCTTTTTTTACATTATGCTCTGGCTTACTGGTTGAAACATTATGACCTTGATGATGCCTGTCTCCTTAGTTTTTTTTCTGGTGTCACATTTATGTCTCTTCACTTCACCAGCTAAACACAAGCAGTATCGGCTTGCTTACTTACATTGCTTTATTTTGAAACCCTAATCAGTAATTAGCACATTTTGGCCATATGACCATGGACAAAATATCTGCTATGCTGTGAGCTGGCACCCACCTGTCACAACCAGTCCCACTTCATCATATGCTGAATTTTAAATCTAAAGTCTAAAGTTTTCCCCAATAGGGAATGTATCAATAGAGACCAAAATAGTTTTTGTACCAGGCTGTAAACATTTTTATTTCCACTGTACAGTTGGACATTTTAACATGGGGGTCTATGGAGGATTGGCTTAAGTGAAACAAACACTTTAGAACCCCCCAGAGGCCATGGAGGGTCATTTTTGACCATTTCATATGGGCTTCACTTTACCACACATAATGCTTGTAGTCATTGTGTCCTTAGATAATACTCTCAGTACTGTCTGCAGCACCTGTAGCAGAGTACATGTTGCAGTTGAGAAAGCGTTTTTTTCCCCACCACTATTTATGCTCAATAAATATGGTGGTAGGAATACCATGATTGACATGGAAAGGTCAAGATTTATTTTATACAAGGAAGAAAATGTCATGTGGATGCAATAGTATCAACATTACAATGAAGGCGTGTTTTTTGTTTAAATGGTAAAAGGTGAAATAGCTCTGAATTCATTGTTTTGCAGCTTTAGAAAGACATTTTAAATTGGTATTCTTACATATTTAAATATATGATAAGCTACTTTTGAAACATGAAAATGCAAATTACAGAGTTAAGTACCTGGCTTTGAAACTTTTTACTTTATGCTTTCCTTTTTCATTATTTTCTTTCATCCCATGCTTACATATTTGAAGCAATAAACTTCAATCAGCATCCCACTTATCTAACTGAATATGTTTTACAGACGGACACCCTGTAGTTCATATAATTACACTGATATTTGCACTACAAAGAAGAGGAGGACAGCTGTGTAACACATAAAATTCATGTAGGTTAAAGGCAAATATGTAAAGGGATCTACGTGACTAAGCTTTGCAGCTTAGTCAGAACAATAAATGTATGTCATCGTGGCCTGTTGTTCAGGGTTTGGTGTTTTTGATGCAGACACTGGAAAATATCATCTTCATGCAAACTTAAAAAAAATCAGTAGAAACTAAGTGGAGACACTTCAGAGGAAGAAGGTTTAATGTCACATTATTTCACATCATTGTCCTATCTGGTCTGATCTCTTCATGTGTCATGTTGCCATGGGGATCATAGCCGAGCACTCTTAGTCCCCTCTGTCAGGTAATGGAAACGTCTCTGGCACAAACACGATGTGAGTGTGTTCTGAATGCAAAACAAGCCGTCTTACTCTTCAGCCATCAAACCCAGGGAAGCTCTGAAACAGTGGTTGGCAAGCATCCATGGACTGACGGAGCACATCAGAGTAGACCTCCTGATGCTCCAGAGATGGCAGGAAAGTGACATTTAGATTTAGCTGATCGCGGCGAGTCAAACTGCTTCGAATGTGAACACACGGTCTCAAAAGATGGAATTAGATGTCTCTAATGGCACTGGCGTAGGAGGACCAGAGAGATGTCCATGGGATTAGGAGGATCTTAGTAAACATGATTTGCATGACAATAACACTTCTTTTTGTTCACATTTAATATAAATGGAAAGCAGCATGAACATGTCAAGTGAAGCACTTCCTGGGAACACTTTCTTTTTTTCGATCTTTCGATGTTAGCATTGGTTTGCAAGTGACATTGGCTGACTGCAATTTTTTGAGACCTCTAGCTGTGATGAGTCCTCATATCTGCAGACACATGTTGTGTTTGCAGATATGAGGAGAGAAAATAAATGTAAAATCCAATCTTTAGTTTATTAACAAAGAAAAGCAGCTCATCATGTCAGTTGGAGCATGAAAGCCATTTACTTTTGCTGCAAGCAGTTGTCAATCATGAGTGGTGACAGAGGTCCGGACAGATTGTCAATAATAACAACAAATGGTAATTACCTCTGTGGCAGAAGGAGAAATGTCTGACACACATGTCAATGGCTCTTAATTTGATGCATCAATCTTGACAGCATGATTCTAGCTGTATATTCACCTAATGACTCTGTGGGGAATAATCTGTATAATGTGTATGCGGACATCAGTTTTGTTTTTGTAAAGACAAATAAGCCAACACTTTACCTTAAGTTAATTAAACTGTTCTGCTTAATTGGGAGAGACCTGAAGAAGTGTATCCCCTGGTTAGTGTGATTATGGCTTTTGCAGTAGACTGTAACTATATTTCAGACAGGGGATTTGACACTATCCCATGATATGCTGTTCATGCAAAGCATAGACAGTATAAAAATGTTTGACACAGGAGTGGGTGTTTGGGTGGAACCGCAAATGTGGCTTCACCTCTTGACCTCTGCTGTGCAGACTCTGGTTTAAAGATGGTATCTTTTTCCAGGTCCCATACACAAGATATATTGACCTTACCTTTGTACAGTGGGCTGAGGCAAAGCCACATCATCCATCTTTATATACAGTCAGTTTTGAGCTGTGTAACAAAGCCCTATCTCTTATGTCCCTCTTTCTGATCCACCTCTTTTTCTTTCGTGTCCTTTTTGCCTGTGAATTTGACTAAAGCTCATTTAATTCATTTTGTTTGACTAACTGTAGTTTTTCTCTTGTCTTTCAGTTCCTGAAGAAAAAGGCTGACCTGACATTGCCCTGTTGAATAGTCGATTTGGGCTACAAGTTTTTGTCAATGATGTTACTGCCTTTCAAACTGAAGGTAAGTCTAAGTACATAATTTTGTTGTTTTGTTGTTGTAAGCCTTAGGCTAAAACGATAAGCTCTATTGTATTTTCAAGCAAGAAGAAATTTGAAGGAAACAGTCACAAAAGAAAAATTAATAATACTAATACTATATTAGCAGCATTTTAGCAGTGTGCTAACATAGTTACTCAACTGTTAGCGCCAATGCTAACTAATACCTTTTAATTTCTTGCATTATCCTTTTTTTCAACTTTGTTACATTACACACATCATCATCCTCACCATCATCTCCTTTTTTCTCTTCCTGAGCTGGAGAACTCAAAGTTGAAAAGTGTGCCATATCCTTGGTCAGAGGCTGTTAATTCACACTTGTGTGTCTGTCTTGAAGGTGTCAGTGTGATGGCATGCATCAGTCCCTGCACAGACACACTGTACACACATATTGCAGCTCTGGGCCTTGCAGCTGTCTGTTGCTTGGTCTTAATCTCTCTCTCTCTCTCTCTCTCTCGGAGTAGAAACGGGTCACTTTAATCTCACTGGCAAGTTAAGTTGACCTTTCCTATCTCTCATGCAGACCTCTATATGACCTTTTGTGAGGAATACAGGATGCGTCTCTCACTTGGCAGCCATTTCTGGCAAGTATGGGCAAGAAGAGGTCACACCAAGAGTACAACATGATGGAATTTGACCTTCAGACTTCAACAACAATCACAGAGGGGCCACATCTTTCTGTCTCTGTGCTTAATCATCTTAGCATTGTAATGCTAGGTGCCAGCAATTTAATAACTTTAGGGAATCTTGCATCCATAGCAATTATTTTTTCCTTTTTTTTTTAATGAAAGAGCTCAGTATCCAAAAGGAATGCCATTGTTTTTAAGTAAAAAATTTCCCAAAATTGTCATGTGCTTTTACTGTCCTTAGTGTATTGTCTCTTCCAACACAAATGTAATGTGGACTACTCCCAAAAGTAATTTCTTTTTTTTCCACCTAGCCCACACCTCCTTGATAAGCTTAGCGCATTATTCAATAAAGATTACAGCAAAACCTCGACCACCTCAGCCGTTACAAATTTTCATTGATTTTAATTTCCGCACATAACTGCTGGGCATACACACTGAAGCGCGGGAGACTCAGGAGCGTCGCAGCTTATTACCTTGAACAAGGCATGCATATGGATGAAAGGATCTCACAGAGGAAGGTAATGCAAACCTGAAAGGTGCCCCGCGAAGGCCGAGACGTGTGGATCTGACAATGCCAAACCACAAATCTCCTTGTTCCTTTGACATCTTTTCTCATTCACGACCAATGATAGTGTTTACCTTTCCCTCCACTGAGACGAACAGTCCAGTGTTCTGAGTTGTCGCTGATTGACTGATGGAAGGCTCTTATGGTGGCGAGCAATGATAAGGAGACAAACATGGCGGGAGAAGATAGAGAAGAGTAAGATTAAGTCTGACACTCCTCCCTGCATACACAAATACTTGCAATTTCTCATCAAATCTATTTGTTCTAAAGTGTTGCAAGATAAATGAAGTGAAAACGCAGAGAGTGAATTCCACAGACAAAGCAATGATTATGGCAGGGGGAGTTTTACAACCCGTGCACATAGCGTGGATTGACAGGCAAAATGGATGGCAGCAGGAATGAGAGGCAAAGCACCAAAGAAAGAGCGGGGACAGCTACACTCACCAGGTGCCAGCTGAAAAAGCAGGCATCTGCCAGCCAGTCTCATGTCTGCTTGTCTACTTTACCCAGGGAGAGGTATTATTTATAAATGCCAGAGTTGTTTATGCAATGCAAAAAAAAAAGCCTGAGTGGGTCAAAATGAAACCCGCACCGAAGACTGTGATGGGTGCCACATTACTTTCATTACACCTGCAGAAGCCTGAGCTGTAGATGCCAAAGAAAGTAATGCCAAGTGAAACGAACACTGTCAGCGAATCCCATTAAGCTGCTTCAACATCATGTTCTTTTACTGTGGGCATATTAGTTATAAGAGTGCAGAATGGCAGCTGTGAGGCCGTGAGTTCTTACATAAATGACAATAAAATTATATTACTTTATTGATTTCCGGAACACCGTGCTACCTCTGATTTTTTTTTTTTCTTACCTTTCAAGCGGAGGCCAGGCCAGGGTCAGCTGCAGACTCATCTCGGATAGGCACACATCCGTTGTAAATGATCCATGTCGGCAGAAATTCTTGTCAGAAAATGTGGGATAATGAGATACAGCCGAGCCAACGGCAGAATACTGACAGGCTCTGAGTTCGAAATAGGATTTCTGCAATTGCCCCGTGGAAATGGCAGCTCTGGTTTATGGTTTATATTCCCACTTAAATATGCGTTACCAACACAGAAAATAAACAGCACACATTTGCAACAGTAATACATTGTTTTTATTTAAAAAATTTTAAATAATTTAATGTTTTTTAATGCTGTGGATAAGATACACACTCATAAAATGTCATCCTAGAAAAATATAAAAAATAGCATCTTACATGACGCTAAAAACAAAGCTCTCCACAGCCAGGCTGTTCACTCTGTAGGTCAAGTCAAACATGTTAATGCAAGTAATAAAACAGAAATAGAACAAAATCTAATCTTTGCTAAGGGTATTGTGCCCGATAGTGCTCCAGTCTATTCAGCCGCACACATGCATACACACAGATGAATATCTCATTCAGAATGGACTGTTTTGCCAATGTACCAAAGCTTCTATTGCTGCCGGAGCGGGCATCTTGATTATTCACTCTATTATAGCGGCACAGCGT
The DNA here is from genome assembly GCF_900634625.1 of Parambassis ranga. NCBI lineage: Eukaryota > Metazoa > Chordata > Actinopteri > Ambassidae > Parambassis > Parambassis ranga. The sequence continues at coordinate 6,914,174 of NC_041034.1, read as the reverse complement.
GGTACCTCTCGCCAGTGTTCCTAATGGGCAGCTTATTATCTCGCAATATTCTAGCACCAGTTCAACTGGCCTGGTTCATACTGCAGATATGATTGCTGCGCTGTGTGGCACAGAATGATAATAAAGTCTGCCCTTTCTCTTTGGTTGTTGATTTTCTATTTTATAAATCTACACATGTAATACACAACACAACTTTTTTTTGTAAAATTGGAAGAAAATTGAGCCGATCTGGTCAGTAGAATTATTGCACCTGCTGTATCAAGTCTACATAAAATCATTATTACCCATCTCCCATCACATCAGATTGTATTTTTTCCACCGAGATAAGAATCTTTAACAGGAGAATTTAAAGACAAATGTTTGTTAACAAGCTGCTACACTATGCAACTGGAGTCCAGACTTTGTTTCAAAGCTCTCACATTATTTTTCTCCATATGGTTAGGCATTTTGGCCCCTAGTAGCTGACCACAGGACAAGGGTTCTGTAGCTCAGCCCCCCTCAGATGAGGCATATGGGCTCCACTGGGAGCAGACTCCATCCACGGCCCACCTTCCAGCTCAACTGCCAGGTAACACCCCCACCCTCCAGACACACTATCAGAGCTCAGGTCTGTCAGAAAGAATGGAAACGGCGGTTGTTTTTCAGCAGCTTTGGCTCATGCAGTTTCTGTCATGTTTTCGTTTATTTGCCTCAGGCGTCAGCCCGGCAGCAGGTTGTGCAATTGGTGTGAAACACTGCATGACGGAGACACACTGTATGACAGTAACATAAGCATCAGCGTTCTTTTCAGGTCAAGTCGTTCTGCTATTGAAAGCAGGCATGAAATGCTATTTTCAACTTTTGTGTACAAAACCTGAGCATAATTCGGCGTCAGCTTTTTGAAAATCAAATGGACTGTATTGTATAACTGCTTTGTCAAATTAATCAATCAGTCAATCATGCTGCCTCTTCTGAACCATTTATATCAGGGACTCAATAACAAAATGAAACAAACTGTTAATTTTAGGATGAAGTGATCATATCTCAGTAGTCAAAGGTAAAAGGTCAACATGGGCAGCCATTGTCTTGTAACTGTGATCTTTAACGTCTTGAGGGAATTTATTCAAACTAACCACACATGCTCAGTGAATGATCTGATTAGATTTTAGCTGGTCAAAGGTCACTATGACCCCAGAAAACACATTTTAGAATGTATTATCTAATCCTAACAACATTTAATACACATATTCATCCTGTGCTGTCAATCATTCAATCCAGCCTCATCCATCACATGAAACAGTCATAGTTTTGAATGTGTTTTGTGCCCTCCCCTTTCAACAGTGAGGTGGTCATTTTAGTTTTCACATAAATGTATATAAGATAAGAGAAGACTTTATTGATCCCTGAAGGGAAGTTAAGTAACATACTGTGTATATATATTTTTCTCTGCAGAGGATCTGCAAACTTTTCTTTCTAATTTAAATAATGACAGTGCACATGGAGAGTAAACACTTAGAGGTCAATACAAGTGGGGATGTGTGCTGTTACAGGGCCATGTTAAAGCACACACTCTTATACTGTAGAAAAAAGCTACCCAGCTATCAATAAGACAGCATGCTGGGAGATGAGGCCTCAAGCTGTTTTCCCCGTGTCAGTCATTGCTTCTAATTAGTGCACATTTAGAGGATGTCCTGACATACTTTGACTAAGCCCATGCTGTGCGTTTTGATAACAAACAGACAGTGTTGATTGTGATGATAAAAAAAGACTTGACCCATCAGTGGCTTCCCCTCTCCACTGAGCTGGCTCGTACTTAACCAGACTTTCTGTGGATGTTTGTGGAGGTAATGAGGAGGCTTCAGTAAAGGCAATTAGCAGGTGTATAATAACAAGCACAGTCCATGCCACTGTTGTGTGTGAGTTTCTAATGCTTCTAATTAGTGTAAACTTTAATGAGTAATACCCAATTAACTTCTGAGCAGGATCAATAGAGCCAATGAGTTATCAATATGATTAGCTCTTAACCTTTCAGTTTAGAGGTCGGGAAGGTTTAGAGAAGGATCAATGAGAGCGTGTATGTGTGTGTGTGTTTTTCATTCTACAGTTGTGTGGAGTGCAGCATAATGTTTAAGTTTATTTCACAAGTTTCCCAGCATAACATCCACCACAAGTGTATGATCAGTTGCTGACCTTTAACAGACCATTCCTTGTTTTATTATTGAAGCAGTCTTGCTTATTTCAGAATCACATACTGTGAGCATTATGAAGATATTGCATATAAATACCACGCGTCTTATATAATATACTGCATGTCTCTTATTGTATTTGTGTCAAATCAGGTTCTGCCTCTGCCTTTTTTCCCCCTGTTGCGGAATAAATACTGATGTATAGTGCAAAACATTATTTCAGTTTGTAAACTGCAACTACTTTTCTGATTAATGAGCATGAAACTTATTTTGACATGTTTTTGACAACAGAAAATCTAAAAATAACCATTGATTAACCAAATGAGATCGTCAGTGTTTGTTTCTTGCTCTCGCCATCCAATCAGATGTTTTCATTAAAAGAAAATAGTGCATGCACACATGGAGACGCAAATCATCATGCATTTAGACGAGAACCATTCAACAGTTAATGGTGAATTACATAGAATACATAGAATAGAAGCAATCTATATGCTGAGCATGTTCCCACACATGGTTAAATACAGCACTGGTTCATGTTCAGGAGCAAGCAAGAAATGAAAAGATATCTTTTAAAAGAAACATTCTTTGATCTCTAGACTTTGGCTGTCCAAAGGTCAAAAGGTCAGTGATGTTTTTGAGTTAAATTGGAAGTCCACTACAACTCCTATGAGTTGTAACTTCAGTCTGGCTGGTGTCAAAATGCTCCACACTAGTTGTGCACACGCTCAGTTCATGTACTGTGGTTTTCTGCTGAGGATTTAACAGAGAGAGATGGAGTCTGGTCACGTCCTGTGGTGGCTGCAGTTCAAAGAGATGTAACTGGCTTTGCTCACTGTGCATGTCTCACTTCGTGCTCCACCTGTTTCTTTTGCCCCTAACGCCCCACTACACTGGCACAGGATCGGCGTATACAAACACGCACAATGACACACCAGCAACCACCTACATATGCTGGCTCACAAATTTACACACATACAACACAAAGTTCCCCTTTCTCACCCTCCAACAGCTGCGACAACAGGAGGTTAGAGGAGTAAAATAAATTAACATCTGCAGACTGCAGATTAATGGGAGAAATCATCTGTAAATTAGGCATGGAGCTTATTCATCTGCTCATTCATGTACTGAGAAAAGAGAGATAGAGAGTGAGAGAGAGCGATGCAAAGTCATAACATGAAACAAGGCAGTCGGCTCATCATCTGGAGTATTTTTAACTTTGCAGAAGCATTGCTAATGGTTTTAATGTCTCATAAATTCTGATTTGTTTTCCAATGAAGAGGAAATTCTCTCACAGCTGTTTAAATTGGTTTCGTACTATATAATAATAATAAAAACAGATTACTAATGTCTTTTAGCTCATAGAAAACACACAGCACACCTACTGTGTGACCTAGTTAAATCACTACCTGCCTTCTTCTCCTTCATCCTGCAGAAGGTAACACAGCAGAAAGGTTAAAGAGGAAATAAAACACTCGCTGTAATTAGCATAATTTAAAACAGGGATTATCCACCTAAAAAAAAATAACCCCAGGTTTAACACTGTCAGTGAAGCAGGATTACAATAATAAGAATTTATTTACATATCCCTAACATGTATAATGTCATCTTGTTCCTAGTAGAGACAGTGATGTCACTGAGTTGGTTGGGGTGGGTGTCTGACATTAGCTGGCATTAGCTAACCAGCAGTGACAGCTTTGACACTTTGACAGAAAAGCGTGTTAATGACCTGTTACCTAACAGCTGATTGACAGACTGCCTTTGCTCTTGGTCTTGTAAGAGGAAAAGTTTTAAGAATCACTGACATAAGTCGTGCCCAGATTAAACCGCTCACAAAACAATATCGCAAGCAGAACTCAGCTCACAAAATGGGGTTGTGAGCAAAAATGAGTGTGCAAGGAAGTGATGATGCTCAAATTCACAGGGTCTGATTTTTTGTAAATGTCCTGTGATGTGGTAGATTGTCTGCACATATTCTCTGCACAGTTGGAAAAAAGTGTGAAGTAGATTCAAACTCTCTTTCTCTCTCTTTATATATATCATCCAAGAATACAGCTCTCTCAGTGCACGAGCTTCCGTGGCTTTGAGCACAGCTATCCATTTCTTTTGTGTGATAAAAAAGCCAAGCTTTTTGGCCGAGCTGCTGACCTCTGTTTCACCTTTCCAGCTGTCTGGTGAGACCTCAGTCAGGCAGGAAATTAAAGAATTTGCTCATCTGGGGATCCTGCTTTGAAGTTTGGAAAAACCGGTGCTTCAAACTCTGCTGAATGTCGGTCACGTTCAAAATAAAACATAAAGTAGTTATATAAGCAATTTAAGGCATACATATCAGTTTGAAAAGGAAAATGTTGGAAAAACTTTTTTTGGGGATGAAACCTAGATATAAGCTCAACAAAACCAAACATGGCTCCATGTTTTCTGCATTCTAGGAAATGGTAGGTGTTTTTAATCAATGGAAGAGGTCAGTGAGTGTGGAAGTTGGTGGAAGTTTATAATGATTGTGCATATGAAGGAATCCATTGTTACCCTCCCCGATAGTGGTGTATCAACAAAGTTTACTCCAAAAAGAAGTTATGTAATAGGCTGCAAGGCTACAAGGGAGCCAGGATAACATCTCTCAAATTGGCTAATGGTTTATGAATCCACCATCAGGAGAACACTGAACAACCATGCCGTGCATGGCAGGGCTGCAAGGAGAAAAACAGAACACTGCTGCCGGTCTGCAGTTTGCTAAAGCTCCTGTAGACAAGCCAGAGGGCTACTGGGAAAATATTTAGTGGACAGATGAGACCAGAATAGACTTATTAGGCATAAATAAGATGCCTAATGTTGGAGAAAAGAATGACATTGCACATCTAGTATATGAACCTATCCCATCTGTAAAACATGGGATAACACCAACTGTTAACAGTAAATCTACAATAAAATCAGGGATAATTTTGGAAACTGTTAAACCTCTTAAAATGGAAAATAAAATACTTCCAGCAGATTGGAAAAAAAGATTTTGGAGCAGCTGTAAATGGAATACAGATCAGCTGCTTATTGTCAGACAAAAGCAATGTTTGATTTGGATTCAATGGCTGCAACAGGAGAATGAAAACAGGAAACACAGCAGTATTGTTTCCTCTTCTCTAGGCCTCTCTGGGCAGATTCCATGACGGACCAATAATTGTTTCATTGTTTGAGGTCATAGGAGCAAAGCAAATAATAGAAGATGAAACAAGTCTCTTCCTGGACAAAGAAAACATTGGAATCTGAGAACTTCTGTTTCAGCACTTAAGAAGACATACCTTTAATTAAATACTGTCAGGCCACTTTCCGTTTGTTTCCAAAGGCTGGCCTAATATGACCTGTCCCTGTCATCGTACCTGTGTTTTAATTATTGTTTGGAGAGCTAGATGCAGGCTGACACTTCTGTGAGGAGATAAAGAAAGAGATGAAATCTAACCTTTTAGCCGTTTATCAGTGTGAGTCTCTTTGGAGTTGGACTACAATCTAAATAACACTGATGAACATTAATTAAAATTTCACACTTAGAAACTTTGCCTGACAAAGAAAACTAAGACACTGTGAGCTGCTTTCAAACAGTATTAACATCTTTGCATTTGAAATTAAGCCAACAAAAACACTTTGTATAACTAATAACTATGCCTATTTACAGATCGTGTAATCCAAATTAATCCATGTATGTATGTACTCATCCTTGAAGAGAAATTCAAAATGTCATCGGAGAAGTTGAGCGTATACTTTTGTGCATTACAAATTGCGGATAATCTCCTATATAAGGTGTGTGGACTGGCCTGTCATCTCTGTTACAGGTCAGTTACAGCGTGTGTTCAATTTTTCAGAAGACATGACAAGTAGGGAACAGTTGTCAGTTGTGTATTTGTTCGGGCTCAGGCACAAATAACTAACATTGAAAAAGAAACGATATTAACCCTCATGCACTGTTCGCAAACACTACTCTTATGTGTTGTTCGGGACAAAAACTTTAACGGTTTTAAAAATATATCAGATAAATATTTTTTTTAATCCTGGGAGAAAATGATTTTTTTTCACTACTGTTGATTAGAACTGAAGTTAATTAAAAGGTCTATGCAAAAAAAATTCAAAAAAATATTTATCTGATATATTTTTAAAACCGTTAAAGTTAGGGGACGTTTTTGTCCCGAACAACACATAAGGGGGTAAAATTTGCCCACGGTGTACTGTTGACCTATGAAAAATTTTAAAATCATATTAACAGAATTTATGTAAAATTAAGCTTGTTGAGCAAAAATGATTCAATTTGCTCACATATTGACAAAGTTATGGCCAAAATAAACAGAAAAATTACTCTCAGAGGACAAAAATGTCCGAACAGTGCATGAGGGTTAAGGTAATCGAACACACCACAAAATCTACATCTGACCAATAGCATCGTCTTTTGCTATTTGCACTATTTGCATAGGATTAGTGTACTCCAAGGACTCATTTCAATTTTAGTTTGGAAACTCTACGGTCACTAGTTTAGACTGACTTAACTAACAATCCACTCCCAGTCACTTCCAGGTACACAATAAAGTATATGTAAAAGTCCGTATCATCTCTCACTCACTGTTAACTTTCCAAACTTATCTGCCTTTCACACCCCCACTCCAACTTCTACTTTAGACATGAGTAGGAACAGTGCAGTGACTCAGCCTCCATATTAAACTTGAAATCTGCTATGCTAATTTAGCACATATGCATTATGAAAAAGTACAACTCATATGCTTACTGTATAACAGGAAATTCAGCATCATATGTATGCAAATCCATCAGTACACTTGTAAAACTTGATTGAGGTCACGCTGTCCCGGAGTAATGCATATCCAAATGTAGTCATTTGTCCGGCTTTATTGATTCTGCTGCGGTGCCTACACTCTTTATTAGTTGGCATATAATTTTCCCTCCGGCTTGGCCTGTGAAAATGAGCTACAAGCTTAGCAATGGCCCCTGGCCAGGCACCGCCTTCATGAAGAATAGGCATGTAGCAAAGGACCAGGCCATTACCATAGCACAAATTGACTTTGCTTGACAAGATCATTTTAAATTGAACGCTGTAGGAGAGGTTTTTCTTTCAGCCAAATAAAAACATTGAGAATTTTGGATGGGTGGGCAGAATGATCACTTACATATCTTGTATACTAAGAATAATTTGGGGTTATGAAACAAGCCATTAATGGCAGTATTGTATTTATAACATAAATCTTACTCAGCGGATCGACTCGCATCGACAGCCATGCAGGGCCAATTATATCTGCAGGTTCACTCGTGACAGGAGGTCACACTGCAAAGGTCAACTTTATCAGTGGATACCAACATATCCCAGCACAGCAGTCTGTGCTTTAATATAACGTTGATTAGACAGTACGCTGTCATCATTAAATAGAGCTTGTGACAGCATATAAGCTAACGTCTGTTTTGATGATGTCCTGAAGCACACCATCACTGGCAATAATTACTGCTGTAGGTCTTTTGGATGAAACAGGTAAGAGCCAAGCTAATTATATGGAGCCTGAGCATATTGATCCAGTGGGACAAGCTTTTTAATCATGGACCTCATGCTGATAAAGTGTACATGGCTGCTGAAGTCAATCTGTCAATTCCATTTCAGGCAATATGCTGTACTTGCACTGATGAGTTCTCCTTAAGGTTTCCTCCTTCAGCAGAAATCTCATTTTTGACGCATGTGGGCTCTATAGTTTGCACAAAGTTGAGCTAGATGTCACCTTGATTTAGATGTGTTTTCTTTTATTGAAATGAACAAAAGTTTTACAGCCCCCCCCCCTCCTCTGTTCCAGCTACTAATGACAATACAAGGGTGGGGTAGTGAAAAACTTTCTGTCCTTCAAGGAAATAAGCCGAAACGGTTGAAATTAATTCACATAAAAATGCATGTACGAAGTGTTCTGCCGTCTTACTCTGTGCCTTGCTGACCTTTATTAAATTTGGTCTGCTGTTACTCTCTTTCTGTCAGCGCCGCTTGTTATTTGTCTTGCCTAACTTTGCCCTCATTTCTCAGCGCTGTGCACTTTCAAATCATGTTAACTTTGAATGAATTGTTTGATGCTAATAAGCCATCACAAGGCTGATTAAAAGGAAGAACCTGAGTAACTTTGTATTCCCCCTGAGCGCAAAACTAATTGCCTTTTAACTGATAGCTTTCAGCTTGGATGTTACTTGTTTAATTGACTGCTATGTATCTGTGTTATTCAGAAACACCCCGACTTGACGTTTTATGCTTTTTTTGTAATAATACATAGCAAACAGAGCAAAATGACTTGGTACAAATTGGTTTACGTTTCATGATTTCATTTTCATTTTCTATTATCATCCATGTGAAATGTAGTTCACAGTCATTGATCTCAGCCTTACATAGCATAATATATTTTATTAGCTGGCTGTAGGTGGTTAACAATGCAATTTTCTTTTTTATCATGGGTACGTCTTACATCTAATCATATTATATAAATAATCTATCCCACTATATTGAATGTGTGATAGATAAACAGCATCGCAAAGCCGGTGTTAGCACCAGAAAGATGCTGGTAGCCTCATCTGCTATAAAATTAAGCCAATGGAACCACTTCAGCACTGCTTCTCCTCAGCTCTTTGCATGTTTTTGCATTAGCTTTTCCAAGTCTGGGGCCCTGGTTCCCAGCTTAAAAAGGGTGAAATTATTTCTCCAGGTTGTGAAGTTTAAGTATCTCAGGGTCTTGTTGACAAGTGAGGGAAGAATGTAGTCTGAGGTCAACTGGTAGATTGGTGTGGCATTCACAGCAATGCAGGCTCTTGGTCAGTCCATTGTGGTGAAGGGAGATCTGAGCCATAGTGTATGTTCCTACCCTCAACTATACAGAATGCTGAAATGTGTCCTTCGCAGGCTGGCCCTGTACAGACAGACAGAGTCAGGAGCTGGGCCTTCTGGGAGGGATTCAGAGTAGTAGTCGCTGCTCCTTCATGTTAAGAGGAGCCAGTTGAGGTGGATCAGTCACCTGGTTCAGATGCCCTGAAGATGCTAGAATTTTTGACTTGATTTAGCTTCTCTTGAAAGTGTTACTTTGTTTCATCGGTCTGTTCACACTGCTCATACTCATCCTGTTACATCAGTAAAGCCTCCATGCCTGCTGCCTTTAACTGTCTCTTGTCTCTTTGACTGAGTGCACACAAAATCAGATGCGTATGTCTTGTAGAACCCCACCCCCTTTGTCTCTGGTATGCTGGCTCCAGTGTCTGGTGGCAGCTGTCTCTCTGTGTGTCCCTGTTTCAGGTGACAGGGTGGCTCCTTGTGCCATATCATTGTTATGCCTCATCGCTCTGACACCGGTCTTCTGGCTCAGTCGCAGACACTGAGACTGAGGAGCTCTCACCACAGAAGAATGGAGCTCCAGAGATAAAAACAGAAATGCATGATATCACACCAGACCTGGGACCATGTTTGAATGTATGTGTGTGTCCATGCACGGGTGTGCATGTGTAAATTTGCATGCCTGGGTGTGTGTCCTCTCTCCTGTATCATCCCTCCAGTATTTTGGGATAGCTGTCTCCAAAGCTCACAGTGGGATGAGCCAGAAAAGGAAGGCATTCACTTCTATTTCTATATTATCTTCCCCAAGGGCACACTGATATAATGAATACATCATTCTGTTATCTGGAGTGAGCAGTACACTTGCTGATACTCTTTGCCAAGTGGACTTAAATGATTTCAGGAAAGTTTCACGTTAAGAAAAACATGTACAGTGCTCCTTTTGTACATTTAAGCAGTTTATCGGTGGTCCCCTGAATTCCTTCTGAAGAGTGAGGCTATGTCAAGGTGATCCTGTCTGATATCCTGTCCTTGTGCATGTGCACATGAGAGACAGAGAATGAATCTTTTGAATATGGAGTGATATCAAAGCCTATTCATGGATAAAAAGTGAGGGCTTAGCTTATTTTCTTGCCCAGACATAGTTAGGTTCTTTCCATCAAATTCCTATTAAAGTGGATTTTGGCGAGGAGGGCACAGAGATTAAAAAAGGGACCGCATTTGCATCTACAGGTGCTGCCCTTGGCACTGCACACACCTTCAAACTTGAGAGAAAAAGAATTCATGATGCACACCAGCATATATTCTCCAACTTTTCACTTCATATTCAATTACAGCTCTTGATTTTTTTTTCTCAATGGCTCACAAGACCAATTTACAGTTATTTTTCACATGGTCAGTTTACTTTGAAATTGTTTATTTCTCTGCCTCTCCCACAGAATACAGACTTTATCTCGGGACCCAGAATGTCCATTTCCATACAAATTAAAGTTTGACGAAGGCATTTAAAAGCAAAATGATAGTATGGCAAAAGGAAAGCAGTGGATGAGGAGGGGGGGTTGTACCTCTGAGAAACTGGCCCTGTGAGAGCGAGAAAACTAGAGACTGGGACACGAGGCAATTCATCAGCGGCTGAGAACGCTGTGATCCGTAGCAGCCAGCAGCATGCTAATGTTCTTCTCCTGACTGGATATGTCACTCTTCTTCCTGGTGTCAGTGTGTGAGGTTGCCAGTTTAATCTCATATAACAGATGTTTAGAGGAAGACTATAGAATTTAACTTTCCTTCTGGCATTGATGAATAATCCATTCTGACAGTGTTATTTGACATCAGTAAAAGTAGCTCTACACTCACTCTCTTTATGCATAAAATCATTTTGTGGAAGCTGTTTGAGTGGAGCAGTTTGTAAAAGGTTTAGTCAGTTTTATCATGAAGGCATGTGCTATGATAGTAAACATATGTATGCTAAATTAAAGTTAAATCAATATAAGGGCAAAGTAAGGCATAAAAGAGTTTGTGCAGCAGAGGTTGGAAAGTGAGTCCATATTCTGCCAAAACACCTCTCCACGTCTGCGCTGACCACACCCCTGTCTGTTTTTCTAGCTTCGTAGATCTGTTGGCTACTGTCTTTATCTTATCCTAGCACAAGTGGCCTCACTTTGGAGGAGCTCAGAATACACAGACAACATCTGTGTATTCTGAAAATAATTCTGCCTACTTCCACAAATCAGTGATGCTTAGGCCTGTCGCGATAAACAATAAATCAATTAATTGCACGATAACTATTAATCGGCTCGATAAGTTTTTTGGCCGCGATGAATTACATTTGCACGCTTGTTTGTTTTCCTCTCTCTCTCCCTCTCCCTGCCAAAGAGTCAAAAGGCGTCACTCGGTGCGTCGTTGCGTATAAGGTGATGGGATGTTCTGAGCAGACCACGGTCAGCTCGCTGTCTGCGTCGCCACGGTGCGTCACAGTGCTGCAAGACTTGGACACTGGTTACAGCAACACTGAGAGCTCTGAAGCTGCACAACACCGGTTCAGCACTTCGACACAATTCACCATGAGACTAAACATGCTTATGTATACAACGTGCTCTCAGAGACAGTCCGCGTTGTACAAGTGAAGTTCTCTGCCTTCTTACTGGCGGCACTCGCGGCAGCGCCACACATTAGTTCTCTTGTCCAGTCCTCTTATGCCATATCTATCAGTTTATTTTATGCGTTTCTGTCTACATGGTGGCGTTTTTAAAATTCACTGCGGCCCGATGCGCATACACACACGCAAACATGTGCGCACACAAACACACATGCAAGACACATGGGCGCACATACAGGTGAGCCCACTCGCAGCAGCAGGTAGAGTGTGTGTTGTTTTGCTCTCTGTTGCTCATGACATGCTGGGTTGACGTAACTCCATAGACTATGCTCAGATAAGCTATGGTAATAGGCCTACCAATACTCATATTAATAATAATATCAACATTAGTATTAATATTAGTATTCATAATAATAATAATAGTGTTGATGATTGGGACCTTTCCAGTGTTAAATGTTGTTTAGAAATTAAAGTTTATTAATCTTTGAAAGGGTGTACTTGCATTATATGTCATTATTATATTAGTTGAACATGGTCTCAAAACGACAATATTATTGCTTATCGCAATAATTTCTCTTGTCAATTAATCGCCCAGCAAAATCTGTTATCGTGACAGGCCTAGTGATGCTTTAGATAAATTATCATTGGTTGATAGATACTCCAATATCTATGGATGTTCATACAGTTGGTACATTGTGTCACTGTCCGATCCTCTTGCAATGTTTAGCTGATTAGCATGCTAACTTCCACATGTGACATGTCTTTTCTTAAATAATTAAAATGATCAAACTAGGTAATTAAATGTGTAGTGTTAAAGGAATGTTAATTCAGAGCAACTGTGTAGGCAGACACTAAAATTCTCATGACATATTGTCACTTTTTAAATGTTCACTGACATGCTGACATCATTTTTGATGTGTACACTCAGGACAGTATTGTCCAGTGTCAATTTATTCGTTGATATATCCATCTTTTTGGCCAATGGCTGATTCATAATTTATTCATTATCTGCCATGTCTTTTAAATGAAAGGGTGCATCCTTACAAACTTCAGATAGATAGATATGTCAGCAGCACAATGTGCAGAATATCTAATTGTTGCATTTTGGATTTTGTTTGTATTCATTTTATTATTACCCATGTAGTACACAGGGCAGTTTTTAATCAGATCTTGTTATGGTCAAGCTGAGCTGAAATTTAGAAAGTCAAACATCTGCAACGGTCTACACAAGACGCACAAACAACTCTGAACACAGTGATTATGATTGCCTGGAGAACACTTAAAATTTTCTCCACTTGACATCTGCCTCTCTCCCATTGTGGTTACAACCCTGTTCCCCACATGAGTGCAAAAAGTAATTTTGAAAGTTTGGATACACAGTTTCAAAACACCCATCAACCCCCCAGTGTTCAGTGTCAGCACGTATTATGATTGGTTGGAGAATACAAACAACAAGAATTTTGCTCAAGGCTTTGATGCAGTTCTACACATGATGTTTCTTATTTTTAATCAAAAGCCACCACAAAATCTCCTTATCCCCTTTAATCCACAAACAAAACCAGCTTCAATCAAAGCTGTGTTGACCATATCCATCAAAGTACCAGTATATCATAATGACATTGACGTGCTGTAGATAAAAGCACATCAGCGCACACTAAAAGCTAGTTTTGCTCTTTATGTAGCACAATGTATCTTATTATAGATGCCTACACTTATAAATACTTAATATTCTGTCAGAGTGTGGGCAAGATATTTAGAATGCAGAGGACGTACACGAGAGAGGATTTATGAGAATTTACCACATTTTGCATCACTTTGTTTACTCAACTGCTCTGCAAATATGCAACCTGTAGGAGCTTTAGAAAACCATGCCAGCGTTTTGGCTCAGAGCAACAAATCAGCCTACACAATTTATTGACATTCTGCATAGTTGATGGCATCATTGCTTTTCTACTTTATACTAATCAGAGTAAAGAAAATGGCACAGAAAAACAGCATGCTGAGAAAATAATGGCAGGCAGGACACACTGAATATACTTAGAAATATGATGTTAACCAGTATATAATATATAAATCCAGTATGTCTGTGCAATGCAAACCATCACATGAAAGTCAACAAGCTGGAGTAGTTTTTGTCGTCGAGCATTCTTTCAACTGAAAACTACATTAAAACTATTTTTCAACATGGCTTCTTGTTACCAGATAAATAATGGCTGCACATAAAACATCCTGGTGCGTGTAGCCTATAACATTCTAAAAACCTAATATAGCATACACTGATTGGAAAACCACATAAAATGCGTATTGGGTGTATTTTCCCTTTAAGGTGTGTAATGTTTATCTGATGCTTGAATGAACTACTCGTGTTTTTCCTGCCCTCAAATCACTAACCTAGATTTCCTTGTTATTCAGGTGTATGGATCCGGGGTAAATGGGAAGTGGGAGTAATCAGATGGTTCAACCTATTGCCTATTAAATGATAAGAAGGCCATCTGCTGACAGGTCTGCATGTTGAGAGACCTGCCTCTGACAAGCACAACATTGTCCAATCCAATTTCTCTTTTTTCTGCATTGTTCTTCTTCAAAGGCGGCCCAGGGGTGAAGGTTATATGGGAAAACATCTAATGATGTGTGGACCAAATCAATTTATTTCTTTAATGCAGCGCTGCACAATAAATGAATGGGGCTTTCATCAATTCCCACCTGTACTCCATGTGTTGTGTTCATGTGTCAAAAAGTTTTAAAATCAAATGAAGCCCAGCATAGAATTACTTTTTTTTTTTTTTAAAGCAAGATGGTTCTATTTATATAACAACATGTAATATGTAGCCAGTATCTTGCTAAAACAGCATTCTAAGATTCATGTCAAAACTTTTAATAATTAAATATTATACAAAGAATTACTGGCCCAGTTCTGGCTCTGCGGGCGGCAGATGTGGCTTGACTGCAGGCCGAAGGACACATCCGTCGGTTTTTAAGGTCAGCCACCCTGTTAGTCTGTCGGCCTTAATCACCTTTCACATTACCATGTTGGCACGGCTGGGGATCGATCGCCTGCCTGAGCTCTCCATGTGTTCTGGCCTTTGTTCAATCACACTTGTCTGATTTGAATCAACCACAATTTATTTGTCTTACAAGAGGAGGAGTAGCATACAAACCCAACTTAATCAGGAGAGGGATGCTAACAGATCGATTCCTTATTCACACCGTCACAGGCTGGCTATTGCACCCACAATTTTCTGTTAATACACATTTGCTCTCTATTATCTAAATTACTAAGGGTTTAATCCAACCATGTGGTGACAATTCCTGCTCTAGAACATGAACCACAGGTCTGATGATGATGATGAAAGAAAGTGAGACAAATCTTTAGTAGGGAATGTTTGTATAACGGCCTTAAGATACAACAACATGTTACTTGAGAACTGATATACATAATTTAATAAGGCTGTCTCACCATATGTTGTGTCTCGGCTGTGTGAGTCTGCCTATGGTGTAAACACCTGTCAAACCTGCACAGCTTTCACAGTTACACTTTAATTCCTTGGAAATTGTTGTTAATATTCTGTGGTGAAATTGGCTGTATGGTTGAAGGAGATTGTGTGAAAAGCTTTTTTATGTTTTACATGTGTCCTTTGTTTTGTGTTGACTGCCTGTCCATGTGTCTGTTGCAATTGTTGCTCCCTTCCAGTATAAACCTGTGCAAGGCGCAGATGTACATGTATTTATTAATGGAAAAGTCAGAGAACACATCTGTCAACAAATAATTCTCATTGCTCCATGTAAGTAAACACTCCTCTGACATGGAATTAGTCTATGTATCGTGCTGTTATTCTTGTTTTCTCTCTCTCATCTGTTGTTCGCCCCCTCATTTGCTGAGTCAACTAAAGCTTTCCAGCAGAAGATGGTGCCTCTGTTGCGTATCACTTGGAGACACTTAATTTATATGTCAATCAGGCCTGTTTAGCTTCAACTTTATTAGGAAGGTGAATGCATGTAGAATGTACATGCATGTTTGTTCTTGTATGGAAGAGACTTATTACAGTGCGTGATTAAAGTTAAAAGGCATGCTTTGATATGGGATGCGTGGAAGCGTCTGCGTTCCCTGTAGAGAACCAATTAGATGGAAGCCTTGGGAATGCTTAGAGCCATACGTTAGCTTGCCAGCATGTAGCAGGCCAAAGCTGGAAAAGGGGGAAGCGCAGGAGCTTACAAGGACACAGGGTAAATAAACGTACATTCATACAGGCACACGAAAGCACACATGCACCGACCGTAAACAAAGTGTCCGTGTGACTGTTTTTAAAAGGGTGACTTGAGGTGAATCTGTTCTTCTCATCTCTCTTTATGTTTTGAAGGAGCTCACAAGGTCAAGAGCACTCAGGAATACATTGAGGGTTCAGTCCCAAGTGTTTGTTAGATGATGGGATATGAAAGACAGTTAGGAAAAAAAGAGACATTTGCTTTATTTTATTTTTAGTGTTTCCTCTAGTAAGGAAAAAAACAACTCTTGGAATATTTTGTACACACTATGTCTGTTAGTTAGTGTGTCTAAAATATATATTTTTGTTTTGTCTGCATCCATCTGTTTATTTTGATAGATTATTCCTTTTTCTTTGCACATGTGAATGCAACACATGCTCTAACACACTGTTTGATTCAATATGCTGTGTAGGCGAAGTCCGCTAACACCAAAGAAATAAAGAAATGATCAATAACACAGGGTGCTCTGCTTTACCAAGTGGCTGCTGCAGAGTGCATGGGATTTTCTCCTAAGTCCCCTCTCGGTTTAACATCACTTAACTAGTTTTGTAGGTGTCTCACGCACACACACACACGCACACACGTAATAACACATTACACGTCTCTGTCTTGATTTGTTGTGGGCTGGTAAATAGTCAAGCAGGTGGGAAGTCATTATGGAACAGACGCTGTGTTCTCACCAGAGGCGAGCAACAGCAAAGGACGTTACTGCTGCACAGAGGAATAAAGCGGTCACAATTCAAGGCATCTATTTTTTAAGGACTGTATTTTTTTTTTTTTTCAAAGTGCTTTCTGTAACCTAAAAATAAATACGTTTGGAGACAATAATCAGCTCATGCCGTTGAATTCAGTCAGACCTGGTCATTTATTAATAATGGTTGCCTAAAGGGGGGGCTTTCAAGGAAATATGTGCTACACCAGTCCATGCGAGCTTACCACATGCTGTGTTTTAAAAATTAATCGATTTTTTTTTTGGCCCACTTGGAAGAAGCAGATAAGTTGTATACACACCACTTTTAAAGTTGTTATAGAAAACATCCTAATATGCATTCAGCAGGCAATGAGCAGCATTTACATTCATTCCTCGTCAGTATTTACATGATATCTACCTGCCTCTGACAAGAGTGATGAGAGAGGTGTGGTTATACCAGCTGAAGCACAGTAGTCATTGGATGAATAAAAACTCAGATGAGGGGTGATGAGCAATGCCCTGAAGTAGATGCAAATACCTTGAATTACTCTGTGTCACCCTCACTAACATGAAGAGGTGAGGCTTAGGACCTATACTGCAGCCAGCCAAAGATAGTCATGTTATCTATCTTTATATGCAGTCTATAGTGAAAACTGATTTAAGCAGGAATAACAGATTACTACACAAAATTCTCCCACAGAGATGAGGTGATGCTTTGTATTAATTAGCATTGTTTGATGGAGGATTTCTATTTTGCACACAAACTTACTGTAGGTGCTCCAATAGCTGCGCATGCAGAGATGCACAGATGCCACATTGAGTCACTATCCCATCTTGTGGTAATGGGCACGGTGCTTTGATAGCTGATAAGTCACTTTTGGGGAGCTCTCATGTCATCCATCTTTAGCTACAGTCTATGCTCTCATTACATGTATGATATTTAAGTCAGCACTGTCTCAGAAACACCTACTATGAACATGTTCCATGACAGCTGGAAGAATGGAGCAATATGTTAAGAATAATGTGCAAGACTTTTATGAACTTTTATGACTCCTTTTACCTTTTGGCCACAAATGTATCAATCACTTTTTGTAGGGGAATGTGACCTTGCCTCGGGAAACTACAATATGACGGGAAAACTGATGTGTTCAATGATCACAGAGTAGGCCCACAGCCCTCTGGAGGGATTACTAATGCTACCTGGTCGTTATGCAGGATGAAACTGGGAGCTGTGGATGGGGTGAAGGCATGCGGGCTACCTTGCTTAGCCTGCTGTTAACAATATGAACGATCGGTTGAACCTCTGTGGAATCAGCCCTGAATCATTCTTCATGCACTGTAGATTCTGCAGCTCACAGCCATGGTCCAACACTGAATGTGAATCAGTTTACCTCGCTGACATTTCCTTCCTGGGCAACATGCTGCAGGCACCGAGGGGAGATAACACTAACTCACATTGATCCTCCATTTCAGCTCTTTTGTTAGCTGATTACTGGGGAGGTTTGTGACCACGGGCTGTTACATTGCAGAGGCCCAATGTCAGGTCTAACTTAGGGCTACATATATTATGTAGAGGTGCTCTGATATATCCCAGAGTGCAGTTAATCTCCCATGTTTCTTCACACACAAAGGATGCTGAAGGCACATTGCCTCTGAGGTGACATGAATCACCATTTTAAAACTGAACTTTACATGATCTTTGTCTGATGCTATCATCTTTCTGCACATGGTCTGGTATTCAGCAGAAAAATGAAAAATGATGATATTATCTGTGAAACATCAGAACACAGTCCTCTCTCTTTTGTCTAAATGTTTTGGTGCATGGCAGTTGGACTCGAAAGACGTGAGAGACATTGGTGCTCACATTAATGGTGTTGATTTATTTGATTGAGCTGTGTGAGATCTGCTTTCTCTCACACTTTGTACTTAATCGGCGCATTTCCTCTGATGCCTGGAGTGCACAGCACTCAGGTGGAACAATAAGCATTTTGAAATTTAATGGTGTCTGAAATAGTCAATGATCACGCAGCCGTTCTTATAGCCTGTAGGCAGTGAGAACACTACTAATGCTTTCGGGGATCAGCCTCTACCTCCTCATTTATAGTCAGATATGTCTGGGATGGTATCAAAACAAAGTGAATAATGGTAATGGTATATGACTGCACTTTCCAGATAATGTGTCAGTAAATGTATGTGGAATCTTTTGGGTTAAGTGACACTTTTTAACCTGAAAATGTAGGAAGTAAAGTAAATTTGTCTGACATTGCACTCAAAATCCATTTTCCTGAAAGAAAAAAACAATTTTTTTTAACGTGTTTGTTAAGAAAAAACAAACACGTTACACAGGACCAGATACACAGGACCGATACCTGCCAGGAGCACAACACAATATTTGAGATGGTAATTATGTCTCTCTCATCTCTGCCTCAGGAATCAAATAGGACACAAGGAGATTTAGCTGGAGGGGAATTTAATCTTCCAGAGAATGCTCTCAAACTATTGCTTAACTCACTTTGGGGGTCGGATGAGGTGAGGGGACCTGTGAATTGAATTTTGGCATGGCTTGTTTTTCTACGCAGGACAGTTGAATGTCATGTTTTCACTTTATCTTCCCGGAGCTTTCAGGCAACACTTTTGCTGATGAAGCGTGTGATACTCTCTGATACCTCAATACATTTTGAACATCAGTTTTCCATTACGTTGAATAGAAGTCATTTATAGCTGCACATCAGATCCTGTGACATTCTTTTTTTTTGGCTTTACAAAATAACTGATTGCTTGAGCGCATTGACAGAACAGTTATCAGCATTTATGTTGAGAATCAATTGAAATTTTGTAAACTACCACACTGCTTCAAGCTCCTCTATTGATTAATAATGAATAGGTAAAACAGCCCACAGAATTATTAATATTAAAAAACAGTGCTTAGTTGCAGTGTGCTCAGGGAAGAATGAGACAAATCTCACTGCTTTGAATGCATCCTGATGCATTCAAAGCAGTGAGATTTGTCAGTCTCAGATGGAAATTGGATGCTGAATATCAAACAGATTTCTGCTGCATACATGATACATGCATGTGACATTTTGTTTGTGATGCTGGTCATACGTGTGTGTTAAAAGCATAATGAGATCAATGTGGCTCTGGTGACAGCGCATGTTTGATGACTGCTTGCTGTTTGAGAGATTTCACACCAGCTGTATCCATAGCAACCAAGGAGTTGAGGCTGCCTATCCTCTTTTGGTCCATTTCAGCAGCCTCACAGCATTGTGCCCTTTTAAATTCACATTGTCATGCTGAGCAGTCAACTTTAGAATGTCTAAAACCATCGCCTGCCTACATTTGGTTTTTAGGATGCCTTTCTCTGTCACACAATCTTTTATTACTAATCTGAATTTTGTTTTGTTTAGTTTAATATTATTCAGTTTGTGCCTGCAATAAGAGAAGATACAACACAGAAAAACCACTATCGGTGGCTTTTTTACTGATCTCCTGTTCTCTGCCTCACTGCATACATCTTGATGCCTAGCTGGTTACAATGGCTCAAGAGACTCTCCTCAGGCCTTTGTTATATCCACTTACTATGACAGAAGCAGCGCTCATCGCAATCTGTCTTTCAAGATGCATGATGACAGCTTCTCCTGTCTGCTCTGGACAATGTTCCCTGTGATGTGAGAGTGGAGGAGGTGGAGAGGTGCTAGAGTAAAGGAGTACAAAGAGAGAGAGAGGATCATATGAGGCAACAGATACAGAAAGACAGAGATGGAGTTTTGTCTGTGAGTTCTTAGTCTTCTATCTGTGAACAAGAAAAAATTGTGAAAAAATGGTCTGTGGGTCGACCATCAGGGTTCGTCAAGCACAAAGGATCATTTTTCTTTCTCTTGTGGAGAAGATGTCCGTGTTTCACTATAGTAACTTTTGAGGAAATTGGTGAGAAATGGAAGTGGTAGAACTACTCTAACGACTAATGAAAGAATATGGCCTTCAAAATAATGTGCAGCATACTTAATGGTTTAGGAAGTCTAAAGCTGGGCCTTCACTGTACTATCAGTGGCCATTTCTGACCTGATTCTTGAGCCGCATGACTCCTTTCAGTCAGGCCAAATTTCTGCTTCTTTCCACGTCATTTGCTGTGCAGCATACAGGGAGAGACTGAGGACCAACTAACTGCTGCCAAATGGCTGATGAATTTCTGACATGTTAGAAATTTTGGTCAGCCGGTTCAGAGCTCTTGTACAGTTGGAGTCAATTCAGCTCTAGTTGCTTTTTCCCTCACTGCACCTATGTGAAGTCACAAATTTAGTATTATTAGCAACACTACCACACTAACGATAAAATCGTTCTTTTTGAGCTAACACAATCATCCATTTGCTGGTTTGTTGTGATTGTATGGAAACACGTCCTAGAGTCATGGCAAATTGTCTTTTTCTCATTTGAGGTACTCAGTTATAATAAATGATGTAAATATAAAGGCAGAGCATCGTATTCCGTCAGATCAATAATAGAAACATTGTGAATTACCATTGTTTTTACAGCGCTAATGTAGATCATCACATTGCTGCTGTAACTCCATTATAGTATGTGGTTACACCCTTTCTCACCATTGCAGTCACTATTCAAATCTCACATAAAAAAAGGTCAAAGTCGAGCACCGTGACAGACATTGTGGATGATAAATACAGGATTACAGGATACATAAGATTAAATGGGAGCTGTAGGACAGATTTAGAATTGTGGGATTATAAGGTAAAGAGAAAAGTGAAAGAAGTTAGGCATTGATTAGAAGAAAAAGAGAGAAAGGGAAAATAACAAAAAGGCACATGACAAGGTATTAAAGACCAGAGAGGAGAAAGTGAAAGTTGAGGACATCAGCGGGATGATCTGTCAAACTAGAGGTGTGTCTGACCAAAGGGACTATAAGATCCATTCCCTCCTCAGTGTCCTCACCAAGTGATGAAAGTCATCTCAGCTCTACAGTGATGATGACATGTCTCACAGTGTGGAATGTCAGACTGATCAATGCTTGCACAGATGCACAGTGGTTATGTGTGAATGTAACCCGTTAACTGTGTCTGACTGTCCTTGGAGTCTTGACGTATATAGTACATTGCTGTGTACATTTACAATGCATCCATCAATCTTACAATAGCTGCTTTTTTTACAGTGAAAGAGACATTGGACAGGGTTATATATTTTTTTACCTGCTTACCTTAACAAGGTTCCTCAAACGCTTGCTAGTAATGGTTCTTCCTCCTGTTTGTTTTTGTGGTGCATGGGGAAAAAAAGCTTTAGTCACAAGAACATTTCTCGGAATGTCATCAAAAAGTATCCTGCATCATTGACCCCTAAGTGTGTTGAGTACACTAAGCTTTTATATTGACTGAATATGGTGACTTCCCAAAGGTGTAACTACAAAGGTAATGTCCTTATATAACCCTGAAAGACTTTTCACGTACGTCGAGGCGCAGCTTTGGTCAGCCATGGCCCTTTTAAAGGTCCTTCTCTTGGGCTTTACATCAAAACTGTTGTTGATGCTTCCCCCGTGGATGATATGCCCTAGTGTTAGGGGTGAGGACATGAAGGCAGTCAATAAAGTCAAATTTTAAAAAGTCAGTGTGTTTCTTTGTGTGTGTTGTTTTCTTTCCGGGATGTGTGAATGGACTTGTCATGTTCTCGGCAGACTCAAGGTAGCAAGGAGAGGCTGCCTTTTACTTATTTTATTTTTTCCCCCTTTTCTTGCCTCTGATCTCCCCCACTGAAAAGGGGTGACATGAGCTGTCACTCTCCTTTCCATCATGGCTTACACACTTCCAGAATTGCTCACACACACTTCCAGAATTGCTCACGCACACTTCATGGATCACCGAGTCATACAGAGGGTCACACTAACAACACAATGACGCACATTTGTATATACAGACATCCGCACATGAAGCAATGCAAGGAGACACAGTGACAGGGGGGTGTGTAAAAGTGTGCGTGCAGACACACGAAGACAGATGCATGCACGTATAAACCACTAGGGCCACAGGTGCCTACAGGGGACAAAATTAGAACAGTGTTAAAGGTAGACAGTAAGATTCGGGACTGACAGGCTGTGTAACTGACAGCCGGCTCTATTCAAGACATTCCTGGAACACAGACATGTTTTGACTGGTGAGCATCTGTGGCATATTCACTCCCTTGTGTTATGATGACTGTGAAACAGCCTGTTACTGGAAAAGAACATAAAATCACAGAAGACCTTTTCAAAAAAAGAGCTACATTAATTTAAAAAAAAAACTTTATCCTGAGAATCCAGAAAGTGATGTTTAAAAAATGAAAAAGGTTTTTATTTAGACTTTGTTACACCTAATATTAAATGATGCCCGTCATCTTCCAGGATATGAGTGTACATATAGGAGACTACTGGGCCTCTTTTTGTGAAATGAGTATGTGCTTCTCACAGTAAGACCAAAGGTTTGGGAATGTCAACCAAGGGCAAAGAGTCTTGCCCTGGACTTGACTGCAGATTACTAATCTGAGTTGAAAAATGCTGCCAGATTATGATATGTGTGATGGCAGAAAATCAATCTTGCAAGCATCATGTAAAAAAACAACACTGTGCTTAAATTATATATACTATATACTAGACAAGAATATAATCATATATTTTTTAGGCAGATATAACCACTGAGGCACTCTGTAGAGACCTTAATCACTTTCTGGCAGGTGGAAAACACCCATTTGTGAGGTTTATATTTTTTGAAAGGGGTCTTCGTGGGTATAAATTGGGTTGGTTATAAATTATATAATTATAATTTCTTTCTTATATGTGATAACCAAGAATGAATTCAAGTCTAATGATGATGAAGTTGTGGACTAATCTCAGGCAACTTCACCACAGTTCCATGTGGGAGATCAGCATCTTGATCACACCCCCACTCTTGCCATCAGTGTGGCCAAACATCAAATGCAGTAATGTCTACAGTGTGACACTTAGTTTAACTTCAGTGCCACAAGCTAGTGAGCAGCAGAATCACATCTCAGTTCTCAGTGTAACTCATGCATCTATACCACAGCTCTGACCCAACATTGTTGTGTTCAGGAAGGCTCACAGAATGTTTGATGGCCTTAACAAATATTTAGTTGCATTGGTACAAGTCTTCACTGAGTTCATTCTGGGCAGTCCAGTTCTTTGGCTCTGACTGCGTGCTGTGTGCCAAGTTAGCGTTGCCATGTGATGATTTACCCTTTGAGGTAAGTTGTATGCAGAAAAACAGGATCTGGAAAATGTGCACAAAAATAGAATCATTCGAATATATGCTGGGAACAAGAGCAGTGCTTTTTGAGACTGCTGAGGTTAGTAAATATATCCAGATGGACTGTAGGTACGGCCATGACTTCACTGGCTTTTTGATCATGATGTCGGTCTCTTGGTTGCAGACATTTGTGTTCAATGAAGGCAAACATTTGACCATGTTTGGTTACAGGCATGCTTTCTGTACCTACCCACATCCCCTCCTGCACAGTCAACACAAAAATGTGTTTTATTTTTTTTTTTACACTCATTCAAACAGGCTGTGACCCCTAAATTGTGCAATCAACTACTTTTGACTCCCTTTGTCTGTGTATTTGTGACACGGATTTCACAGTCAAATCATTTCCATCTAGCATCTCTGAAATTGCAAGGTAACAACCCCCATAAAGCACTTGCTGTCATATCATGGTATTAATGTGAAAAAGAACAATTTGCATACCCCTAACCTTTGCTGCTTCAACTCTCTGGATAGACAAAAAAATAAATAGCTCACAACAGGTTAACTCACACATCACACACTACACAATCACATGATTTCTGCATCCTCTCCTTCTCACCTTTTCTTGCTGTACCCAGGAATACATTTGAGGCACTCACCTATCAGGCAGATTGTTCTATTGTGGCTGTCTGTGTTTGCTGCAAGGTTGTTGAGTTCAGGTATACGCAGTGTCAAACTTTACAACTTTAAATAGAACAGACTCTTCTTTCAGTCTCCAATTTACTCTGTTTCCAAACTTGTGCAAGCAAGAAAAGGGAAAGAATGCAAATGAATATAACACTGAATATATAACACCTAACAAAACCTGAGCTTTGCCAAACACGGTGGCTGTATTTCCATGCGGGTTAATAACCCCTAAAGGCAGCTGCATTCCAAAAAAAACTCTATATAGAGAGATGAACCATCAAAACTGGTCTCAGAAGCAAGACTGCAGGATGTAGTTCTACCTCTTGGGGCAAAATGTAAAAGTTACAGGCCCTACTTTAGGACTCCAGGAACCTAAAAGCAGTAGTTAAACCAGTGTGTGCTAACATAATTAAAGGTTCATCTGGAAATTTGGACTGGCACAGTAGGACCTTCTTTACTGCAATGTTAGAAATTAATGTGTGATTATTAAAATGTGTACACAAAACCAAACACTGTTCCAGCAGAGAAAACATGAACACATACAAAGAAGAGGTGGGACAACAGCCCAAACACAGTTTTCCCTCTCAGGTCTCTGAGCAAATTTACCTCACTGCAAATTACTTTGGTGTTTGTAATCTTATGTAAATAATTTTTACATTTTACCGTATGGACTTGAGTCTGACAACATCTGTCCCAGTTTTCCACCACTGTCAGCCCTGATTGCACTCGTAAGGGACCTCATTGCCACAAAGACTCAATAATGTCCTACGGCCCCTCTGCAGTCACATGGAAAACGCAGGCACTCATTGTCAGTGCAGAGGATCTTTATAGCCCCAGATAAAGACGCGGCATTGGCAGAACTCCAGCAACAAGAGAGAGGATTTGTATGGGGAGCAGTTGTCCCTACCTATGGAGGAAGAAGGGGAAAAGAGAAGCAAGGGAAGAAGCATTGCGTTGTGCTATCTTGAAGTAGGTCACGTACACAGTGTAGCATTTGTCACAAGTGACAGCCCTATTAATCAGGAAAGGGGCGGTGTCAATGCCCAGTGGCTTTGCTCTGCAGGTGGTTTGTCCCACTGGATGCCAGGGCTCCAACCTCAGTGTTCTACCTGTGTTCTCCCCACTTTTCTTTTCTTCTTATCCCTTGGTGCACTGATGATGCTACCTCGAATGGCTCTCCTTTGCATGCCCTCTATGTGCATCGAACTCACCTCTATCTCCAGTCATCTACTTCTCTGGAACTTTGTACTGAAACCTGCTTTGACCCTCTAAAAAGGTCAACATGCTTTCCTCACCCTAAGTTATAATTTTTTCTGCCTCTCTCTCTCACACACACACACACTCTCTCTCTCTCTCTCTCTCCTGGCTCTAGTTTTATGATACACTCAGCCAGACCTGCATCAGCACTCAGCCAGTTTCTGAAGCACTTGTGGCTTTGGTTTCCCAGGTGTATTGACCAGCCTTGTTCCGCTCACATGTCTCTTCACTCCATCCTCTTCTCTCTGTGTAGTGAGTTGTTGATACAGGCCTTGAGGGAGAATGATGTTAAAGTGAGCTGTGTAAGTGCCTGTTTGATTGTCTGACAAGTTCTCCAAACACTAATGCAAGCAGACAGGATACAGCTTTGAAAGAGTATAAACATACTGACGTTATTTAACTGATATTCAGCATTTAGAATATGAACGAAAGTAGCAGATGTATTTTGTACCTTGTTTGGTCCCCCTTTTTGAGAAAAAAGACAGGAGGGTGTGTTACAACCACAGGAGAATTGCACTCCTTACCCCTTACAGGGCCACCTCTTTATCCTCAATAAGGTCCTGGAAGAGGGATGGAAGTTTGACCAACCGGTCTACGTGTAGTTTGTGGATTTGGCTTTGTGTTATCAGCACGACCATGGAGCAGAAGAGGTCCGGTTTGGTTAGAACTGAGACCGAGTCTCTGCTTTTTGCAGATATAGTCATGTTGGCTTTATCGAGTTGAGACCTTCAGCTCTCACTGGAGTGGTCTGAAGTCCAGTGTAAAGCATTGGGGATGAGAGTCAGCACCTCTAAATCTGAGACCATAGCTCAGCTGGAAATGAGTGGAATGTCCTCTCCATGTTAGGAAAAGTTACTGCCTCAAGTGGAGGACTTCAAGTTTCTCAGGGTCTTGTTCACAAGCGGGGGAGGAATGGAGCAGCAGATTGAGCTGCAGGTATGCATGCTCTGCTCTGGTCTGAGCTCTGAGCCAAAAAAGCAAGGCTCTTGATTTATCTGTCAATCTATGTTCCTACCCTGACCTATGGCCAAGTGCTGTGGACAGTGACCTAAATGTGATAGAGAATTACCCTAACAGAAAATGTGATGAAGTCAGTTATCTGGAAGAGGCTCGGTGTAGAGTTCCTGCTTCTAAATGTTGAGAGGAGCCAGCTTAGGTGGTTCTGACATCTGATAAGGATTCCCCCTGCGCGCCTCCCCGTTGACGTGTTTCTACCATGTCCAGGAGTCCCAGAGGCAAACCCAGGACATGCTGGAGGGATTATATGTCTCAGCTACTCTTGGAATAATTCTGTGCTGTCCTGGATGAGCTGGAGGAGTTGGCTGGGGGAGAGGAATGTCTGGACAGCTTTGCTGCTCCTGACCCCAGTAAGTGGGAGAAAATGGATGGACAATAGACTTTATGAATGTCAAAGGTACATAATATAATTTATGATCTGTGTGGTCTTTATTGGCAACCCAGCAGACTTCCTATATTGGGCACACGGCCAATATAAAAACACACAGGTGCACATAAGAAAATACTGTGCATGGAAATTCAGTTTAAATGCATGTGCTTACATTGTGAGTAAATGAGCTAATAATAATGGTCAAATAGTCGAGCGTGAAATCATGGACACCTCCTACCCACGGTCAGCATCTTGCACATACCAAAAATAGAAACCTTATTCTGTGACGATCCTCTTCTCCTGTCTGTGCATTTGTGCATGTTTACACATAATATGCTAATCATTCAATTTTAGTTAGGGTTAACTTAGGGTAAGTCTCCAGAAAATTAATAACAGTTGATGTGATGTTCTCTGAAGTGTGTGTGTGTGTGTGTGTGTGTGTGTGTGTGTGTGAGAGAGAGAGAGAGAGAAAGGGGCCCATTGCTGCTGTTGATAGTGTTACATATTTCAGTCAGATTCCACGGTCATACATCTGGGTGCATTTGAGACTCGAGATAAGAGGGGATTTATGAAGGCAGCCCTCTGCTAAGTCAAGGTGAACACCAGAGATATGATGCTTCTGAGTGTGAACGTGTATGAGTGTGCGCTTGATTCAGTGTTTGTGTAGAACACAAACACATGATAGAATGTGTCTGTCCTGTTCACCGTACATGTCTGAATGATGATTGTGTGTAGTTGTGGACGGTTTTCTATGATGTAATACTTAACTCTTCACTTTGTGGAATGCTAGTGAAAGATTTGATCTCTCAGTGACTGAAATCCATCTTTTCACTGTCTCAGTATCATTTAATCCTTTCATTCATTCTTTCTTCCCTCACCAACTTAATCCTTTTTATGGACTTTCAGGACCTAAAGCCTTTCCCAAAATGCATTTGGCAGGTAGGAGTGTTTCAGTGAGCTCTAATTTAAACAGAATCTCCATAATGTTCCCCTGAGCCTGGACTGATTGTAGTTTTGAGGAAAAAAGTTTCTATCATTACTTGAGTGAGTCTATGCCCTGAGAAGTAGATATCCATCTAACTACCAGCTACCTCTAGCAGAAAGCTACCTTTAGCTAAGTAGTAGTATTAAGCAGCAGCAGAATCAATAAATGCTAACAGGTTGTAGTGTCTGTCCTTGAATGTCTTTTGACCAGAAGTAAATAGCATATGTGGCTATCCTAGTCTGCCATTTGGGTGTAAGTAGTTCCATACATGATTACATTTCAGGAGTAAATAGCATTTTAGGCTACTTATGTCTGGCTGACCACCTGTAAATAGCCATTTTGTATTCTTTTCAACTTGGATGCGAATAGCATAGAATGCCAAAAACACCTACCTTAAAGTAAACACCTTGCATGCTTTTTCATTCAGGCCATGAATTAGTATTGTTATTGACAGTTACAATGAGCATCCCGGGAAGGGAGCTCCCTGGCCGGGCAGCCCGCTCCCATGCGCCTTGTCAGTAACAATTTCGTGCGAACGAACTAGTATTTCGAATCTCAAGTAGCAATGTTTTGAGTTTCTGCAGAGTTGTAATGAAGGTGCAGTACAACCAAACCAAACATCTGCCCTAATACACAGGGTAAGAAACAAACCTCAGAGGTATTCTCAATTTGTCAATTGAAAATAACGACTGTTTCTCTTCCATACGCACAATAAGTCTTCCAGTATGTTTTGTGAGAGTTGAAAGCACTCAATGCACTCTGACATTCTAGCTAATTTCTAGCTTAATATTGATTTTTCTAAAGGCTTTGGAGTTCTCTCTGGGGGTAGTAGTTTTATAGTTTGTCAGAAATAAATAGCTTCCTCCTTATTCTAATAGCTTCACAACTAACAAACTTGATATCTTTAGCAAAGATGCAACTGGATGATGTTTTCACAACTGCTATTGAAATGAAATCATACAGTGATAATCACTGTTTCACTTAAAGAATCCTCTTTGGTATGTCTTTGGTATATAAGGAATATCCCCCTCTTGTTTAATGGTGAGTCATTCTGGCCTGTGTGCTGTTTAAATTTTGGAAAAAGAGAATTTTTGAAAGTTGGATAGCAGAAAATGGAGACATCTCTGCTGAGGAGAGTAGTGTTGGGTGAAGCATGTCACTCCTGATTGGCTGTCCTTGTAGCCCAGCTACCCATCTACCGACACACTCCTAACCGAGGAGTCTTAAGCCTGCGGAGCACACAGCGACTCCTGCCCTCTTACATTTTGTTATTCTGTTGAAGAGTTTCTCTTTTTGAACTTTTCTGTCTCCTCTGTCACATAACTTTCTTCTCTGTCTCTTTCACCTTTCCTACTCCCTCAGAGAGAACTCCAAAGCCTTTATGTATTTTCTTTAACAATCAATCATAATCACAAAGAGAACTGAGAAAGCTAAGAGAGGTTTGTTTTTAAGGGGGTCACAAATCTCAGCTGGCTTATAGAATTACTTTGCCAGGCTGAATCTATAAGCTGGTTTCCCAAGTAAGAAATTTAACTTGACCACATTGCAACACTAATAACAGACGCTTTGATTACAAAGGACATCAGTGTAAATTCAAGTGTTTCCTCACATCCTCTTAAGTTTCTGTGTGAGCTCTTACTTTCTTGATAATGTGGCATATTTGTGTGTCTGTGTGTCATCACATCCCTACTGTGCCATCCTGGAAAATATTCAAACCATTTGTGATGGCAAAAATACATTTTTTTTCTTTCTACATGGACATAAGGAGAGAACATTGCCACTGTGGGAGTAGCATGTAATTGGGATTCACTCTCACACATACTGAGCTTCTTCACCAAGCTGGTCAATGCTTTCTGGGCTAAATGGGCAAAAAAGGTACCCTGGTGCATTCTTTATACTATTTATGTCCGACTGTGGTGACACTAATGATGCCTGTTAACAATGGCCATGCTTCTAACCCATGGTTATAGTCTGTAGGCCCATTAGCACATGCTGCGGTTCATCCTCTTTCTCTTCCTTGCTATCCACCTCATTTTACCTTGTCCCCTCTGTCTTAACATACACAAAGCTACACATGATGTGCATGGCCACAGAAAAGAAGAGTACAAAATATTATGCAGTTTATACAATCTTTTATGTTTTGTTCTTATTTCTAATCTGTTAGGCATAGAATCAGGTTTTTTTTACTATTATAATCCATCTGAAATCTGTTTTCTCCTTGTTTTCTAGATTTTGTCACATTTCAGCAGCAGTCAGGTAACTCATCGCCATGGTATCTTGGAAAGGATGTGCTTGGAAAGGCAGAGTTTAATATTATCGTCAGTGAAGGCCATCAGATCAATACTTACCCCTATGTGACCTTGTAGAAACATGGGCTGTCAGTCATTCCTGTTGCCCGGTATTTACAGTGTTTCAAGTCTTTAAAGTTTCTAGATGGCAAACCATGCCAGAAGTTTTGTGTTTATGCAATCAGCATGTTGCAGAGAAAACCTTCTATTCTTAAAGACTGTAGGGGAAAAAGCACAGTCAGGTTCAGGGGAAAGACTGAAAACTGGTGTGTGGGCGATAAAAATCATAACAAAATTCTACCCTTAAAAACTTGCTGAAGTCACTGTAACTTATCCAATTCTGTCTTGATTACCCAAAGCTGCTGTTATTCTGTTATGTACACTGTTTAAGTGTTAATGTTATGTGTGAGGCTTGTTATGCTCTAGTTGGACTGTTCACTTCCTGTTTTATTTTGAAAATGGTCTGTTCTCTTGTCATGTTGTTAGCTGTTTAATCGGCTAATCACTCATAATAGTTTTGTCATCATTTCTTGTTAGTGGAGTCCTAATTGATGTTTGACCTTGAGTGTGTCTTCTCCCTGTGTTTGGACTTTTTATGGTATCATTTTGATACTGTTTTTGTTTTTTTTTTCTCCACATTTTGCCCTTTCCCTACTTCTCCTTGAGTGGCAGTCTTCGTTTTGGATGTTATAGGACAGAAGTATTATTTGATCTAAGCAAACCTCAAATGTAGTGGATTCTTCTAACTGATCTCTATAGGTCATAATCACTAATCAATGACCATGTAAACTTGTCCTGTTGGCTGCAACAGCACCTAAATGTAAGACCACACTGACAAAAACTTTCCCCATGCACAACCACAAGAATTCAAACTGGCATTTACACAAGAAGTATTAGCAGAAATTGTTGCACAATAAAACACAGTGACAGTGACCGCCCTTTAAGGTTACTTTCTCAGCACACCTCTTCAGTCGTGGATAGTAGTCTGACATCTCTGACGATTTCTGATGTGAGAAATTCTTCTGATTGTTTGATCTCTTCCATGATAGGTCGATTGTTTAATTGGAACACCAGCTTTGTCGTTTTAAAATGTGGACAATGACTGAAAAAGAGGTGCTGAAACAATAAATCGACTTGAGGTGATTATTATCAAGCGAACACAGTGACACAATTATTAGCAAGGAAAACAAAAGTTTTCTTTTTTTCTGTACCTGCCATCTCCCTCTCACACAGAAATGTTCTGTTTATCTCTCTCTCCCCATCTTTCTCTGCGCTTCTCTCCAGTTAGATACTGTTTGAATGATCACGTTCCCTGGCATGAGAGTGCTATGTAATTAACCTATGAGAATCCTGCTGATGCAACGTGCCTGCTGCCTGCCCTGGTGGCTGCTCTGATGGATTATTACTGCCATCTTCTGGCCAACGATAAATCTGAGGATGCAGGGAAAAAAAAGGTGTGACAGAGGAAGGAGTTGACATTTTCATACCAAAGCTTTGCTGAGATGATGGATCGCAGCACAGTGAGAAGTCATAAACAGGTGACCATGCAAAACGCAGTTTGTCTGTCTGTCAAGAGCAACGTGGTGCAACGTGCAATGGGGGCGCGAACATTGGGTTGAAAACTATTAACAACTTTGTGTTATTACTAAATTTAACAACTCAGAATAATAAGTAATCAAATAAGCATATGTGCTTTGAAATTTAACCATAAACTCCATGGGAAGCCATTTTGTATTGTAAAATTTGTGATTATTTCAAAACTCTTCATGTTATGTGCTCCCAATTTGAATTCTTTTCACCTTGTTGCCATGGCAATGAAGTCAACGTCACAGTTTTAACATTCATCCTATTATAGATGGAAGACAATGGCAAAAGTTTTGGGAGTTTGTCTTCTATTTCTTTAGCCGAACATAACCCATTAGCTGCCACAAAAACAAGTGAACCACAAGCAAAGATGAAATATCAGATCTCCCTGTTGCCTCCCTGTGACTGAGAAGTCCCACACTATCCCCCTCCTACGTCCTCATGCCAAATGTGTCCCATCTTCACGTGTCCTCACTCAGCAGGACTTTGCTCCATGCTGTGTCCATATGTGACAAATTCGGAATCAGACCCACCATGGCTGCTTGTAATGGCTCTTAATGATAACTCTTTCCACCTCTTTGTGTCTCTGTGCCTCTTTATCTTTTTTCCTCTTCTTCCCTGGAAGGACATCTCTGCTGTTTTGCTTCTCAGGATTAAGGATTCTGCCGACTGAAAGTCAAAGCAGGCAGGTGGACCAGACAGAAACAGGGCCCCTTCAGGAAGCTTTGCAAGTTTATGTCATTGCAGCTGTGTTTTTTTTTACTGTAGCTGTCAGTCCGATCACTGACTCTTCGGAAGCTGCCTCAACTGTTTTCGGCCCTCAATAGTTCCATCCAATGCTGATCCATAAAGGGAACTGTTGGCTATTTGTAATCCACAGATATGCAATAGGTACAGTTTCTTACTTTCACACCTCCCTGTTCAGCTGAGTGTTATTATCCCAGCAGGGTTATAAGTTAATTATTCACTCAAACAGTAATCAAATGCTTTATTTTATAACTTTAGAGTTACTGCAGTACATTGCTATTCTTCCTGGTAGGCAGGTGTATTAGTATCAATTTCTCTAAGTATGTGTGCAGTAGGAGCTTACTAATGCTAATTATACAGTGAAGCTGCATTTAAGGAGATTTATCTTGGAAGCGTGATGTAAAAATACTGTAATTATAGATAATGTGGGTGTAATTAGGTACTTCTTAATGAACAGACTTTAAATGAGATGTTGTAGAAGCTAGATAGGAACTTACTTGTAATGCATTGTCTTTACATCAGTCCATTTCTCCTGTATGAGTTTGCAAAAACATTACTGTATCGGAAAATAGGGGTCATTCGTGTCGTTAGCTCATCAATGCAAACTCACAGTGCGGGCTAATCGATCTTGTGGGTGTGCTACCCACATTTAACACCTGGGATATGTTTTGCCATAGACAGAATATCTTTGTCTCATTATATCTCCTGCAGATAAATCCTGAACATTACCAAGAGGCAAATATTATTCTGCACTCTTGTGGTGGGAATTTATGAGTGAAGCTGTTCCTGCATGGCTATTTCCAGCCTTCTCAAATCACATAAAAGCTCCATGAAAGAAGAAGAAGAGATTGAGAATCAAACTCTAAGAAATGAGTGGTCTAAGAGTGTCTTCACTTTTTTTGCCCCCCCCCCAGCTGGGATCAGATACTGGAGAGATGTGGCTATATTTCAGCAGTGACTTTGCTCTCTCTCTCTTGTAATTCGCCACCTCCACCTCTTCTTTCGCTGCCTTCTTCCTCATCAAAGCCAATGGATGTGATTTAGCTGTCCTCGGCATGTACTCTCACTTTCCCCCGTGCTGATCTATCAATCACGAGCCTGGGCTTTGATCCATACATGATTGGACCTGACATTCATCGTCTTGGCCTAACACATTCACTTCTCTTATGTTCAGTCCTGGGTAGTTCAAAGACTTCCTCCTCTTTGTTCATCTCTCTCTCCCTCTCTAAGTTTTCTAGTTATATTTATTGTGTCATTGGCTATATTGGTTCTGTAAGAGTTAAAGTTGGGAGGGCACATGAAGGAAATGCTACAATTTTGAGGTACAACAAAAAGTCAAATACGCACAAAAAAATGGAAAAGACGTAAGGGGTTACTCTTATGTTTTTTTCAGTTTTAAGGGTCAAATTCAAATATGTAATTTTTTTTCAATTATTGAAAGTGATCCTCAAATATGCATCAAAGGTGAAAATAGGTCTGAAAATTGAAAACGACATACAGCAGGGGACCTTATGTTTTTTTGGTTTTGGGGCCGAACAAGAATTGTTTTTATTTATTTTTTTTACAATAACGTTCAGAGTAGAATAGCATCAAATCTCTATTAACCTGTTAAACCCACTCAGCCCGCCGAAGGCTTCAAAGATTACAGGCAGTCATCCACACAAGACATGTGCTTCAGTGACTTTCAGTGAGTGCCTGTGAGTGGCGGTGAGTTGTTTTAGCTTGTAAGCTAGTTTGTCTTTTGATGATGCTGAAGAAAATGTACTGTGTCAACAGGGACATGCCGGAGATTTTAGCAGAAGTTTACTGTTGCTAACCTCTGTGTTGATCAGTTTAAACAAAATGAAAAACACGCTAGTTATTTTATTAAATATTAATTTATACACAATTAAATAGGGACCTATGAGAGAGGATGCAGAGGGTAGTGTTAGGTGAAAAGGATGATTCACTGTGGCGAACCCTAAGGGAACAGCTGAAAGGAGAAGGATGATTCAGTCCTATTCATTACTGTATTTACATCTTTTCACTGCATTTGTCTTGACATAATGTACATATTTCATTATCTATGGTCCAAATAATCACAATTGTTATTATTTTTATAGCCAACAAGAAGAGGAGAGTGGAAGTCTCCTGGGCCAGATGGCATTCTAGGACGGGTCCTCAAAGCTTGCGCTGACCAGTTGGCAGTGGTCCTCACATCCATCTTCAACCTCTCCCTGCAGCAGGCCAAAGTCCCCACATGCTACAGGGTGACCACAAGAAATTCCCCACTACATGTCTGAATGACTACCACCCTTTTGCACTAAACTCCACCATCACTCACTGGACCCCTTCCAATACGCATTTCTTAATTTTCTTGTCTTTTTAAGCATTTTTTTTTTCCTTTCCCTGAAGTACTGCTAGGATTTAAAGGGTTAAAGTGTCAAATGGGGCCATTTGTTTGAACAGAGAAGCTGAGACAGCAGGTACCTTATCATTAGAGGACAAATACAGAGGCTGGTGAGTTTTTAAAGGCCATATGACTTCTTCCTCTATACTTTTCAAACCTTTTTGTACCTGTGGGAAAAGCACTAAGTGTAGTGTACTTCAAGCTGTGTCGAACGCACACAGAATAACAGATTATTTATAGCCATAGAATAACATTGCAACCCATCCGATAGAGGCTGCTGGCTTTTAGGATTTCGGTTACATTCAGTCTTGTCCTTTGTGGTCACCCCTTATTGCTCACGTCTACTTTGAACTCATACTGATGGTTCGTGTGAATGCACAGGAGAGATGAAGGACATGGGTTGACATTTGTATATATTGAAGGATATTCTCTACATAAATTTTGTTGTTTTGTTCCCTACAGACCCTCAGAGAGAGAGACAGACATGTGGCCAGTCCATCCACTTAATGCCCTTTGAAAGCACTCCCGTGGCAGACATGGAAATGCTTTTAATAGAACAAATTACTTGGACTTTGGTGCCCCCTGTCTGTTGTCACCTGCATCACCAAGTTCCCTCTATGGTGCTCTGTTTGCCGGCTCAGCTTGGTTAAATATCCATTCCCCAAGAAGCCCCATGAATGTGCTCACAAATCGGCAGGGCCAAGTGGGTGTGACTGGGATGCTGTGTTACGAAAGCTGGTTTAGACGGTCAAAGCAGTTCCAGTCCATGAAGAGACCACAGAGCCTGTTTTTGTGAGATGTTCCTTTCACCTGAACAGCAAAGAGGTGCTGAAAAAGGAGCTTATGCTCAGTAACCGCTTAGCTTGTAAAAAGTGAAATATGGCTGCATTCTTCCAATATTTTGTCTGTTTACAGATGACAGGGGCCTGAATGTCATTTGATGCAGGCCTGGCAGTCTGCTGCTGAAGGGAACTAGAGGGAGAGAGAGTCAAGAGAATTAGAATGTATTTCAGCAGCTAAAGCAAGTGGTGCATTGCTGCAACTGAGGGAAGGAGGGAGTTTGAAGGAGAGCAGGTGGGAGGAGGAGAAGGAGGTTTTTGCAGCAAACTGTTGCTAGGAAACACTTGTGGCATCTCTTCTCCCTCTCTTTGAAATGCCAGAACTAACTGACAGAGAAGTGGGAGTGAAATGTCAGTTCTATCCTCCCAGGAGTTTGGAGAAAGTGGTGCATGTTTCTATTTAAGTAGCCATGTTTATCGAAGGGTTCAGGCTGGAGTCAACACCAGCCTTTCTTCTGCTGAGTGTTTAAGATGCAGACAGAGCTGGCTGCTGTTTCTGCTGCTTCATGCTTGCTGTCTCTCTGTCTGCTCGACTGTCTTTCTGCATTTTCCTCCTTATATTCTCCACTCACTCACTCACTCACTCATTCACTCACTCACTCACTCCTTTTCAAATTCCAAGCCATATGGTCCATCAGTGTAAAGCTCTGCCCAGATATTTAATTATCAAAGCTGTCTGGCTGCAAAAAGCTCAACTCTCCACTGGCTGCTATTGAGTCCATTCCTCTACACTCACTTTATTGTAATTCAGGGCAAGTAAGCAGCTCAGAATTAGAATAAAAGCATTCAAATTCTGCAGTGACCTCATCTGCACCACAATACATCAGCAGAGTATAAAATACACCTGCTGCAAACAGATGCAAAAATCAAATAGCTTTTCTCTGGATTTCATTTCCTACTTGCTGCGGGGGTTATTCATTAAAAAAAGCAGAATATTAGGTCTGCACAATATGAGATTTATCCAATTATTATTGTGAAAATAATCAAAAAATATCAATCAAAATATACAAAAGACCATCTGTATATATATAACCCTCCAATAATACACAAATCAGCTTTGATTATCGTTCCAGCAAAGAGCTGAGGAAACAACATTGCACACAGATCAGAGACAGTAACCATGCACCTTACAGCAAAATTTCACCAGCCGTCTTTTGCTTTTACAACATATATCTTGCAAGTCTTTAATACCACATGCTTTACAACACTTATCCATGTAGCCACTTGTCACTCTCCCACTGGGAGATGAGAAAAATTCATCCTATTGATTGACTTGCATGACGCCTTAAAGCTAATTATCTTATAATAAATGCCAGCTACATGATTTTTCCTTATTAAGTTTACATGAGTCTTATGCCTGCTGACTGCACTGCACTGCACATGTAATTGGAGCCCTACAAGGAGTCACCTTATCATATGTTCAATACAAATATGTACAACATGATTCAGTAGTTATTATTTTCCACCACAATGTATGTGAGAGTTATTAATGACAGTGTAAGAACTTGAAATGAAATGTCTCTATGTGTGAGAGAACAGAGTACAAGCATGAGTGTGATAGAAATGCATGTGGTGCAAAGCAAACAATAACGGAAGGTTATTTATTTTTTCACTTTCTGCCGCCTATAACTCTCAGTTTTCTGTGTAACTTTTGGTAAAGCAACAAAAAGTCAATAAAGTTTCCCTTTTCCAGTAGGTAAATGGGTGTGTTTTCTAAAGGCCAAAATCAATATTGACTGTGGGGAGGGGGGGTGTCCCACTGCCTGTGCCTGTGGCTTCCACAGCAGGCTGCTTTTCCAACAGTCCCTGCTTTGTGTTTGTACCCACTGCGCCTGCAGCCACACTGCAACTTCTCCGTATGACTGGTACGTACATTAACCCATGCTTTTTCACAATTTCTCTTCATTCTTTAAGGCAAGTTTCTTTCTCTAGTTCTGACCTGATTGCCTGATGATGATGCTGTTGAGGGTCGTTGCAGCGCTTGTATTATATTGTGAGTATTCTATTTTTTGTACAGTACACTGTATCAATATTCAGCATAACATATGCACTATGCCAGGACTATTTTAGTGCATGCA
This sequence comes from Parambassis ranga, assembly GCF_900634625.1. NCBI lineage: Eukaryota > Metazoa > Chordata > Actinopteri > Ambassidae > Parambassis > Parambassis ranga. The sequence goes on along the minus strand of NC_041034.1, from coordinate 6,876,157 downwards.
TGCATTTGTAGACACCCACTCACATGCACATTACACACAGCAAGTTTCCATTTATCGCTGCACACTAATAAGATTCCTATTATGGAAACAATAAATGGTGTATAAATGTCCGCCTGCCCCTGCAAATTACCATGAACTGAGCCCTATTAGGAGACTGTAAACACAGACCTTGGGGGGGGGGCATTGCTTGAGACACTGTGTGTTGGCACATTTGGATGACACATTTAAAGCATGAGTGAGTGCTTAATGCAACATTACATCATTGCATCTAACTAAAGAGCTTAAGGCACACAGTAACTCTGGGGGATTGTTGAAAATGAGACAGACATCTTGTTACTAAGGTAAAATGATTCATGACACACAGTAGACACAGTCAAGAGTCTTAAAAATCTGTACTCAATCAGTGTCATATCAAATCTGTTTATTCTATATTAAGGTTTATACCCTAAGGCAGAAACTGCATACATTAACAACCAGTTAGTAAAACACTAGTCAAAGCTAATCGTGCTAAGGTATGCTTGCATGAAAAAATGAAAAAGTTTGCATGCTGAGGAAAATTACTTTATCATGCCACAGCCAAACACTACCTGACTCTCTCCTAGTCATTAAGGCCTTAGTGATAAGCAGCTTCTTTCAATCACCGAGCTCAGTGTGTGTTCCTGCGCCAGGATGGCGTGATTGAAATATTTTTTTCATGCTTCTGAGGTTAATGAAGATCAAAGACTCATGTCTGAGCAGTTTAATTAGTGTGCAGTCAAACACACTATGAACTATGACTCCGTCTGTCTATATAGACAAGCAAGGATACCCTAAATAAGTGTGGCTAGCGACGTGAGCTAAGACTTACCTGGAAACTTTGAAAATAGTTAAAGAAAAAACATGCTTACCAATAGCAATTAACCATTTCCATCAAGTCAATAAAGGTTTTTCTATTAACACTTGATGGTGAGTTAAAGCCTTATCTGAAGTCATTCATCCAAACTATTTCACACTCAACATTGCACATCCCAGGATCCTTATTTATACACCTGCCATAGCATCATAGCGCCCCATAACAATGCTAAACCCTGGCTTCCTTTTCATCATAATAATAAGACTTCAGCAGGCTTGAGCTGTCATCAAGAAAAGAGAGAAAATAAATACAAACTATCAGATTGACCTAATGGGAATTTTTAACTACAGAATTCAAACACTCTTCATATTAGGGGGTATTATGTTTGCACACAATTTAAATTAGAATGAGCTGCAGTCAGTGAATTAGTGAACACAAACCCAGCTGGATTAAAGTTAGTCAGCCTTCGCGGCCCCATAATGGGTGAGTTCCAGGCAGTGGCAGTCATATTTAACCTCAATAGCATCCAAAACCTTCTGAGTGATGCATTATATGTGGTATTATCTGAAAAGTAATAAAATCTAGGACTAAGTAACTAAAACCAAAATTAAAGGTCACCCCAAATATCAGTCTCACAGAAGTATGATTTAATCCTTGAACGAAGAAAGATATTTGAAACCATTTTTATTTTAATCCTTCTTCCTTAACTCTCTTAATTCCAACTCTTATAGTTCCTTTCCTCTCCCTAAGATGTGATGTTAAGTTGCTCTTTAGAACATGAAAAGAGGGAAAGAGGAGAATTTCAAATCTCTGACAAGAGCACTGACAGCGACATCAAGGTGAAGAGAAATTACACAGCAGCCAATGACAGGAGACCTCAGACTGTGACTCAGAGAAAAAAGGTCAGAAAGACTGGAAGTAGGAGACTTTCCTCTGGACCAACAACTGACATCAGCTGCACCAGGCTCGGAGGCATCTGCCAGCCAAACCGGTACATCTGCCAGGGCCGATACCTGAAGGACAAGTGCTCGGGGGCTAAGACGCGACAGTGCTGCATGGAAGGTACAGTGACACAAGAACACATGCAGCTTTAACTTCCAGCAAGCTTCTGTAGACACATACACACTGCTGTTCTGTTTGAAGCAGGGATTTATTGCAGCGCTTTTCCCTCTCTGACTCATAAAAACATTATTGCGGCTGTATCAGTGTATGACACACCACTGATAGAAAATACATCAGTAAATGACATTGAAATAGGGCCTTTCTGCTGTAATTGGCCCTATTTCTACATGAATGGAACATGTAGTGACTCAGACTGGATGTTTTTCAAAATTACATTTGCTGTTTTTGTATGCCATGATGCAGCCCTTAAATCGTGTATTTTGGTAATAAAAGTATTACATTTACTGTAGTTGGAGCCTGGAGTGTCCTTTGTGCTGGTCACAACAACAACAGAGTGAGGGCCTGCGACGCACATGGCTGTGGGGCTTTCAACTCTATAAGGTGATTCTTCTTGATGTTTACGCTAAAGCCTGAGTGGACTACTGTCTTTTTCAGGCTCTGTACTCTGGCAGGGCAAGAGCTTTAGCAGCTATTTCATTTTACAGAAGAGCATGGTGGTCAGTCTGGCTTTAAATGGGTGAAAGGATGTACTTTTTCTATTTATTGGTAAATTTTGACAAACTGCCACAGGCCTTTTTAACACTTCAACATAATTCTGGTCTTTCATGTCACTCCTCTTACAGAAAGAATGGCCTTCATAAAGCAGTGGACCTGGTGTGTGATGACTACAGTGTCATCAACGCTCCATTCTCAGGCTCCCTGGCAGGCCCAGTGAGGCAGACAGACCCAGATGGTAATCAGTTTGATGGGGTGAAACTTCTCAGTGATGGTAAGGACAATATGTGAGTTTAGTATGAAAGGGAGTGCAGCAAAGAAGCGAGTTTCTGAAGATTATTAACCACTATTTGAATTTTTAGGATCAAGACATGAATGTATATCAAAAAAATTGAGTGCAAGGGTTAGTTAGGGTTAGTAACGCAAATGTATGTTTAGTAATGAGAGTACCTTAGACCCCGTTCACACTGGGAAAATCAATCCGGCTAGAGCAGAATTCGAACAACGTAAATCGAATATATCCAGATTGATTTCAATCTATTGGCTTACATCTAGCTCAGGTCATAACGCAAATGTGGATAGCGAGGGACGTGATACTTTCGGGTTCACTGGGACAGTGTCCGGGTCGTGTACAAAAGCCGTATGTAAACAACCGTCGAACTATGACAGCTTTGCCCCGAGTTTATTTTTAACAGACAACTACAAAGGAATAAACTGCTTTTTGTGAACGACGCAAGCGCGCACGCGGTCCTCCCTGAATGGACTGTATATTACGAGGCGCCACCTAGCGGTTTGGAGGACAACAAACAGGCCGGGTTAAACTGTATTGAGCGTGGACACACACGTGTGATAGCCAGATTTTTGAAAATAGGTCTGAATGTATCCAGCTTAAAGGCTATCCGGATTCAATCCTACTCGAGCTGAATTGACTTTCTCCAGTGGTGCCTTACAGCAGTGGTCCCCAACCACCGGGCCGGGGACCGGTACCGGTCCGTGGGTCATTTGGTACCGGGCCGCACAGAAAGACTGAGCAAAACATATATTTTTCATTATCTGAGTCTGAAAGCTGTTTCATTTATAAATCGATCAGATTCATCCGCCTGTGCCTTTAAGCACCTGCCCAGACGCTTGTCTCGGTCACGGCGCCCCAAAATTAAGCCCACAAGCAGCAAAAATGAATAAAAAACAAACGTCTTTGGAGAGCTTCTTCGGAAAGGGGAAAAGGCCTAACGAGGAGACAGAAGAAGAGGAGCATACCCCTTCAAAGAAAAAGAAACCCGCATTTAAAAGACTATATCAGGAGTCCTATTTAAAATACGGATTTATTGCAACAGGTGATTCTCACACACCAAGTCCGCTCTGAGTGATATGTGGCGACAGACTCGCAAATGAGGCAACGAAGCCTTCAAAACTGCGAGACCGAGCACCCTGCATTAAAAGACAAGCCATGGAAGAAAACATGAACAAGAACGACTGAAGCAATAAATGACGGCCAAAACAAAATTACGGAGTGGACTGGACATAAGAAACACGCTTCGGGTGTCATTGTCTCCCATTATCCCCAGATGGGACCGCCTCATTGCTGAGAAAGCTCAAAGGCTCCCACTAATTAAGCATAAGAGTAAGTTGTCTCTTTATGCACTTTTTTTTCTGTGCCGGTCCGTGAAAGTATTGTTTTACATGATACCGGTCCGTGGTGCAAAAAAGGTTGGGGACCGCTGCCTTACAGGATCTAAACGACCCTGTCACATGGTTAAACATGCGGAGTAACAGTGACCTAACTATTATGTGATCAAAGTAATAGTGCAGAAAACTTCCCCTAAAGCACCATGGCATCTCTAAAGCCACATTGAAAAAAAAATCACAGGACACAACAGTTCAGTTTTCTGGGCATCTCCTTATAGACGTGGAAAAAGTTGAAAAATATTTATCACAGCAGAAAACAGGGAAGACATGGGTTTAATTAATCCACTGTAACCTTGCAGTGTTTTCTCTGGAAGTAGTCTTGTAAGCTGTAGTTTATGGGGCTACAGCCTGGGCAAAGGCGATGCTTGATTTATTATGGTGGAGGTATTACATGGGGATGAAAAACAGTGATTTAGAGGGATTAGTCAAGGTGTTCAAATGGGGGCCTGAGACTCCATTGAACTCTTAGTTGCCTCTAACACTGGGACTCATCTTCATGTAAAAACCCCATCAAAGGCTGTTCACGAGTAATGACCTCCTACTAAAAGTCATCATTACAGAACAAAGCAGTGCATCTGCGCTTGATAATGCCCATGCATGTCTTTACGGCGCATATATGTGCTCATGTGAATAATCTATTTTAAGAACATCCTGAGTTGATAAGATGCTGGAACGATGAGTAAACATCATTAGTTCTCATTTTGCCTCTACCCCTAATTGAACTGCATTATCAGAGGAACACATGTACTGTCAGCTCCTTTCATCTCCGGGTAAAGCACAGACATGATTAGACATCACAGAGACACATTACCTCGCCATGACACCCACATTAATGCTGAGACACTGATCATTAGGTGCTCGAAGGATTTAATGATGCTGTTGAGTTGGCTCTAAACTAGCTTAGTTTGAGGTTGTTTGTTTCTAAGTTGGCAGCAAACTTGTTTTTGTGTGCAGGATTAGGGAAAGGAAGGTGGTACTGTTTTATTTTAAGGTGTCTTAAACTCATTATGTTTGTCCATTTGGGATTATGAATGAGAAACTGTAAATCTGTTGTTGCAAGGATATATATATATATATATATATATATATATATATATATATATATATATATATATATATAAATTGACTTTGGAGTTATTTTTTGGCTCGTCCTGCGACACAAATTCTATTGATTTTCACTGAAAAATATTTAAAAAAAACATTATAAAAGCATTAATATCCTTAAAAGTATTATGATTTATGAGTTTCTCTGTCATCTAGTGTTCTGTGTGAAGATCTTCAACATCCGTCCATACCGTTATTTAGGCCCGGTGGCTCAGGGAGAAGCCTTGGGCTATCTGTTACCGCTGCAGGAACGCTTCTCTGGCATCACATCACACCTGGAGGTGCAGATGTGTGATGGCACTGACCCATCCCCCTTCATATGACATCTGACTGTTCTTAATCTGTATTTTCATAATCTTTATATTTTTCTATTATTATTTTCTTCTCAATGCATACAATGAGCTGGAGAAATGTAATTAAACCTGGATTATTAATATATTTTTTTGCTTTTTAGTGAAATTATGAATGTCTTTTATTGAATGGTGAAAAAAAGATACCAGTTTCATTTCTGCTTTTGTTTAAGAACTGGTTTCTATTCCTTGTATCGCAGCTTGAGTGAACTCTATTTACTGTTATCCTAAAAATAAACTGCTCAGTTAACCCATTACTGACAATATGTACTCTTTATTTTGTTACTGTCTATTCTGGATTAGATGGTTGTTTCTCTGCAGAAAGGAGCGGCCACATGTACACTATTATTGTAATGAGCGACAGACACCAACAGATGGAGCTGTTTTGCAACAAAACTATCAGGAATACAGCATATAGCAGCCATGAGACTGGATATGAATGTAATCATTTTAAATGTGTAGCTTTGTAAGAACTGCATGCAAACACTGAAATAAGCACACCTGACATCATCTTATGACAAAACAGTGTGACGGTCACCACCACATTAACCCAGCAGACATGGGATCATCATGTGATGCAGCTGCAGAGTAAAAATAGGAAGGTAAGAGTTTCAAAATCAAACAATTGTGACATTTTTTTTATTTTTAGAAAATATGTATAGTATACCGGGACATGGCTTGAACAGATATTTTTATGTGATTACGAGTTCATTGAGACGTTATGTTATGTTTGCAGATGTTAGCTAAACAGTTAGCTGTGTGCGCCAATTAACAAATTGCTAAATTGAATACTGTCGAAAATAAAAAGTTAAATATAATAAAAATATGTTAAAATTTCGATAAGCTATTTACATATTTAAGCAAGTAAAATATTCCAAGTAAATGTTATGCTGTTAACGCTAAATGTCATGGCTAATTATCATGTTAGCTAGCTAACCGTACACTAAGCTAGTAGTACATCAAAGCTAATGTTCAGCTATATACTAATGTACAATAAATAATAGGTATAATGTGCTTAAATAATATGACATACTGTGGCGATGTAAAGCAAAGTTAAAAAACTAAGCGTGTTGCTATTGAATGCAGCTTTAAATATATTATCTGGTGTGTGAATTGCCGACTTTCAATGCGTTTGTGTGACTGTAGGTACAGTGAGGTGACGCAGTGTTACAGCTTTAACTGCGCCGAATGAGCCTTTTGGCTGCAGCCGGTGTCTGTTGTGGGCTCTGACGCTGCTGGAGGGGTTGGTCCTCAGAGCACGATGGAGCATCCCAGTCGCTGAAATGGGAGTGGGCGAGCTGGGATAGGCTGGGAGTTTGGTTGGAGCCGTCAGCGTGTCAGGACAAGAAAGAAAGAAAGAAGGAAGGAAAGGGGGGAAAGGAGGAGGAAACGACACGCTGTTAACTTCTGGCTTCTAGGCGTCTGAATGTGGGGCAGGAAATTTGAGTGAGTGTAGGTAGCTTTACTGAAAGCAGCATTTTACTGCAACCGGAGGTCACAGAACCGAGAGGCGCGGATGACAAAAAAAAGCGTCGAGGTGCAAACTTTTTTTTTTTAACCGCTCGTAAAAACCCAACGGGGGAAATTGCGCTTTTTCTGTATAACGGGAACCGTAAAGAAGAGGACATCATGCCACGGCGCACCGTACAAGAAGTAATCGTGCAGGATGTCCAGAAGCGAAGGAATCCAAACAAACACTACGTAAGCCTTTTTGTTCATGTGTTACACCATAAGAGGTTTTACTGCCAGAAATTGAGCAACAGATCGGTGTTATTCTGCGGCTCTGCTCCTTTTCCTGCTGGGAAAAGTCAAAACAAAGAGAGTGTCAGATTACAGTTTACCGGGCCAGCAAAAAAAGAAAAAAAAATGGAGAGATTTTTGAGCACTGTGATTTTATTCTGAAGACTACAATTTACAGGATTAGGATTATTGCAGTAGTTTGTGCTGTGGAGAAAAGATGGTGTCTGTATGTTTTACATGTTTTTACATTACATGGAGTTGTTTTGGGTTCCACTACTAAGGAGCGTTCATGTGACCTATGACCCTGCATATTTGATCCATGTTAATCTGTATTACATAAATGTGAATATAGGCTTTGTATCACCTTATATCAACAGGAACTGAACTCAAACTCTCCTCCAGCACTGCCAACATAGGGAAAGAAAATGGTCAGAGAAAACGCATCAGTCCAGTCTTTAGAGTCATTCAGACTAATCTCTATGCAAACAGGGTTCAATCTGAGCTGCTCTCCAGCTTTGTCATGCCCCAAGCTCTCCAGTTTACCCTGGAAAGAAAACATATCTGCAGGCAATGGCAGCTCAGGAGTATAACGAACAGATTTTGTAAGGTTGTCACAGTGAAGGCAGTGTTTGAAAATGGGATGGGCCTAAACATTACCACATGTCATGCAGCATTTGTGCTTTTATTGTTTCAGCTTTGTAGTACAGTTGTACAGTTTTAACTTGTGCCAGGTTTTTTAATACAACAGCTGTACTGTTGTAATGTGATATTCTTTTAGAGTGTGGTTCTGTTGTGCCTTCTTTTTGTTTATGGTCTGCCTCCGTAGGGGGTTATGGGTATATTTTTTCTTTTCTCAAGAATCTTTGCAGAGCCTGCGTGGGAGACAAGAACTTCAGAAAGTCAAAGCTTTTGTGCACTTCACAAACAAAGAAGCTTTTATTGCCTTTGTCTGCATACAGAGAGCTAAATGTGGGCGATTATGTCTGCAAAATTTTTTACACAGTCAGTATTACGTTACCAATGACATCATACGATGTGAGAGAGCCACAGCCAAGACCATAGCAGGTGTTTGTGTCAGTTCGGTGTGCTTATGTGTGAATATGTTGGTTTCCATCCATGCACTGTATGTGTGAAAATGTAAACCTTGCTTGAAGGACCAACACGCCTCGTACCGCTGTGAGTGTCAGTGGTCAAGGACACAGAGTTCCTGTGGTCCTGTGTCTTCTCCATCTGTCTGTTTACTCTCTGGAGCAACCCATGTTGGTTTTTTTTTTGGTTGCTTTTGGTATTCTCAGTGCACACAGGCAGACCTGACACCTCATATCTTCCAGAACCCTGAGGTGTGCAGACCCTGAGAGCAAAAAGGCAGCTTAAAGCTTAAAGCTAATCTGCTCATCAAAGTAAGAAAGAAAAGAAAACAGAAAAACACTCATGTTTCTTTTTTGGCATATAACTCGTTTTATATAATGAAGACAACCTTTCTGCTCATCTAAGTAGCTCTTGTAGTTGGTCCACCCGTGGCCATATCTGACTCTGTTGCCCTGAAAGACAGAAAGCCAGGCCAGAAGAGAAGGTCTGGGAGCGGGGCCAGCAGAATTCAGCCAGACACAGTGAGCCACCAGGGAGTTTCCAATCACCTCCCTGCTTTACCCTCCTCTTTCTTCAGAGAACAAAATCAGAACAGCCTGTAGCTTCCAGACTGTGATTAGATTGGATTAGATGTGTTGTAATAGTTCATGCTATGAGTATTACCTTTTTAGTTGCAGATGTACAAATAGTAGTTTTTAAATGTATTTCCCTCTGTAATTGGTAATATTTCTCAAAGTAGGTATCACAGTCTACATTATACAGAATAATGATGCCCTACGCAGCAGGATGTGATGCTAAAGCACTAGGAAGTGAACTAATCGGATATCCCTGTTGTTGCTCATGTGAGCGGATGATGGCATTGCTGCTGTCTGCCTTTCCTCATGCAATCCTTACTGCCAATTAAAAGCACAGTGAGTCAGGAGTGATGCCCCCCAAGGGGTTTTAAGGATGATGGGTTTCACAGTTAATGACTGTTTGTTAGTTTACGTGTTCCAGTTAATCTTGCCTTTTTGTTTTGCCAGGTTTACATCATCAGAGTGTCCTGGAGCGATGGCAGTACAGAAACCATTTACAGACGCTACAGCAAGTTCTTCGACCTTCAGGTAAGTAAGCATCTTGGTGTCTGCATGTGGCTGTATGGTTTTCTGTCTTTTTATAACTTTTACACTATAAAATGTGAGCAAAGGCCACAAAGAGGATGGAAGCACTGCATTCATCTTTGAAGACTGTCCCTTTATACAACTAGTACTCATTGGCAGTTTGTTGCTGCTCCACCCATGTGACACTAGTAATTATATTGTGCGAGAGCAGTCGGAAAATGTCCCAATGAAGTTAATAGAGGACAGTGATGAATGTGATGACCACAGAAATGTCTGAATCACTAACGTCACGCTGTTGGTGTGTGTTACACAAAGACGGAATTTCATTAGTATCCTAGTCTCCCCTCTGCTTTTGAAGGTAATGGATTTTAGTGCTCTGGCCACATCTGAGCTTAGAGAGCATGGACTCCAGAAAATCCAGAAAGGCAATTGCTTTTAATTAGCGTGTAGTCAATTTTGGCAAAGCATACTATCAGCCCTAATTGGATTAAATTCCTTTTAATTGATTAGGATGCTCAAAACATGCACACAATGAAATATAAGGCTATAAAGCCCCACCAAGCAAACAACAAAAGAATGTAAAGTATTCCATTACTAATTTCATTAGTTTGACATACGCCTGCCAGCAGAACACTTATAAATCTGCTCATATTACACTCATAATTGTTTTTTGATACATATAACCTTTGTGTTGGTGAAGCCCTGCCAAAGACGAATAGCATGTGTAGCTAGGAACAGTATTATCTGCCGTGTAATGAACACAGATTGGCTAAAAATGATGAGTAATGGCTGTTGTCTGCTTTTTATTCACAACATTTATATGGGTATGCAGCCATCTGCCAACTGTTGCACTAATGGACCCTCCTACACAAGCAAACACAGACCCTATCACTCTTAAAAATTAATTATCTGTGGTCCAAACAATAAAGTTTCATATTTATAAAAGGGACATGAGAGATTGCTGATGTAAAATGATGCCAGGGGCACATGTGAAGTGACCATCTTGTGTTGGTATTACAAATTATCTCCAGGCTTGGCGATACAATTACTCTGCTGCTGTAGCATAGTCTTGCTTTTAAAGAGAGGAACAGCAGGAAATTAGGACACCTTCAAATGTCAATAGGAGGGGAGCTTTTCTCCCCTGGCAAGTTAGTCTTTGAAGGCAGAAATATAGAAAGCAGATGAAGTAATTGCTATATCAGAATGAACTGGTGACCACACACACCATGATTCTTGGTTCTTTTTATCATTCACAAACTGATACAACAGTATCAGATCACTGGCAATCAGGAGAATCAGATGAGCATAATATTCGGGATGTGATATTTTCAGCTGTGGCATTCCCCCGCTGGTGTTCAACCCTACCCCGCCATTCAGCTGCTTCCTGCTGTGTTGACAGCCTGTGGGTGGGCTCTCAGTGGTGAGGGAGCTGTAGATAAACCTACTTAGAGAGATTACAAATGGGTCCCTTATCTCCCGTTAAGTTTGGCTTCAATATATTATGAGGCGCTGTTAAGCTGTGGAATTTCTTACAGAAAGATTTTATGTTAGCATGCTTAAAACCTCATTAGCGTCACCATAACAATCTGATTATACTGTTTATGGAGCTCATTTTAAGTTCTTTTGTGTAATTTCTGTGCCTTAAGGCTAGTGTGATGTCGCCAAACGTCACACCAGGTGTCTTGGCAGGATGGTGACATAAGGCTGAGTCATTTAATGTTACGTTCCAGTTACTATTTCTCCATTTCCTGTCATCTGCCTTTTGTTTCTGCCTATGCTATTCTGGTCATTTCATTCTGTGGTTTGAAGCTTTTGTCTTGTGATTCAAAATTATCTTATATTACCAGAACCTGATGATATATTTGTGAAAATGCCACATTAGCGAGCCAGACAGGAAGTCTTATTCATCACTTAGTGTCAGCAGAGGTGGTCTAAGCAGCTGACGATTTAGGTTAACCATGGCAACAAGTGCTTTTTGTATGACTGTATGAGGCATAGACTTTGTTTGCTCACCTTGACAGACATTTGTATTCCCCAAGATAGTTCTGCTACTTCTCCACCTTTTACCACAACATTCAAAGTAGTGTCTCTGTGGCTGCCTGATTAAAAAAGCCCTAAAAAGTATACTGAAGAATAAATTAAGAATAAAATAAAACCTGAGGAGTACTTCCTCAACTTTCAGTTTTTTTAAATTGCCATTGTACAAAAATAGAAAGATGGAAAGTGTGGAAAATAAACCATGGGTTCATCCCAGCAGCTTTGCAATTTTGTTTCCATGTCACTGAACAGTTTCCATTCTGCACACGTGTCCACTCAACTTCACAAGTTCCCAGTATTTTCATTCATTGCTCTTGTATTTCAAAGTCAAAGCAGAAAAAAAGGTGAAAGCATTGTTACACGCTTATCTTGAGTAGCACAGCTGTCACATATTTTCCATCAGTAGTAATCAAATGTCAGAACTTTTTAAGAGAGATTTTATATAGAGCAGTGATGTTGCCTCTTTTGGTCATTTACAAAGCAGAAGCAAAGAGCGAATTTCCTCCCTGTGTACTATAAATTTGGGCAAAATTAAAACGAAAAGACTGTATTTATCCTGAAGCAGTGCATTCTGTACATGGAACAATGTACAAAAAAGCAAACCACCTAATTTTACAGAGGAAAAGCAGAAAGAGACACACCCTGTGTACAGAGGAATATAACCCATGGAAGATTGGTGCACCAGACAAAGTTGTCCATCAGTTGTCTTTGATTGGGATTACTAATTTTTAGGGTCTATCATTATTGTTTCTCTGAAAGATGACAGGAAACAAATGAACCCATGTATGATTCCATCTTGTATGTGGTTTCACTGAGTGTGGGCGTCAAGAAACAAACATATAAACATTTGACTAACCCTCTGCCCATTGTGGTTACTGTAAAAAATAAGAATTAACATTAGCATGCCATGCTTCACATTTTGTTAGTTATAAACAAAGTTGAAAAGTGTATTTGATTGTTTTTTGTCATTCAAAATCTCACAACTTTTTAAGAGCACCACCACAAGTCGGACCACAAGACTATGAGTAACAGTATGGTTTTCACAAGGAGTTGCATTATCTCAGGCGTGAATGTACAGTGAACTGAGAAAAAGAATCATAGGACTACTGAGATAGGCATGTAGGCATGTTGCAAAGAGAGCACCCATTGTTCAGGGACCTTGTTATGCTCTCATTCAGCAGTCTGGTTTATTACACTTGAATGCTGATGGTGTGCTTAAAGCGGATATAGACTAGACAAATTATTTGTCGGAAGATTACAAGTCTCTCTGAATAAGCAAGAATATATTAGATGAAATAACAGTGTTTGAACATTAGAAGCCTTGAAGGCACATTAATAATTGGTTAGATGGGTAATGCTGACAAACTGTTTTTCTGTGATGCTCAGCTGAGATTTGAGAAAACGTGACATTGTTTGACAGGTTTACTTACATCACTGTACTAATCTGCTGCTCAAGCAAGGGATGTATACAGTTACTGAAATAAGAGGAAATAACATAACTGACCAACTTTAGAAAGTTAACAGTTAAGAATAGTGGTCTTGGCAATGCAACTTGTGGTTTGAATGTAACTTTTCACATTCATGACATTTATACATATTGAAATATTCCTAGTGGCCGAAGTTCAGGGATAAAGTAGAATTTTGGTCCTCTTTGCTGTTGATGGCATCTGTCATTACACTGCCTGTGCAGTATCAATCTGACATGTATTTCTTTGTAATGGAGATGAAATCATGAATTAAAATGACATGTTTTAAAATGGCCTGGGAAAGCCATGTGGTGCTGACTGTGCTCTGTCCTAGCTTGTCACTCTCCTCCGCTCTGTTGAGCATGAATATTTGATGTTGAGTGCATGATGTAACTGGTATTTTGAAGAGACATCTTTACTCTCTCCATATGCCTCCTCTTGTGTGAGTGGCTCTGATTACAGAGTAAGATACAAGGTTTGGAGTAGACAGAGAGACTGGGGTGTGTCTGAAGTCACAGTCAGAGCCAGACACATGGGAACAATTACAGTGCGTGGGGTACTGGCTCTTCTGTGTTTGTCTCCTTCTCTTTGTCTGGCTGTCTCTGTGTTTTTACCGTCTGTCTTAAGGTGGTATTGTGTCATTGTCAGTGTTGAGCTAAGCAGATTGATGCTTTTAGTTGAGTGTTTCCCCCCTCCTTTTTTAGAATATATTTTGTTGCCCCTTTTTTGTATTAAAGAAACTTCAGGACTCATGAACTGACTTGCCTCATTTTGTTTGGCTTGCTTTTATAGAAGGTAAATTAGGTTAAAATTAAATGGCTAACTTTAAGAAATGAGAATGTTACCCAACCTTGTCATCAATGTGGATGCATAGAATATGGGTTATTAAAAAGTATACAAATATTAAAAAGTGGTCTTAACAAGATACATATTTTCCTATAACCTCTTAATCACTTCACCTTGTATTATACTTCTTTCCATCTTTGTTAGTGTTGGCCAAACTGACACTGTTTCTTTCAAATGTGTCAATGAACTAAACCATAACTACTTAAAGACCTTCTGTAACACCTTCTGTTGATTACAAACTAGATTAACAGCAAATTCAAGGCAATGTTGTATCAATCAAACTTCAAGAACTTCAATGAATTTGTAAAGTTCATGTGAAAATTATGTCTGGCAGGCAGATAAAATGGAGCGCTATTCAATGCCTAATAATTCACCCAGTCGCAGTGCACTAAGTGCACTTTGGTATATTTGTTACCAGGCTGTCTTGGTGCATTAGGAAAGAAGTGGGATCAGAATAATCCATTATTATGCATTGTAAGGCAGGGGCTGCTGTTTTATGGTCAAATAAATTCTGAATGTTTGGAATAACATTCTTAGGTCTTTCTAACTTTTTTGGGAACACTGCTATAAAGTCTAACCCCAAATGTTTATATCATATCTTGTTACACATCACATACTGGCATCCAATTCGCAGCGTAAATAGAATACAAGTTTTGTTGTAATTAGTTGTAAACAAAAAAAATAAATAAATAAATGTGGCGATATACTTTATATTCTTGTTGGGTTATTGGTGTTGCACATTCTGGAAATACGTCTCTCGTATCAAGGTTCTGAGATATTCAGATGTGGAGGGAATTAACATAATCACTGGGTTACACATTTGGAAAGCCGATTTATTTTGACCCTCAAATGCCTCAATGGAATGCAGCCTTGATAGACAAGTCATTTTAGCAGGTTAACATGAAGGAGAACACTGTAAGAAATGTTGTTTCTCTTATTATGTTATACTCGGCTATGTCATTAGTTGGAAGCAGAAGATAAAACAGTTTGTAACCATGAATAAAGTATAGCTTTAATTACCATTGAAGCATCTTTTTTTGAGAAATTCCACAACGAGGAGATTTGCTCATATTTGGTATGAACGACAACATAGACACACACACACACAGATAATTTGATCTAGTGAAGTGGTGGACAGATTAGGCATGTTGGCATGTCTAAGTATCATTGTATTGGCTTCAGGGGCATGTAGAATTGTCAACACACACTTGTATTGTGTATATAAACCATATATCCTAAAATAAGCATCTGACTTTCTCAG
Source organism: Parambassis ranga (assembly GCF_900634625.1). Classification (NCBI taxonomy): domain Eukaryota; kingdom Metazoa; phylum Chordata; class Actinopteri; family Ambassidae; genus Parambassis; species Parambassis ranga. The sequence goes on along the minus strand of NC_041034.1, from coordinate 6,861,029 downwards.
AATTTCGAAAAGTAATGAAAAGAACAATCCAGGGTTAAACAAGAGACATAAGGAACTGCTCCTCACTGGCCTTTTAAAAAAATATGGAAAGAGAAATGTTCCACTATGTCAGTGGTGCCTTGCTGCTAACAGCCCCTTAGCTACAGCAACATATGAAGTAGAGGGGAAAACCATACCATCTGCTCAGTACATTCCTAATCATTGGCAGACCTGCTCTTATTGGCCGAATTCCTCGCAGGAACTGCTGATACGTAAAAAACCTGCAGTTCCTTCCCTACCACCCTCGGTTATCCTGTTTATTTATATGTGTATGCACTGTATGTGTGAGTGTAAATAATTTTTGTGCTAATAACTTTTAATTATTTGTGGGGTTTCAGATGGAATTGCTGGATAAGTTCCCTGTGGAAGGAGGCCAGAAAGACCCAAAGCGCAGGATCATTCCATTCCTACCAGGTAAAATTTAAACACAGTGTCCCCCAAGACCACCTTCATACACAGCACATCCTCCTGCAGTTAGAGAAATTATTTCTGAAATCCTAGACAACTGATTCCTCAACAACGCTCACATACACAAGACAACAGTGACTCATTGATGGACTTTGATTGAACTGGAGGGAAGTAGATTTTTGCTGTGGTTGCAGACATAACTCATAACATCAATGTTTCTGTTCACCAAGCATGAATATGTTCGCCTATGTACTACTCTTTGAACTTTAAGTTGACCCAGCTGATTTTTCTCATGTTAGACATAGCACAGTCATTAAGGGGAAACACTGGATAATTGTCATAGTTTCACATGGAATCTAGAAGGTTGGAGTGTGTTATTATTTAAAACCTTGTGAGCCAAAATCATTTCTTCTCTTTAGCTTCCATTATTTTCCTACAAAGAAGTTTGGAATGACAGGTTTGGGTGTGCGTAACCAACTTTTGAGATCCTGCTGAAAGTAATACTTTATGGGAGAAAGAAAAGTCTCACCCATAGACCCCACCCATGCCCCCCCCCCCCCACCACCGGCCTTGGGAAGGGTAGGGAATACAAAAGTTTTTTTCTTCATGCAGGTCTGGAACTCATTGAGAAAACACACAAAAACACACACGTGCACAGTGTTTGGTGAAGTCTGAGTTGGAGGAAGGGGAGCCAGGCTAACCAGCCAGGCTAACCACACTGACTCTGGATGGCTTTAAACATTCTCATTTACATCTCTACATCTCTAGAACTTGCATGTTTGAATAAAATGGCCATTGCTAGTGTTAGGTACCAGATGAAACCAACCTTCATCTTAAGTTGCTAAGCTGTCTTAAAAGCTTAGAAAATCCTTCACTTACAAAGCAAAAGTCTCAACCAGGGAATGTGATTCAAATCTAACAAGGCACGGAAGTGGTTTTCTCCTCTTGGTTTGTTCAAGGCCCCAGGCTGTTTGCACTTTTTTGGTATCTCCAAATCAGCAAAGTGGTTTGTCTTCATGTGTACACAGTGCAGAATGTCTACTCAGTGTTTTATTGCCAGGTGTGTAGACGGTTGACTAATTCTTAATCTCTGGATTGTGCAGTATGTGTGCACATCTTTACACGAATACATTTCACAGTGCCACGTTCCTTAGATGTACTCATACATGACATTTAGAGAAAATGAGAAATTTTGTCTGTTTACTCTTCATCCCTGAGGGGTGCATTATAAGGCAGTGTCAGCAGGTCAGCTTTTTTTGTTTTTTTTTTTGTTTCAGGACCCAAAATGGAATGTGGGTCTGTTTCTTTAGGGTCCCTGGATGATAAAGGAGGAGATGTTCACTCAGAAGTAACCTATGAGAATTTGTAATTTGTGAACCTTTGCCTCATAATGATTAGAACTACAGAGCATACTTTTCCAGTGGCTCTGTTTAGCTAGAGATCTCTCTGCCTGGCACAGTATGTTGGACAGGTCAAGTACAATTCTATGGAGCTGAAATCTCTAGTCAGTCCTCCATGAAGGGCAAAAAAAAGCAAACAAAATAGCTAAAAAGTTATTGTGACCTTGTTGGAGTCATACAGTATCACATTTCTTGCATACAGGGGAGAGCTATCACTGTCTCCTTCTTGAATGTGTGGGGCCAGGAGCAACAAATTATGCCAGTTTATAGTGTTCATCGTCCTTAGTCAGCAACTTACCAAAGAACGCAGTAATTACAACACAAATCACAAACACACATTTTAATATCCCCACAGGGATTGTTGCAGTGCTATTTAAAGCCGTTTTGGGCAACTACGTTTAGATTAAGCCCGAGAAAAAGTCATATTGCTCTACAAGTCTGTAGAGCAATATGACTGTATTGTTGTTCAATACACCAAAACTCACAACTCACATTTCAGTGTCTCAGACCAAGCCTAAGTAATATTTTGCAAGTCTTGTATTAAGTAAAAGTATATATATAAAAGTATTACCCACTTATAATCTCAAGTTGGCACATTTTCTATGTAGTCTTTCTGTCACTTCGCTCAGTCTGCATCTTTCACTATTCCCGGGAAAACCAAAGCTGTTTGATACCTTTGGTCAGTGCTGGCTCTGAGTTTTACCATAAAGTCTACCCTGCCTCAGCTTTCCTCCCCTCCTTCCTCCCTCCCCAAACAAGCTCTTTTCATCGGCTGCATCCGTGAGCCGTCGCGCATACAAAGTGGGCAGTGTTGAGTCAGTGCTTCTCTGCTGACCCCAGAGAGCTTTGGAAAATCATCAAGAACCCTTTCTGTTTGAGGAGTGACGAGCAGGAGGAGGAGAAGTGGGCGTCAGAGGGTTGACTTTGAAATCTCTTTAGTTCTCGAAAGCTGTCCAGGCGGCCTGTCTTTTTCGGCTTCTCTGGCAAGATGTTGCCAGCACCTTAGAGACTTGGAACGTCTCCTTTCATTCTTCACCTAGTTAATCTCCTTTGTAATAGTCTCCCTCACAGTGGGTGACCGTTCTTGTCTGGATGTAGAGAGAAATTAACTGGTCAGACAATTCACATTTACATATTATTTTCTTACTTTCTTTGAATAGTTTATATACGGTAAGTCAAAAAGTCATAGTATCTTGGCTTAGAGTAAAAACTGTAACGAAGATAAAAAGTGGGGGAAAGTTTGTTTATCTAGCAACGTCACTCATGTCATTGGCCTTAATTCAGCTAGGGACCTTGAGTATCTGCCACATTTTACTGCAATCCATCAATATTGTTGTCAACACATGTCACTCATAATATTGAACTCATAATCTAAAAATGTCATCCTCATGGTAGAATTACTGATTGAAAAAAATCCAAAAGTGCAGGAAAGCAAAATCGCACTGAAGCAGTTACTCATACTCTTTGAAATGAACAGCTTGCTCAAGGTTGTATTAATATTCAAACCACCAAGCTTCATATCAACTGACAACTTTTACAGTATGGCCCCTTGACATTGTTGTCTTTTCTTTATGTAATATCCTTTGGTTTTGCCTTTGTTTGTTGTCACCCACCTGAATCAGCTAGGATGTAGACTGCAGTCAGAGCAGGCAGGTTTGATGGAGTGCAGAGCTAGGGTCATGTCTGTAGTTGTGGTTATTGTGTAAAATATGCAATATCTGTGTTTTTGAGGAGCCACCACACATTTATTCACAGCATCCAGCAGTCTACACATCATTATTTTGTCTTTTCTTAGCTTAGTTTTTCACTCTATATATGTATTTCCCTTTTAATCTTGTAACATGTGGCCTAAAAATTTGAGTTAATTACAGAATTAAGTGATCATACACTCTTGCTGCGCTTCTGTGAGGTAGATTCACGTTTCAGCAACTGTGCTTCAAACACAAACACGGTAGCTTATTGATGTAGGCGATACACTAACTTTTCAAAACATGTCCCTGTCTGTGCATAAAATCTGATTACATTCTTGACTTCCTGCCCAGCATATATGTTTTCATTTGAGCTGTCTCATTGAATTTATGGGTGAAGCTTCCGCATTAAGAATTAAGAAAAATAGATTCTGGCTCTTAGATTTCCTGCATACCTTTAAGATAAAAAAATGCTTTAAGAGGCCTATTTGTAGCCATTTTTGTTATTGTTATGGCGACCCAGCTTGTCTGTGCTTGTGGTTATGTGTGCCCTGAGATAAGAACAAGGGAGCAGCATTTAAAGTGCCATGCAGACATAATTTGCCTTCCTGAAATCATTTATTCATGGCTCGGAAAGGCCAGCTATTCACCTAGGTCCTTATTGTGCTGTCAGCGTTATTGATGACGTGACTGCATTGTGTCTGCGTGCTTATTCACTAATCATGTTTTGTAAAAGCCACTTTGTCCTTTATTGTCCTTCAGTTACCGTAACTAGTGTGGAGATTAAGAAGAAATAAAAAGATGTAACATTGACATCATCTGATTAACAAGTTTGATTTGACCTGTTTTGTTTTTTTGCTTTATTTTAGGAAAGATCCTGTTTCGAAGGAGCCATATCCGTGATGTGGCGATGAAAAGGCTAAGACCCATCAACGAGTACTGCAGGGTGAGTGTATTAACCAACACAAGGCTTAAACTTGTAAATCTGTCATTTCATATTATCAATAACAGCTGTGAGGATTTATATTCTCAGCATCAGATATGAAAATTAAGGTAGAAAGGACAATGGTCAACTCAGTCGTGAACAGGAACACAGTAAAACGTTCAGGATTACAATGAGGCACCAACATTTTTGTTTGTTGCATGCCTTAAATTACATACTGTAAGATTTGCATAACAAGATTTATATGTTTCCATTGTTCCAAGAACAGCTCTATGAATAATGCTACTGGCCTTGCCTTCTAAATTGGCACTGTGTGGTGTGTATCATGCTTAACTCCCTGGAGCAAGCCTTCGTGACAGCAGGCATCTACCCGGCCGAGCTGTCCTAAGAGCTCCCCAGGTGCTCTGTTGCAGGCACTGACCTCTCTGTAAAAAGGATACACACTAAATGAGAAGATCTATCTAGGGATTAGTAGTGTATAAGGAAAGATTTTGTGTAACTAAATGATAAGAGAAAAGGATTGCCCCACTCAATATCTGGGCGAGATGAAGATGAACCTTCCCTGGGCAAGGTGATTAATGTTTATTTATATTGTTAGGTTGCTGTCATTGGCAGGAAGGAAAACAAGAAGGACATTTGTGTACAACATATACCTATTGTTATGATTATATTATATTCTAGGTGTTGCTGGTTGAGAGATCACAGCTGATTCTGTCAATTTAAAAAAAGGATGTAAAGCATGTGCATTAATCCAGGCTAATACACTGCTTTTTACCAAAGACATTAATCACTTGGCTTCAAGGGGGCAGGGGGGGTGCAAGTGTACGTTCTACAGCTCCACTGTAGTAGAAGTACAACTATAAAACTGCCAATAGCTAACAACTAATTGCTTCAATTTGATAGAAATGTAACCACCACAACCTAAATGAATACGTTATGATTAATGCTTAGCTCAGTTTTTTGGCATCTGAAATACATTTAAACAGTAGCTGTAGGATTTACATTTCTCTAAGCTGGATTACAAAAAAGTACAATTACATATATGTATAAATTTACCTTGGCCCCAATGCCTCATGATTTAGGCATGAAACTGTTTTTTTATAGTGTCACCACAACAACCCCCTTGGTATATCTATCAGAACAACAGCTGTGTTTGCTGTCGCTGACCTTGCTCCAGTCAGCATATATATAAATTTAACAGGGTTTGCCTTAGGGCTCTAAAACATACACACCTCCCATTGTCTTACTCAGGAGGAAAGCCTACTTCTGAGCCTTCTTGTACTGTGTTTTCCCACTGTCTCAATTTATATTTGGTTCACTTCTTCATTAAGATTCACATAAGATTCACAAAGTCAACTACAAATTAGTATCTACTGTGGAACTGAAATGCAGTTCCTTCCCAAATAAAACAAAAAACTATTTATAAGAGAATGTATGGTAAACATTGTTGAGAACGGAGTGGCTCCATGTCATCTGGGGTTAAAGGAATGTACAGCTGGTATAGGCAACATCTTTAACCACTTATGTGAAAAATAGGAGTTTTGGGGGAGGAATGGGCAGAGTTGTTGGTTCATGTCTGTGGGTGTGGATGTTTATGAGAATGGCTGAGCCAGTTTTACATCAGTTGTTGCTGCAAGTAGTTGTTGTGGAAATGTATGAAAAGCTATGAAAAAGTAACCTGTTGGGGATTATTTTGTGAAAGTTGTCTTGGACACGTTATGATTGTAATTCACGGCAAGGCAAGATTCAGAACTAGCACAGAGTAAAAGTACAAAATGCACTGTAAAAACAGAAGGATACCGTTTTTTTTTCATCAAACCCCCATTAGCCAGGATTGACATGCTGAAACTGAATGTTTTTCTTATGGAATAGCTGAGTCAGCTCTTCTGTTGTACAGCTGAGGCTTTAACCTGACTCATATGGAAATACCCTGGTTATGAAGCCTTATGTTTTTATTCATGTCAGGAAACACGCTCGGATAAAAAGAAAGAAAACAAAAAACATGGAATCAGTGACCTTACACTAAAAGTAAGACTGCTGAGCTAAGACCACTGGCTAGGTCACACAGCTGGATGAAATGCATAACAAAACATCTGTTAAGTAATGAATGCATTTCTATATGATTTATATAGACAGCCTTTTGCAGAGCTGTTTTCAATGTTTTAAATACATAATCCAGATAAACTTTTTTTGCTATTTAAGAATAAACATTTTTTAAGGGATGATGCTTTGTGAGATGTAAAAACATTCTAAACCTTGCCTTGTCTTTACCGAGGCACCATTCAAGATATGTGTACACTGAAATAATATATTGCACAGATACAATTGCTTTTATGAGAAGTAGATTGTTAATTTCCATAACATATTTTCCTTCAAGAATACACACACATTGTGCATGTGTACAAGCACACACTCATGCGCACACAATTATCTTAATGCAGTCTCCTGTAAAGAACACTCATAAAGTCAATTTGCTGTAATGTACCCTTAGCCTACCTCCTGTCTTTTCCCTGGGGAGAATTGTAATGAGTGGACAGGCCACAGGCTGACACAAGAAGAGGAATAAATCCACGAAGAGGATAGCTAGATGAAGGAGCACTCTGACCACAGCTATAGTGCAGCATTCTAGGCTGTAGGACTAAACCTCTTGGGAGTCCTCTGGTGATAACCAGTAAAAACTCATCAGCTCTTATAGCTTTGGAATGTCAGGATGCAGACAACGCTACTGAAGCCTAATAATCTTGTACCATGAATCGACAGACACATGTGTGGTCATTTGTATTCTATATAACAGCTAAGGTAACAGTCATACTTTGTCCATTGTAGTGATGTCACTCCTTTATTTCAACACCAGCTGCTGCTGGCAAGATCATGTGGCCATGAGTACCAGTAAGTCAAATGTGCTGCATGGGACAAGGACACTTGGGTTGGGTCTTTGGCTTCCATTTCATATCCGTCAGCCCTGATGTTATATCTGTGTGTGTCAGAGAGTGTGAGAGGTAGACTCTGCTCCCTAAAGGACAAAACTGAAACACTTAGGGGTATTAAAATCAGAGGTAGAGGCCAGCAGAGGAAGCTTGATTGATAGTATTGAGCTTTGCTTGCCAACAACTGGAGAAGGAGTGGCCTAGCCCCGTCAGAAGTAAGAAAGATTGTCTCCATAGAGTCTTATGGGGCAGTTGTTCTGTCTTCTGGTTTGGAACATCAAGCTGTTGTGGTGATTATCTGTTTCACTACTGCCCTTTAGAGGTTTGATGGAGAGTGATTGAAAGACACAGTAGAAGAAGCAGATAAAACACAGACTGTGAGAAGGAGAAAAAAAGAGACTTTGTGATAACTTGTCTAGCTGTGTGAGAGAGAAAGATCATGCCAATAAAGAGAAAAGGGAATGTGGCTGTGTGTCTTTCATCCCCAGCCATGTTGTCAGGGCTCGTATCACTGCTGCTAGTGATCCTCCACAGAGGCATTAGATAAGGGAGGAAGATAGATGAGACAGGTCAGCGAACCAAGTTCAGGACCACCAAAAGAAAGAAACCTACTGGTGCAACTGAAAACCTTTGCAAAAACTCAGCTGGAATTGCTTATTTTACTTACTTTAACTTATGTTATTGGACGTTTTATTCTGAAGAATAGAAGAAGAAATTGTAGTTGCCATTGTGTGTGTTTAACAATGTTTTCTGGTATCATTTGTTTGTGCAGGCACTCATTCAATTGCCAGTCTATATCTCTCAGTGTGAGGAGGTCAGAGTGTTTTTTGAAACCAGGCCTGAAGATCTCAACCCACCCAAGGAGTAAGTACCGCTGTACACATGGACACAAACACACACACATTTCCAAAACATTGTTCCCTTGGCTCATGTCATGTCATGTCCTGCCAGAATGCACCCTCCATTCGTCTGGTAATGGGCATTCATTACACCCTCTAATGAATATGATTTCATACTGTTGCACTACTTCCTCTTGGGTTTTTCCAAGACGAAACACACTTAAGGGGTCCTTTTTAAATGCTGATCCTGCGTTTCAGCATGTAGCTACAGTTCAGCCACCAGACTCCAGACCGCTGAGACTGCATGGTTGCTCTGAAGGCATGTAGACTTGCTCTTGTAAATTTCATTCAACAGATTAGCCTCACATCCAGCGTTGACATTAACTACGTGCCAAAACTAAGACATCAATGGGCAGTGAGTGCTCACAGCTAACACTTACACATGCTGACACACATAATGCCACACACAAGTCTCAGGTGTTGTCAAGGTTACAAGCACTTTCAGGGCAGTAGAGGTTATGGGTGGCTGGCTTCAGAGGAGACCATAATGTAGGGCTCACATTTTGACCCTAGAGATGTGTTTTTTTCCACTAGCAGCTGTCAGCTGCAACATTAGTTTTAACCTCTCTGTCATCACATACTGATGTGTGGTGTTGAGAAGTTGCCTCTACTATAGACAGGAAATTGAGCTAATAAATCTGACGTATATCAGGTGTGCACGTACAGCTAGCAGTATAAATCATAATAAATATGCCGATTTACAGTATATATTTATTTATTCTGTGCCAAAATTACAAAACAACAATTGTTACTTATTCGATAACGGAATTATTAATACATCTTGTCAAAAGCAAAACAATATTTACAATTATATTCATGTTATGTCTCACATTGCCGGGGTTGACTTACACTAAACTGAGTGGGCAGCTGGGGCTTCTTGCTGAAGGACAATTAACAGGACACATAGCAGCTATGGGGATTGAATGTGAAATAGGCTCTTGCAACACCCAGCTGCCATATTGTCAGCAATAACGTGAATGGATTTAATGTCACTTTGAAATGTACTGTCCCACTCTCATGTACTACTTTACTTAGCTTACTCCTTTTCTGGCCTGTGATTGTATGGTTGTTTTTTGTTAAAATGATATCTATAATGATGCTGTATAATTAAAAGTAGGCATACAGAACAAAATGTCTGTGAATTAGTACATTAAGACTAACTTGACGGAGATGTCTTAAATGGCAACAGTAACTGTGTGATATGGAGAATGGAGAATATGTCTAGGCTAATCAAAAACCTGTCAGCAGCCTCTATATATATTTCCTGACAACCAGTCTTCCTCATCTACGTACTTCATCTTTCGTCCTCCCTCAGAGAAGGTTGCCAAGGACACATACTTCCTTGGTCCTTGTACCAAACCCCAAGCATTTGTTTGGAGAGGCGGGATGAATATAGGAAAGACCTTGGTTTGTCTTTATTGAAATTGGATTACTGCTTTCTTCTAGTGCAGCCTGTTGTTTGGCTGACTGACAACAAGGCTGGTGTACAGACACAGCAGCCACTAAGGGAGATGATTTATCATGGCCTATAAATCTACTGCACTGAGAGAGACATGTTACACTTTATCCTTAAGAGAAGAGGAGAGGAAGAGGGAAGAGCAGCCAAAAGGGAGAGAGGAACAAGAGAACTTAATTGTGAGAAGGAAATAGCTGGCAGAGACACGAGAAAGTAAAAAAGGCTGCAAAAAGAACTCTTGCAACAAGGATGGGGCTGGAAGAAAAAAAGGAAAACAAAGGGCAGAAGCTAAAAAGTGGAATAAGAGATTGATGGAAAGAATGAGGGAGAGGTTGGCACTTCAAGTGAGGCAGGGTGGGATAAAGGGAGAAAATAGTCTTCTGAGATTCAGCATCAGTTCACTGCAGAGATTGAATTCAGATATAGGTTTATACACTCTAATAGATGCCACCTGATTTTGCCTTTCATTTCTGATGTTTAGTTGCAGTTACGGTTTATTCTCCTACTCAGTTGTGGTCGCCGGATGTGAATGTTTCCATGACGATTAGATGTGAAACTGTTCTTCCTGGTAATGCTCTTTTTTTTGTAAGCCTCAGCCTCAGCATAACATGGAAACATAGGTGGGAGGATTCATTTGATTTTTTTTGTTTTTGTTTTACTAAGCTAATTAAAATAATCTTATCAGGCCAAGGATCTAGGTCATTGGCGGTCTCTGCTGCATTTCATGACCCTGGTTTTAACCCCTGCAAAACCCAAGCAAACACAGTAAACACTTGGGGTATACACACGTTCTTCCCTAATGATCAACATCATTGGTAATGCTTTGGTTGGCCTGTCTGGGTTTTTCTTTTTATAGCACATTAATGGGCACACTTACGGGTAATGATTTATTGAAGCGTAAGCCTCTACAATTAACAGTTCTACCGATCGAATAATGCTTTATGTGGCTGAGAGCATTCATGTTGATGCAGGGTAACAAACTAGGAGTAGCTGCCACAGAAAATGATCAAGAGAGATGAAGGAGTGAGATAAGTAGAAATGGAAGATGTGAGATGGAAAAAAGGGAAGGAAATGGAAGGCCATAAAGTAAGGGAGCAATATTTAGATAGCAAAAAGAAAGAGAGAGACAGGGAGAGTGAGAGAGTAAAATGCTTAGCATTAGCTGCCAATGACTTTTCGAGGCATCTGGTTGTTGAATCAGCTCCCTGACTGCTGCTGTGGAGTGATGGTCTATTTATCTGGCTGATGTCTGAACCAGACACCACAGATGCTGTATTGAATTTAACATTAGGCTGAATTTCAAAGATCAGCTATCTAAGGCTCTTTGTTCACATTGGTCAGAGCAATAGGTAGGGACAGGGACTTTTTTCCTGCCTCTCTGTTGCATATTTATAAATTTAAGAGGTTAAATTACCATTGGTTTTTGTAGGTGCAAATTCAAATTAAACCGGTACAGCTTTATTAAACAAAGCAACCAAATATCCTCTAGGCCCTAGGGCAATAGGAATAAAGTCAAATTCAAGATTTAAAGAAAATCTTTGAAATATGTGATTTCTTAATTAGAGCTACTGTGTCATAAATATATTTAAGTCCACAAGTTAACCTCAGTTGTTAGATATATTGATAATTGTTGAATCATTTTGTGTTTCTCAGCATTAATGTTCCTCTCTTTAACAGGGAACCAATTGGAAAGAAGAAATCAGGTAAGACACAGCTTTAATTTTGTATTAGAAATGAGTGAAGAGTTAAACTGCTTTGGGAACTATTATGAACACTTCTTCTAACTTTATTTCCTTTTGTAACATGGCATTACCCCCATCTAGTGGCCATGAGTAAAACTGTTACAGTACCTATAACAAAGACTGCCTTGGACATTGTTTCTCTGTTTCTTTTTTATAAACTCTTAATTCTATTACTCTTAAGTTGCATCCATGTTATTTTTTTCAGTTTTCTTCTCCATTCATTTTCCTTTCCATCAGGGCTTGTGGAGAGAGCGACTACTTTCCTAAAGCGAGGTAGTAAATGCTTGGTCGTGCTGTGTGTGTAACCTGGCGGGTTGCTAGTGGCCTGTCCCCTCCTCTCCTCCCCTGGCCTGGGCAGGTGGGATGTGGCTCTATTGAAGGCTCGGGGCTTACATTGCCTTTGTAAAGGAAGCAAATCGTGGTGTTGGTGATTTGTTTAGAATACCTGTGGCTTTACTGTATGCTTTAAATGCATTAAGGACATATAATGTTAGGGAAGTTAAACCCCTGAGATTCTTTTGCCAGTGTTTTTGTGAATGTGGTTATCACAAATTAACAAAAACTTGTTGTCATCGAATTCCTAATATGCTGTTATTTCATATTAGAGCCCAACTGGTACAATGAGCAACTGCCATTATTGTTGTTCTTTTTCCCTAAAAAAAACATGGTATTGGTTGGGCTCTACTTCATACACAATGTTTTGTAGTTAGCTCATCATCTTTTTTCAAGTTTAGTTATTTTCCTTGCTTTTTCTCTAATATGTGCGTCAAACCCATTTCTTAGCTTGCTGCTGCTCACTGAAGAACGTGCATGAAAACACAAGCTATGCTTTAAGAACCAAATTGTCAGAATTTTCCATGCGGAATAATACTTTTGTCTGGACTAGTGTGTCAAAATGCACCTTCAGTGAGCCGCATGCTGTGTTGGATGTAAAAGTCCCTTCACCATTGCTCTGTTTAATGCAGAGTCAAAAAAGTCACACACAAGTGTCTAACCAGTGGTTATACTGCGTGCTATGACTTGATTTTTCTTTTGCTGATTTGGTGCTAACACTGGTGGTGGGTCTTTAGGTGGCGTTGGTTTGTTTTTGTGGTGTAGTCACAGCAATGTTGATGATTATATTAACCATCTTTAATCCCATCTCTTCACTCCCGTCCTCCAAATCTCCCGCTGTTCCTCTGTCTGTTCATCATTTCCCTCACGCCATTTTCCCAATCACGTACGCTGCATCGTATCTGAGTGAATCTACATACTGTGCAGAAGCCTCCTCTCACTTAGTCTAGCTTTTGCACAAATTGTGACCGTGGAATTATTTTTGGAAACTTAGAAATGAGTTGTAGTTCTATTGGAAGAATTTAGCTATTGTTGTGCATAAATTCTTTTTTTTTTTGTAAAGTTCTTTTGTGTGAAATCTGACATTTTAAAAGGTCATATAACATTTTATGAATTGGATATCCAACCTTTAAAGGTCAATACCTTAAAACCACCCAGATACTATCTAATGATTTCAAGCTCACAGTAATTCTTTTAATATCACATTAGCAAATATTACAGCAGATCTTGAGTGGAGGCTTTTTCACATTATTGAGATTTCATTCTTAACTTGCCATAACAAGGAGCAGAAAGAAAATTAACTTTAGTTTTAATTTTTTTTTCTTTAACAGGAGATTCCACTGCAGCAGACCCTCTTCTCCTCGACCAGTATGTGGCAGTAACAGATTATGAGAAGCAGGAGAGCTCAGAGATCAGCCTGCACGTGGGTCAAGTGGTGGAGGTCATTGAGAAAAATGAGTCTGGCAAGTTCTTCAAATATTTTTGATTATATTTTAGAGGTCCAGTTTCCCTGTTTTCTGCAAATTTTAAGTCCTTTAATTGAGGATGATCTTGATCTTTTTGGTCATTTAGGATGGTGGTTTGTGAGCTCAGAAGATGCACAAGGTTGGGTCCCTGCAACCTGCCTTGAGGCGCAGGATGACCCTGATGACTTCACTATCCCAGGAGAAGAAGGTACATAAATCTTTATATTAGGGTGCTCTTAAAGGTAGGGTAGGAGATTTTGAAAACGCAGTGAGAGTCAGACAGATTTTGAAAGTAAACACACGCCCTGTTCTCTCGGAGCTCACCCCATCATGCACGTACCTCTCTGGTGCACGCAGAGCAGGAAGAGAGCGACAACCAGCCAACTCTACGTGCAGGGGTGCCTCGTAGGATTGGCTGATGTTTTTAGCGTTTTATAGCTTCTACAGATGATTCATATTCTTCATTTTAAAGCGAAACTGAAGAACTAATTGGTTGCTATCGGATGCTATAGTGTCTAAAATCCACAAAAACGTGTGGTTTATGGTAACACAAACAAAAACAAAGCAAGCAAGTGCACAATAAAGCATCGTCACACCCTTAATGGCATCTGTTTTCGCAGTGTTATGCCCCTTAGGCTTAGCTTAATACCCTTGAACCATTTCTCAGAGCAGAATTAACCATTATGTATGTTATTACAAGCTGTCAGTTCCACAGTAAGGTACTATCGCCAACATAATCGTAAGGACATGTTTAGGACAGTCCCACCAGAAAAGTAGCAGTACAGTAATATTCAGGTAGAGAAATGTACTGTAGGTCCAACAATACTGAAGGATGCTGTTGTTTACAGTAGGATGAAAACATCCTCCTGATGGCATATGTATTGTTCACTTCATATTTTGCCCCAATAACTGTGCTGGGATGTCAGTGCCTCGGAGATTCTGGTCATTGCCAAGGCACGTGGGTCGTCGCAGAACTTTAGGGGATCTATTCAGCACAGGCTTTGGGCAAGGTGGAGCGCACGCCTTTCTTTCTCCCCTATACTGAATATGTGTCTGTATGTGTGCATGTTTATCCATGTGGCTGCATGTTGTGTATGTTGCATGAGTGACCCAAGCATGAAACATTTTTGCATGCACATATGTACTGTATTTTATAAATACAAAAAAACAAAAACAAAAATCAGTGTCAGAATATAAATATGAACATTTTTTCAATTAACCAGCATTAATTGCCACTTCACTGACTATCTTAGGGGCTCTTCAATATAGCATATTAGGACATAACAAAGAATATTAAGTATATAAAAGTATGTTTGTTCAGTTTTTGCTGAGTATGTAGGTGTCTTTGTTTGTTGCATATTTTCTATCTTACATCTTTTCACTTCACAAGATGCTGCTCAAGCCTTGCCTCATTTAAAAGTTACACAACGTTAAACCAGTGTACAACGTCTATAGGAGAAGTACAAAAGGAGAGGGATTTAAGGATAAGATTTAAGCAGTTTCTTAAATGTACTACTACCATTAGAAATTATCCTACTGTTGCAGAGAACAGTTTGAAGCACTGCTAGCTTGTATCCCAAATGTGTCACTGTGCACCTGCTTCCCCAGCTATTACCCTCCATGAACATTGGTTTGTGCTACCTGTTTTTGTGAACTTCAATATTTTCAACATTGACTTTGTGTACTTAAATTATTTTTTTTGTCTCCAATTCCAGAAGAGAAGTACTCTGTGATCTACCCATACTCAGCCAGGGACCAGGATGAGATTGATCTGGAGAGAGGCATGATTGTGGAGATCATACAGAAGAATTTGGAAGGATGGTGGAAGATCAGGTGATTTAGTAAAAAGTAGTGTTATACTACTTTCCTTTATTCTGTTCCATTATGAACTGTACAAAGAAGAGCTTACCCAAAAAAAGGCAATTTGGAACAGGAGGTGGTTCAGTTTATGAAGTGCTGATTGAAGGCGTGTTTTTTCAATGTTTCTGTTTATCTCTTATTCAGGTACCAAGGGCGTGAGGGCTGGGCCCCAGCCTCTTACCTGAAGAAGACTGACATTCAGAGCCAGAAGCAGTCAGCAGGTGCTGCTGCTCATGCCAGTACAAACGATCTAGATGGCTTTTCTAAACAGAACCAGCAAAACAATGGGCAGAAAGAAAACAGGCTCTCGCTGTTCTCTGATAACAACAAAAGTAAGTGAATTTTATCCTTTATCCAACATCTTATTGCCCCATCAGAGAGAAATATAAAACACAATGCAGGATATGTAAGATTACCACACTATCACTATTTATTTACACAGAAGTGGGATCAAGACACAGACCTCCTCCACGCCGGGATCTTACCATTGTAAGTTTCTATATTGTGCTAAATCTATGTATCTAAAGAACGTGTCTCAGTAAAGAAAGTTTTCAATCAACCTTGTGTTTCTTCCTCACATCCCACAGCCACGTGGTACAAACCTACCCAAGCCACCTGTTCCCCCTCAAGTTGAGGAAGAATTCTACACCATAGCCGACTTCCAGACCACCATCCCTGATGGTATTAGCTTCCACGCTGGAATTAAAGTTGAGGTGGGTGTGAAACTTTCTCAGATTCTGTTGCAGAGACTTAGTTGGAAGGTATTAACAACTGTTTAATCTTCTAGGTGATTGAGAAGAATGCAAGTGGTTGGTGGTATATACAGATAGATGACAAAGAGGGCTGGGCACCTGCTACCTTTATAGACAAGTACAAGAAGACCAGTAATGCCCTACGACCCAATTTTCTTGCCCCACTGCCCAATGAAATGGAGAAGCTGAAACTGGAAGATGGTGGCTCTTCTAATGATGACAGCTGGTCTAAGCCTTTACCAGATGAGCCAACCTTAGCTTCTGAGTCCTCTGCTCGGCCTAAGCTGAAAGATTGGAAGTCTAGTGCCACTAAGGGTCCACCTGCCTTCTCTGGGCCTTTGCCTCCAGCCCCAACTGCTCCACCAGCAGAGGAGAAACCAGCTCTGCCACCTCGTAGGGAGTCCATTAATAAAAGCTTTGAAATAGAGATTGCAGACAAACCAAGATCTGATCATTCCAAACATTTGCCACCCAAACCTCCTGCTCCTGGGGTCATCGTGCCACTGGTTACACCAAAGCCAGCTCCTTTCAAAGCAGACAAACCAACAGATACCAAGAAAGAGGACAAGAGCAAAGCTCTTCACCTTCGAAATGAGATGGGTCTGGAATGTGGCCACAAGGTCTCTGCCAAAGAGGTCAAGAAGTTTAACCTAAAACCTGTACCTAAACAGCCACCAAAACCCAAAGCAGAGGTGCAAGAGGAGAAACCAGATGCTCCTGGCCCAGCAGTGTTAATAAAAGCCAAGCCAGTGATTAGACCTAAACCAGCACCAGCTGCCAAGCCAGAAGCACCAGCAGAGAACAAACTGGACATCACCAACCTGAGGAGCAAACTGAGACCATCAAAGCCTGCAGATTCAGCTGAGGGAAACCACCAGAATGGCACTGCAGCAGTAAATAGTTCCCACCCAAGTTCACCCACAAGTTCTCCTCCGATCCCTACCCTAAATAATGGTAAGCACTCTGATGAGCCAAAACTCCCTCCAAAACATCTAAATGGTCATAGCCAGGAGAGCTCATCTCCCCCTGCAAAACCAGTGGTGCCTCCTCACAAAGAATCCCCACAGAGACCTCCTGCCATGATTCCAAAGAGACCCCCTCCTCCAAAGAAAACCGACCCATCAAGCCCAACTGAACTCAAGCCTTCACCTGCTCTGAAAGAAGACAACTCTAAGGTCCCACCACCACCACTCAGCAGACCCCCTCCCCCGAAACCCAAAGGGTTCATTACAACACCTCCAAACAAAGAAAAAGATGAGCCCAAGGTGAATAAAATCCCCATTCCTCCCAAACCACAGATGAAGAGTGACAAGCCTGGGCCGCCCAAGGACAAGCTTCCACCTTTATTGAAAGAGCCCAGTAAGGATGAGCTGTATCTAGCCGTGGCAGACTTTGAAGGCGATGATCAAAACTCCAGCTTTAAGATGGGTACAGTGTTTGAGGTTCTGGAGAAAAACAGCAGCGGTTGGTGGTTCTGTAAAAATGTAGGTGAAGAAGTTGAGAGCTGGATCCCTTCAAATTACCTGAGCAAGAAACCTTAGGTAGTAGATGTGCGCTTGAAAAACACCACATAAAAAAGTCAACAAAATATCACCAGTTTCTTGCTACTTAGTATTTTTTATTTATAGGTACCTTTTTATTAACATATTTTGTTTCACTTTGATAAAAAAAAAGTTTTACCTACCAACTGAACCAGCAATAACACATGACCTTGTTTTGGGTTTTGTGACGTTTACTTTTGTAGCTAGTTAACCTTAACTCTCTTTTTGTTGCTATATGTTAGCCACGGCCTGTGTCAGTCTTGCTATTGCCCAGGCTTGACATTAGAGCAGCAGTAAATGTATGTACACCCTTGCCTTTTTAATGATACGGTGCCTCAATATTATATGCAAAGTGCTTCAGTGCTTAATATGCAACTGTAGACGTAGTCCTAGTTTGAAATCATTTGGCAAAAATGACTAGATGTTAAAATCCTGCCAGTCTCTCCACAGTATTAGACAAAACAATCCTTTAGACAATAAGACTGAACTCACCACATCTGGGCTTTTAAGTGCTGTTAGCCATTTACTACACAATATATCTTTGCCAAGTAGAGACACGTGTATTAGTTTTTTCTGCTTATTGTGATGCTTTTCTTCACTGTTAATGTTGCAGTGAATTGTAACAGATGTGCACTTTCAGTCAGCTCAGTTGAGGTTATGTTTGCACACACTGAAGGAAGGGGAAGAATGCCACACAGGACATTTTAATTTGTTTACTTTTAATCCTCATAAAAAAAAGCCACAAAATGTAAAGATGAGGCTCTAAATGGAGAAGTTGACACAAACTTCCATCCAAATGTGACTTACAGAGCACATCTACCCATACACAATTGAAGATCTACAGTGGTTTGTGCAATGATTGACAGAAGTGTACAGAAGTTTGGTGCTCAGATAACAGCAAATTAATAATCATTGTATAAAAAAATGTTTCACATGAATGCTTGACTGGTCTCAAGCACGGTCAGAATATCAAATTATTTTTATTGTACAGTAATGAGAGTCATATCTTAAGTGTTGTCACTTTTCTTTGATACTCCATCTATTAGTTATGTTCTTTTTTTAAATTTTATAACTTTGTACTGATGAAGAGGTAAGAAGGAATTTGGTTGGTTGATTTGCTAATTACAGAAAATAGAGGATTACTTTCTGAAAGTTACTTAAGAAAGGTCTGTGGACGATAATTTCACATCACGCAATTAAGTGTTAGGTTTACAAAAATGTGTCCTCGGTTCTGGACATAATTAGACAAGGCTGCAAGCTGTAACATATATTGTTCTGCTTCTAGTCGCTATAATGTCACATCATCTTTCAGCTATATTGTACACAGTATTTGTTTTCAAACAAATCTACAATGGCATTGAATAAGTGGACAGCAGGAAGGTACATTACAATGCAAGTATAATGTATGGGTTGATGATGATCATCGTTTCAGTATTGCAAACTATTTACTTTTTGTATGTTTCATTAAGATGAGTCTGCTTTTGCTTTAAGTCAATAAAAGTTTCAAATTTTTCATCTGTGTCACACTGTGTCTGATTGTAAAGGTCCCAGTTCTATAAAGTCTTTATATCTCTACATTCTGCCCACCTAAACACGGATCCAGATCCTGATTGGTTAGATAAAAAAGCAGGCAAGAAGATCATGGGATCAGATTATAGACCCTAATCAGAAAGATATTCAACCATCGCAACAACACCCATTAGTTAATAAACTACCATTTTGAAGCCTATCGTTTACCATTTCTACTGCCATATAAAATGTTTTCTACATCTTATATTGTACTGTAGAGTACAGTTAACCATTATATTCTTACTATATGATAATATTCACTTTAATTTTTGCATCAGACTTAATCTTTTTAAAATAACAATAAAGGCATCTCTGAACCTCTTCATTGTACTGATGTTTTTACCATGATTATCGGTATGAATTTACCAGTGGTAACTTATTATTATTATTATTATTAATCATTAGGTAATTTACATGGCTTAAATCTTTGCTCACCATTAGCAAAACAGGCAGTGTCCTGTTAAATTTCTAAGGTAAATCTGTCAGCCCAGCCAACTGTGTTAAACATCCAGCACTGTTATAGCAAGATTATGTAAAGTTACAAGTACACAGGCTAAATAAACAAAATTAAAAACAGAAACTTACAAACTGAAGTGTCCTTCAGCATAGACCCTGCTGCTTAGGACAGATGAAGTTTTCAAGCCATCCAAACACAGGTGTGGTGTACATCAGAGTGTAGGTGGAAAACATCCTCATCTCCTGAAAAGCACACAGGGCTGATTCAATATCCTACAAACTTTATTTAAAGTCCATCTAAGTCTAAAGCAGAGGTATGACAATATTCTACAAAAGCAGGGCCGCACTGAAACAGGTTTGAGAAACACTAATTTAAAGACAGCTGACCTCAACAAGGTGCAGAACACAGCAGCTTCTATAGACAGAAGGCTACGATTCTACCAGGGACAACAGGCCTACCATGTAATCTGCTGATATAAATAAACAACAGAATCATTCATATTTAAAGGATCACTTGAACTTATACACGTTTCTGTATTGCTATTTTAAGTCCTGCCAGGTTTTCTACAGACAGTTTTTTTATGTTGTTAAGAACATTGTCATTAGCTGATGAACATGTCTGATTTTAATTTATCTGTCTCCCTCTAGTGGCTAATTAAAGTTCTGCATCTTGTATACCTTGCACTCATTCT
Organism: Parambassis ranga; assembly: GCF_900634625.1. Lineage (NCBI taxonomy): Eukaryota > Metazoa > Chordata > Actinopteri > Ambassidae > Parambassis > Parambassis ranga. The sequence goes on along the minus strand of NC_041034.1, from coordinate 6,840,858 downwards.
CACATGGACTCATTAAGTTCTACTGTCTTAAAGAACGGTGTTTCATCATTAGCAGAGTCAAAATAATAGTAAATAAGAGTAAATAATACACATGTGAATCATGGCACTTAGAGGCCAGCTTCACAAAAAAAACAAATTTAAACCAATGCTCCCTGAGACAAAGACACCAGAGACTAACATTGACTGGACTCCTATCAGAATACAGTAATACATCTGCTGAAAAGCCTTGTCTAAAGCAGGTTTTCTCAACAGACCAGCATAGGTAATGGTGTGTAGGGTTATGTGAAGAGCTTGGCCTGTCAATCTTTGAGAGACCCTCAGTTTCAAGTTAAGGATTAAATCACTTCCTTAAAGATGTGTTCTCCATTTGACCAGAACACTGCTTTCAGGTTCACTGTGAAGGCTGCAGGCCCCAAGCGTTATTCACACCAGCAAGTGTACAATAAAACTACTGAATTACAAACTCAAATCAATCAATCAACAACGCTTAGTCAATAACAAAACGAACAATTGCTGTCTGATAAACACTGGTTACAAGAGAAACTTTGCTCACACACCTCATATCCAGCAAATGTCATAGCATGCTAACACTGAAAGTATCACTGTAAAGACAGCCTTTGTTTATAAATGTGGTAAAATTAGCCAAAAGAAGCCAGCAGCAGAGCTCCGCCATGGGTCTACCTACTGAACTGCCTGCTGGTTTAGATGGAACAGACTGAAGGCTAGCTTACCCCGGCCTGTGTCAGTATGGTGGGTGGTTACAGTCATTGTGGAGCTGGCTAGTCAGGTCCACACCATATGATTAATGACATGTAAAATCAAATGCATAAGGCCCATCGACTCAAACACCTGTCTGTGACAAGGAGAAGAACTTACACCATACACCTAGAAAGGGGCGTGCTGCTGAAGTAGGCTAAGGTAACGCACCATGCTAGCGCTAGCAGCGGGCTAACAATAAGGAGATGTGGAGAGGTGGAATAATAAAGTGCTGAAGAAAACAGAACTCACCGGAGTAGTTAGGAATGTATGAAGTGTCAAGCGTCCAATAATAAGACAACAGGAGCGGGTAAGAGCGATTCCAGCTTCCTGGTTCCGCGCTGATTGTCAAACTTCCGGGATTTTGAAACCCCCGCGGTTTTGCTAACTATTCATCGACTAATTTGCATATAATTGTAATAGACGCTGTAGTAGAGGCAAATAACGTCGTGGTGGCTACAAAAAGTGTGTAAAAACATTACAGCACATGTGTAGAACTACAAATAAACTTCTATTGATTCTTGCTTTGTTGGCGTTTTTTGTTTTGCGAGAAACCGGGGAGGGATAGGTGGCGGCTTTGCGCATGCGCGCTTCACTTGTCTGGCCTCTGGACGCCTCCTCTTTGCTCGGACTGCAGCATCACTGTAAGGCTGACCCCTTCACACAGGACTCCAAACATGTATAGTAATTAGAAAAATGCATTTATTAGGATTTATTTACAACAGTGGTTCCTTCTGATACACTTTCATTCATACTCACAGCCCGCTTCCACACACAAAAACAAATACTCTGTAAACTGAGGCAGACAGGAAGACACAGATGCCATTTAACATGTCAGAAAAAAATCATTTTACAATAAATTTAAATACTACTAAAAAGATTATGAGAGGGAGATTAGGCTGTACCTGAAGGCAAGAACTGCGATATATATAAAAAAAAAACACTCATTCAACCAGGCAACAAGTTCTTCAGGTCTCAGTTGAAGATTAAACATCTACGTCAGGCACATTACAGCAGACGGAATAGTTTCACTCCCTTAAAAATGATATGAAGAGTTATTTTCCAAAAACAGCTCATCATTTTTATTGCTGCAGTTTTTTTTTCTTCTGTTTTTGGAAACTCTTCACATTATTCTCTGTCTCAGTGCAAAGGAAGGCAAAGTTAAAGAAAAATAAACCCTCTTAAAGCGTAGCTAGGACAGACCTGTAATATTGCACATTGGTTAGCAGGCAGTCCAATCGCTGCACGTTTGTACACAATATATATTTTTAAATTTGTTCTAAAAAAAAGAAGGAAAAAAAGAAAGAAAAACAGTATTTTGTTTTGGCTTCGTCAGTTCCCATCCAGTGTGACCAAGTTTTTTATGTTTTGTTTGTTTTACAGTAAACATGCAACAGAAAGAGCAACACAATTTTCCTTGCTTGCTAAAATAAAATCCTAACTAATCATTAAAAAAAAATCATTAAAGTCAAATAACTTTGGATTTAGCCTCATTTCCCCACATTAAAAAAATATAAAATTATAGTAAGTCCTTCATACCATGGGTCAGTTAAAGAGAGAGAGCTATTTAAATTAACATTTACAAAGATAAATGTGGATAATATTCTTTATCAGTAAAAAATAAATAAAGGCAGGCTTTGGCAGTTATGTGACATGCATCAAACCTAATAGACAAAACATAACGCACCAAGGCACAGAGAAAAAAAAGGGGGGTGTACATAGAATTTTTGGTCATATTTGGAGAACAGCACTTATAAATTTGGGGTAAACAAAAAAGTGCTTTGTCAATGGCTCATTCCTCCTTGTCATGCAAAAGGAAATTTACTGGCTGGGTGCTTTTGGACAATCATGAAGTGTGTTTCTTTCTTAATGTTTACTCATTAAAACATCAAATTATTTTGGTGTTAAGCTCATCGATATTATTTCACTGGTGAGCAATAAAAAAAAGAAAGAAGTAAAGGCGAGCAGGTGAGTCACACCAAACACCGCAAGAGAAAAACCTCAGAATGTGGGATAAAACATAAATATTCACTAAAACATAATGGAGGGATAGAAAAGTAAATGAGGCAGCAGGTAACTGTAACACCTGTTGGTGTGTGTGTGTGTGTGTGTCACAGCATCACAGCAGGTGTCTCTATGTGGTAGAAGAGTCTTGGTAAGGCACGAACTTGGAGAGTTTGTTGGGTGAGCTGGGATTTGGGCAATCAGAACACTCACTCATCTTGAAGAAAGCCTCCTGGTCTCTTTTCTTCATGCTCAGCTCCTCTTCAAGGGCCTAAGAAGATGGAAAAATATATATATATTATTAAATATATACATTTCATTTGCACAGGGATGTGCAACAAACATTGCATAGCTAGTGATTTTGAGTGGGATTTCATCATGGACCCAAACACTAACCCTAACCCTAACCCATCCATTCATGTGCTGAACCCATTTTTATTCTGTACTACATAGTCATAGGGGGATGAAGGCTGTCCCAGTAGTCCCAGTAGACTCTGAACAGGTTGCCAGTCTCACACCTACGACCCTAGTTAACATGCTAACATGCAGGTCTGCGATGTGTGGGAGGAAGCTGGAGAAAACCTAGAAGAACATGCAAGCTCCACACAGAAAGACCAAAGCCAGGAACGGTCTTGTTGTGAGGCAGCACTGCTCCGCCATGACGCACCAACAGACATCCTGTTCAGTGTAAATTTAAGTCATTATAGTGGCGAGAAGGCAGAAGTCTTTACTGCTACTACCAAAACAATGTCTGCACACCACAGGACAAACATGAACACTTGATCCTGGAGTGATCTGTCTCTTTAAAAGAAAAGATGGCCACTTATATAAATTCCAATTTCCAGTTTGAACTGTTTGTCACTTTGAAATGCAATAATAAACATGTCACAGGTGTCTCACACTGACCTTTTTTCTAGGCTTCAGATGGTCCCTCCATTCCTTCATCAGCTGGTTGTGTTGCTCATCCAGGTGTTTCAGCCTCTGAGTCTCATTCTCAACCAACAGGTGACATTTTTCATTCTGCAGGGAAAAAAAACAGTCTTGTTAACAACTGTCAGCCCGTTAATGTGCTAATTCAGCTGTAAATCTTGACATAAAGGGATTAGATGCTCACCTGCAGCTGCTGCAGCTCTCTGATATTGCTTTCACACTGACCAACCATCTCCCTCATCTGGTTGTCGTGTTTCTGCTGCTGATGCAGCCTCTCTGCCTTCTGTCGCTTCTCCTCCTGCTGAGCAAACTAAAGAGCCCCAAAAGAAGGGGGGGGTGATGAGCTATTATATAATTAACCTACTAATTAACTATGGAGTGAGATGATGATCCTCCACCAACCTGTTTGATCTTCTCCCTGTCCTCCGAGGCGCTGCCTGTGGAGTTGATGCGGAGGCTCTTCTTGAACATGGCCATGCGAGTCTTCGCCTCGCCGCGCTGATGCTTGGGCTGCCGGCTCTTCTCCTGCTGCTGCCGAGCTTTCAGGATCTCGATCATTCGCTGATTGTAGCACTGCATCTGCTCCTGCTCCTGTACACAAATCCCACAGAGAATGAATTCTTCGGACTTGTACAATGTACAATGGAGGTGCCACCCCTCTGACTTACCTTCTCATGTTTCTTTAGAAGCTGATGCCTCTGGAGGAAGTACTGGTCCTTTAACTGCTGCTTCAATAACTGGTGCCTCTCATAGAGGTTCTTCTCCTCCATGTCCCATATCGTAGCTTCACGCTCTGATCAAATGTAAAATAATACATCAGCACTGTACACATGTAACCTCCCACTACAGCAGGCTAAGGACATCTGATAATACTGTACCTCTGATTAGATTGTGCTTCTTGTTAAGGCACTCCCTCTCCGTATCTGCGATCTCCCTCTTGTTGTTGGAGATGATTTTCTTCAGCGTTGTGTCCAAGTAGTTCTTCTGAGCTGCCAGGAATTTCTCATCCTAAACCACAGGAAACAGGAAGAAGGGACCACAAAACAAATAAATCACTGAGGTTCAGCTTCCTGCTGAGCTCAAATGAGCCGAGCAACACACCTCTCTTATCTTCATTTCCTGGAAGGAACTCATCCGCTGTTTCAAGGTGTCTTTACGTTGACTCCTGGGCAGCTTATCAACAGACTGTTTTACCTAAAAGAAGACACATATAAAAACAGAGCTGACCATCCAAACTTGTGTATTAATTATAATGTGAGTGTTTAGTTAATGCACACATTATTTTTACTGTACCTCCTTCTTCTTGTGTTTTAACTGGTCCAGGAACTTGTGGTAGTCTCGCTCCTGCTCTGCTTTGATGCGTTTGGTCTCTTCTTTGAGTTTAATGTTGTGATCTGCTTCCATTTTCTCAATAGTCTGCTTCTGGTGCTTCTCCAGATTCTCTAGCTCTACATCGTAGTGCTTCTTCTTGGCCTGGGACACAGTGGAAAATGATCTAGTTAGACTTAGATCTATAGATATGGTTAAAGATCTTTATTTATTTTTATTTTTTTAAGCACCAGCTCAGCTGGTGTTGTTCTGACTTACGTTCATCTCCTGGTCGAAGCGTCTCTGCATTTGTTCCTTTTGTGTTTCCAGCTTGGTGTTCAGAACAGCTTGAGCACGGTGTTCTTCTTTCTGCAGCAAACGGAGCTCACGCAGTTCCTGACGTCTACACAGAACACACACAAAAGCAAAATCAATATTAATAATAATACTTATTTTTACTGTCAGTGCTGTTGCAGATATCCAACATAATAATACATTTATATGCTGTGTCATATTCTCACCACTAGATGGCAGGAGTAACTCACATGAACTCCTTTGGACTTCGATGCCAGTTTACTGTGTCTAACACAAGCCTAACTGTGAATAACTTATGTGACTGGGCAACAACAATAAATGGTGTAAATGTTAGAACATCATTCACATCACTTCACTCTGACCTTTAAATAACATCGGTTTTATTTTTCCAAAACACTTGGGCTATTTCTATTCTTTCCTCCCCTGAGACTGAAGACCAAAAGAGAAAGATACCCTAAAAGCCGCAAGTCATTCATCACTGTGGCTCTTGTTTAAAAATAATAAACTATCTACATTCTGAATATTGAATACATATTTACATCCACGTACCTGAGGAATCTCATCTCCTCGTCTTTCTTCTCGTCATCTCTGATGATCTTGGAGGTGGTCACGCTCACCTCCACGCCGTCAATGACAAACTTTCTGGTTCGCTTCAGAGTTTTACTCGAAAAGTCCTGATAGGCCAACAGGAGGGGAGACAAAGACACACACAATGATGCCAAAAGGTTCATTTTAACCTCAAGTACATGAAAATTAAGCATTACACTGATCATCTGTCTGCCTTTATTCAACATCTGTTGCTTACATTGCCTTATTGTTGATTTGCAACTAAATTACATGTGATGTTATGTTTCCCTGTGTGATCTTAAAAAAAAGAAAGAAAAGGAAAGGCCACTGTGTGTGTGTGTGTGTGTGTGTGTGTGTGTATTTAAAAAGGAATTACCATTCCTGTCAATCAGGTTCTGCTGTAACAAACAGTGAGACGTTTTATCTCTCATTGCAGGAAGTAACTTAAAAATACATGGTGTCATTCACAAACTATGACACAATGTGACCTCTCAGATTTCTTTAACTCTTTACAATGATGCTTTATGTAAATGTGGGGCTTTAAACATAAAGAAAATATCATTTCCAGTACAAGGTTGTTTGTGATGACAGAGAACAGACCAATGACCAATTTTGTTTGGTGTGGTCAAACGGTTCCTTTACCCAGTATAACCTTATCTAAATCTGACTCCACGGACAATATTTGCAAAAGCAAGATGGCAGGGTTTATTGGGCAAACAGTGGGTAGTTCAAACCCTCATGTCCTCATTTCCTGGTTTATAAATAACACTGAGAACTACAGTTGTTTTTGTTATGGGTCCTCTCAGCATCAAACTTTTTGCTGTTCCTGCTTTGAATGATAATTTTAATCTGCAAATACTGCATGCACATGACGCAGTGTGCGGCTTATGTCAGCACCTAGCTAGTCTACAGATCCTGTGAGGCGTTCAGGGAACATCTGTGAATTGGAAATGTAGCAGAAAATAACCTGACTTCAAATCGTACAAGTCTCTGCATGCATAAGAGTCACATGCTTGTCCTGAAAGGCGATTAAGGCAAAGAAGAGATCACACAACATGCGTCAAAAGCTGAGGACCAATCAGCATCTTGAGAGGAACTACTGGCAACTACAGACCGACTGTTTCCGAGGACAACTACCAAGATGGTTTGTTACAGAAAACCAACAGAAGATCTTGGCATCTGGGGTAAAATCAGCTGAGTTCCTGCATGTCACATCAGTATTTATAAATAGTGGAGAAGAGTGGACAGAAAAGAGTACAGAAGCTCATCTCCACGCAGAGAGGGTTTTTTTTCACAGTGTTGTCCACTTAGGCCTCCTCATGAAGCTAACACAGCTGAGCAAACAGACTCCATGTGAGGCTTCTGTCACATGACGGCCAATAGAGGCTACTGCGCTGTGGATTCACTTTCAATAAATCTATGTGTTTGGATGCATTATTGTCCATACACTGACACTTTTATCTAATGACAAGTTGGTCATTCTGTAGCTCAGCTGTTTGCGTTTGAGGCGTGACTTCCCATCACACTTCATTCACAAAAACCACACACACGGATAGATTCACATGCAAACACTGATGCTCCCAAACACACACTCTAGTGTAGACACACACAAACACACACACTTTTCTTATCTAAAAACAAACATGGTCTATTCTCTCACTGAATAATATGTTCTGGAATAACTTTACATGCCGTAAGCAGACATGACTCCATGCCCCAGTCAACAGGACTTCAATCATGGTCAGTCCATAAGCCTCCAGAAGTAACTGGCTGACAATGAGCTACATAGAAACTTCCTTTCACAATGATGAATGCTGAACTGTGCCCACACAAAGGGCACCAGTGGACCCGATGAATGGAAAGTGTTGCACATTTTGGCATCTCCTCTTCAGCTTGTAGCTTCCAAACTTCTCCCCTCACTCCCTCACAAAAATGTGGTGATTGTTTGGCAACAAGATGTCCCAGAGACACTAAATGAATTCCAATGGGAACGAAACGCATCATGAATATTTATTCAATTTGATATCATCTTCCCTGGAAGCTTTACGGAAGACAGGCAATCATCTGTTTCAGATGGCTGACACCCACACCCCAAAACACAACACAATGCACTTTCAGTTCCTCTGCGAGTGCAGAGAAGTATTTTTTTCCAAGGAGGGGTTTCCCTCCAGAGGCAAGACACTAAAGAAAACCATGCATAACTAACATTTTTCTTCAAGTAGAGAAAGTTGGGCTCACTCACCCTTGAATACATGGAGATGGTCTCCTTGTTGATTGACATGTCCATGCTCTCAGATACCATGCTGCCAGCATAGGAGTACCGATTGTTGATAATCCCACCATTGATATACGGTGAGACATTATCACTGATTCCTCCGATCGAAGTTCGTTCCGGTGTACCCTTGATTAGGCTGCCATTTGGCCCAGAGCGGGGTGTAGGTACCGGGGTTGGAGCAGAAGATGGTGTGGGAGTTGGTGTAGGAGTGACAGCAGGACTAGAAGTTTCTCCGTTAGTTACAGTGTTGCTTTCTTCCCGTGTCGCCTGGATCTTGGACACCTCTGGCTCTGATGAGTCTATGATGATGTCTACATGTTCCTCTGAGGCCTCCTGTTGGGAGACAGATGGTGGCTGTTCCATCTCTGGGGTCTCCACAGCAACCTTGAAAATAAATGCTAGTGTCATTAATAGGAAATCTTTAACAGCATAGCGGTCAGTGCTGTGAGAGTGCTACATTTAAAGCGAACCTTTTCATCCTCCAGAGTGGGGGTACTCTTCCCATCTTCAATGCCTGAGTCTGAGCTGGACGTCTTAGTTGAGGCCTCGCTCTCTGATTTCTCTGACTCAAGAATGACTTCATCAGCAGGCTTGTCTCCCGTCTCCTCTGCATCTTTTGTTGGAAGATTGTGTCGCGGCAGGGGAACAGGGACCACCATGACGGGGCCCGGCTGCTGCTCTGCCAGTGTATCTGGTTCAGCCTCTTTCCTCGGTACAGCTATTGGCGTGGTCGGGGAGGGCGTTGTAGGGCTTGGGGTGTCTGGAGGATGGTCTCCTTCCAAACTGGTCTGACTGGTCTGGCATGGCTCCTTGCCTGGAGACTAAAAGAACAGAGAGAGGTGTTTTTTAAGTCACTTGTGGTCACCCAGTGCTTCTAGTCCAAATGCATTCCAAATGCTAATGGATGCTAATCATCAGGCCTCCAACCAGCAGTGAGGAGGCCTAAGCTTTGGTTTTGCTGTCATTTCTGATTTATACCTCTGCATTGCTTCTTTTAAGTGTTACTAAGATAGTGACAGGTTTGTGCACAACAGGTAGGGCCACAACTATCAGACACATTTCTGTGATCTCTAATTATAAAATCTCTCATTATAAAAACCACTTTAAAAAGTTATTTGATGATGATCTGTCTCACTATGTCTTGAAAAAGCGCTCCCACTTGAGGTAAACAATACCTCAAAACTAATGTTTCAGCAAACGTTTCTGTCTGGCTGTCTGTGAGCTATTGGAAGAGATAAAGAGTAACTGGCTTGGCAGTAATTCAGTGTGTTTGTAACTGTATGTGACAAAATGTTGCCGTTTGCAAAAGCAAGAGCCTCTGCAGAAAAGAGATGACAAAGCAAGTGTGATGCTGTAATAGAGAGGGATGAGAAATGTGATCCATTTTGCTGTTGACTGTTATTTACGGAGAAATAACACTGTACAAGTACAGTACAAGAGAGCCAAACACACAATAAAAAGATAAGACGACAATGTGTGTTGGTTCTAGTAAGTTTACTTCTCTGTCCTCTTTGCTCCTGACCCTGTGCATGTCCATGTGTAGACAACTTTACTGAAGACAACTATTAGAGTGAGTGATTAGACCGAGTGCAACAAAAACAACCAAGAGATGTCAGCAGCTAGAGAGAGAGAAAGGAAAAGACAGAGATATAGAGAGGGTGGAGTGGGGTGACCCAACCCAGCTTTCCTGCCATTTCTGCTCTGCTGTTCTGTTTTCTAGTGCAGGCTGGACTGCTCTGTGGGCTGCACTGAAAGGGCACCAGGATCGTTTTTGGCCCAGAGGCCTAGGTTTGGTATGTAAGAAACACAACCCAGTGTCTGATTAACAGGATGAACTCAGCAGTGGCCAGTTCAAATATGTGAACCTCCAACTTTCACTTTGGAAGATGTCACATTAACTGTTGACATTGGGAGAGGAAAACATAAATCTTTATGAAGAGAAAAGCATCCACCAGCAACACATTTGTCCCATCAGAGCCTCCTGTGAGCGAGATGGTGTCGATGATCCTCCACAGATCCACTATAGCTGTTCGGAAACCATCTGTTTTTATTTAAGGGTCAAAGTACAAGCAGCAGAACAATGAGCCGCCGTGAATAATTTACTCCATCAGGGGTTGTGAGGCAACAGTCGCCTCTATACAGGAGCGAGCACCTATATTTAACCACGTGTGGGTGTGGGTGAATGCCAGTGTTCCGGTTTCTGTTCCTTTGTTTGTGCCGAGGGCAGGCAGTACACCCTCTCATACCATGCTACTTTCTAATCTTATGGCCTCTGTGGATTTGTGAATGGCCATCAATCCCTCTGCAGGAAGGCTGTGTTTACCAAAAAAAAACAAGTAAAATGCTGTTCCAAGAGTTCAACTGGCCAGGACTTCAAACATGAGGGAAGTGGTTAAAGGCAGGACCTGCATGCTTTTTGGGAAATGGGCACACGTGTAGGTAAATGCGTGCCTTCGTGTAATTATGTGCAACTTAATTCTGGTTACACTAAAACTTCTCCGCCACACAGTAAGAACAAAAAAAACGACAATATTAAGAAAATATAGATGTTGTGCAAGCACTGAGGCATGAAACTGTGAAACAAGACAAGAAAAAAATAAAGATGCAGGTTTGGTACCACAGTGAGCTCCATGGCGTCGTCCTCCTCTCCTTCCTCTCTATTGTCTTCTATTTCCTCCATGACCTCAGCCTTGGCCTCGGCCACCAGCTCTCTCAGTGGACGGTTGGACGTCACCGACCTCACAAAAGGGTGCTGCGGACACAGGGAGAGGTGGGCATCAATCATACATGATGACCACCAAAAAGCCACCACAAATGAACCACAAGGTGTGATGTGACCATGGCATAAACAACTCCTACAACCATTAAACCATATTTGCTGGAAGCCACGGGAAACATTATGAATACATTTACATCGATGGGACTGTTAATGGTACAAAAATGTTTTCATACAAGGCAACTCGCATGCAAACTTTCCCTGCAGGGGAAACTTCTGCCACCTGTCTGTTCCTGAACAGCTACAACAATAGTGACTTTACAATACCACTCTCCCTGTGATGTAATACTTAAATCATACGCCCAAAATAGCAAGCAGAAAATGTGTGTATTTACTGCAGCGCAAATAAGCCTATAATAAGTGGAGTGCAGGGAAAATAAAGAGCTAAATTAAAAGTTAAGTGCAGCAGGGATAAAAGGCTGATCATCTATTATTTAGATACTTTTGCACTGCTGTGTAATTTAATTGGAACAGCTGACAAAGGGAAAAGGCTACAAGTGGTGCTGGACCATTAAGTGTGCGAGGAAGTGCGTGTGTGTGTTGTTTTCTGTGCAGTGGCTTGCCCTTCAGGATCACATTAGGCTTCAGCTTTTAGCTTCTCCAGTGACAAACAACAGTCAGCTATTGCCAAGCGAGCAGTGCACATGCTGACTGAGAAAACACAGTGGAAGGAATGAGGACATAAACTGTTCTTACATGTATGTGTCAAACGGGTTTTAAACAATGTTTTCAAAAATGCAAAGAAATTGTTGGATGTTGGATTGGAAATTTATATTATCACTATCTGATTTTTTTGAAGACCCAAGTGATCCACATTTGGACATGGGGGTTGACTTAAAGGGGTGGATCTGACTGAGAACACAATGACACAACATCTGAATCATAAAGAAGCCAAGCTCTATTGTTCTATATCCTGCTTTATTGGCCATTTTGTAGCTCATCATTGCTGCTCAGGCTCTATTTATATTCAATTAAATGACCTAAAATTGCCCAGATTTTGGAAGAGCTTTTGTGATGTCACCTAAACTAAATACTATTTCTCCTCTTTTACCTCCAGGTACCAGTAAACATCTAAAAACTCACCTTCATACTGTTTATTGTAACAAATTAAATCAGACCTCTTGAGTTCAGGCTAAACACAGTCTCCCTGAGGCAACTCGAAGGGAGGACAAAAACAAACTGTAGCTCTGCTCCCTTGTTAAGCCTAGCTGTTTTCTTTACTGACACTGCGGATCAAGATGTGGATCAGCGGAGCCACTCTTTTAGGTTTCATGTTGCTTTGGACCCTGAGAGGCCGGAGATTTGACATGCATGGCTGGGCGTGAAAAGGTTAAAATGTGACCAGTATGGCCCCAGAGCTGCATAAGGGCCGAGTTACCTGTGGAGCAATGACGGCTGTTTTCTTGGTGTTCTGACTTTAGTTTTGTTTTTTCAGAAAAAGTCTAAATTTAAGCTTGGTTTTAAGGTTATAATTAGGTTTAGGTTAAGTTTGCGGTTAAGCAAGTAGCAATTTTGGTCTACATAAATAAAACGGACATGACTTTTATTTACCAAATTTTGAAATATTGGTTACATTAGGTTGTTTAATCATCTCCTTTAACCATTCTGTCTTGTGTGATTTTAGCTATGACTAAAAACACCCCAAAAATCCTGACCATGAGAAAATATGTGGGAGGAGAGGCTACATTCACTGTAATGAATACTAGTCATCCAGATGGTCTCCCGCCAGCCACAGTGACTGATACTGTGTCATGTTGTTTTGTATACATTCCTTACTCGCACACATGTGGGACAGACAGAAGCCAAGAAGGACAGATAGAAGGAAGTTAAAGATATTTCCTGTCTTCTATGAAAAGCTTAAAGGCTTTGTTCTTCAGTTTCCTCTTTGTATGCCGTGAAACACTTTAGTGTAAATTCCAGATACTATCTATAATTCATCTTCCAGATTCTTCCACCTACAGACTGTGGTCATCATCCACTGCGCAACTGAAAAAAAAAACGCCATCATTGCTCAAGTATCTCCAGCCGTCCGGCAGCAGGCATGATAAACATCTAAAACTTCCAGCACGGCACCAAAAACTGGACCGCGCCCGTCTCCCCCCCACCTCACCCCACCCCACCACTGGAGAGCACATGCCGAATTCCCAGCGGGCCCCGGGTCTAAGGATTTTTCATCTCTGCTCCTCTCTAACTGGCCAGAGATGGTGAGCTTAGGGTGATCCGGGCACACCATTGGTTGACAGTCGGAATGTAAATAGCTGGCATTCCCTCAGCTGTGGGATACAGACAGGAAACTGTGGCTCTGAATTTTAATAGGCGCTGCTCTTGTTCTTTAATCCACACCCTGCTCACTGTTTCACTCCCTTCTTCAGGGGTTTGAGCACATGTGTATGCATCTGTGTGTCAACACGTCCTTGTCTGCCCGCACAAATCCAGTGCGAGGTAAACCCAGGACCGTATATATTCTTCTCTAGGTTATAATTGAAAACACTGAGCCAGCACCTACCTCCATGAGCTGTGCTGCAGTTGGACGAGTCTCTGGGTTTTTATCCAAAGCTTTCCTCAGAAAATCTTTAAACTCCCGTGACCTTGGGTTAATGAGAGAAGAACAGAATTAATCAAAAAGAGCCAAAGGTGGGGAAAAAAATCACAACATAGCTGAATAAACATCTCCAGATTTCTGACGTCGGTATCGTCTTTGTGCACAGCTGTGTTTCGTAGAAACAAAACGAGTGATGAGTCAGCACCTCATCCCCCTTCTTTCTGCAGCACCTGATAACTTTGACAGTAATAAATTTGCTGCAATGGAACATCCGTACTCATAAAACTGATTAAAAAAAGTTATAGTTTGGCACTCTGCTGAGTAGTTATGGAGAGGTTAGAATGGACTGCAGGTAGAGGGGGGGTAACTTGTAAACAGCAGTTTAGAGTACAGTGAGTAACATGTTGATGAAGATTCTCAGTCATCCAGGTCATCATACGTAGAGAAGATTGAAGCAAGGCGTCTGGACTTGTAGAGTTTTCTTGTTTTCAAGTACAGTGAGTAACAAGATATAAGCCCCTTTTGACTCCACTTGGCAGATTCCACAATGAATGGTGATACATTTTCACTTTCTCTTCCCATGTCACACAAAATATGCTGCAGCTGAATTCAAATTTTAATGCATTATTACCATTTGTGCGGCTGCTCCAGGGTGGGAGGCTCCGACTTGGCGATCTTCAGCAGCACCCTCATGGGGTTGAGCTCATGATGTGGGGGTTCGATCTGTGCCAGTTCGATCAGAGTGATTCCCAGAGACCAGATGTCGGCCTTGTAGTCATAGGGAGCATCCTTCATGGTCTCGCACATAACCACCTCTGGAGCCATCCTAAGAGTTTACATGCATTGTTATAACCTTTTAAAAAAAAAAAACGCCTTTCAGACTTGTGATATGCACCACTGCTGGCTTTATCACATCAGAAGGAGTTCTTTGCATGTTCTCTGATCACATGGATCATTTACTGTTTCAATCAAAGCTTTTAAATACAATAACACTATTTGATTAAGGTTTACTGAGAAGACATTCCAGGCACTTCACTTAAATAAAAGAGAGCTGCTCTGTTGGAGGATTAAAGCGCAACGCAGGGCTGAGTGTCTGCATACACAACATCATGCCCTTTCAAACATCATCAGAGGCATTTTATGCATTTGTGATCATAACGTTGAATTTTGTTGCAGATTTTACTCACCAGTATGGCGTTCCGATGAAAGAATCTCTTCTTTGTAAGGTTTTGTTATTTTTTGCAGACACGCCAAAATCAGCTAGAAGATAGAGAAAAAAAAATGATGTGTTTGTTGTGTTTTTTTCTTTCTTGTGTTGCAAATAGTTTGTAGGTTGTAAAGCTGTCATGACATTGTGATGGGCGGGGGCCCAACGCTAGAATTAGTAAATTTATATCAGCTCCCTAAACAAGTTTTTGTCATTCCCTCAGATTACAGGGGTGTTTGTTTTCACTCTGGCTGAACATGTTTTTTTTCTTTAGAAGTAGGAATATTATGTGTAGCATGGCCAGCGGAGAAAAGTGTTTGGCAGGTCTTGAAGGCAACAGGCTTGTTGCTTCAATTACAAACTGGCATGTTCTATTATGGGGACTTAAATGGCTCTGTCGGTTTTGTAGACTACAATTCAAATATCTTTGACTTCCCAGTCATTTGAAGCAGTCTAAACATTTGCAGAAAGGATACTTTAACTTCCTTACAGAGACAATAAATGGAACTGGTGCTTTTATTGTGCAATGAACAAGAGTTTACACATCAATATCCTGACAGATGGCAGCTTGTTCCGCTGAAATCAAAAGAGAACATTCTCAATAGGTATTTTTCCACTGGAGGACACACTGGAGGAACTTACGGACCATTTGGGGTTTGCTCAAAGGTTACTGCGTGCACGTCTTTCAAGGCCTTTTTCCAAGAAAAGTTCCTACGACAAGTACAATTAACATTGTGGGCAACCGAGAGATGTAAGGCCAAGCGCAGAACAACCAAAGAAGTGAAGAAAAGAAAAAGAAAGAAAAAGTGAAAATGGATTGAGAAGGAATAATGCATGCCTCACAGCTCTCTTAAGGGGGCACACCACCAGGAACTAAATGAGTGCACAATAGCAGGTTTAAAATGGGGAATCCCAGCAGATGCCTAAAACACAATTGACATAATCCTGATTATGATTTCTGGATTTTCTGATTGTATGCTTTCTTCTTAGTATGAGGAACACGGTTCTGCTCAACTGCTGAACACCGTTTACCTAAACCTTCATAAACAGAAACGGCCTCAAGAAAAAACACGTATCATGGGCGCGATTTGATGTATTTGGCTGACCTCAAAGACAGTTAATTGCCGTCTTCTTGCTTAAATTAACATGTAGTTAGATAAGTTTGGAGACTGTAAATGAGTCAGTGTTTAAAGGGACAACTCCCAGTGATTAAATCTAAGCGTGGTGTGTGAGGGAAGAATGTAAGGCAGTGGAAAAGAACCTTCATGAGGGTCCAGCTCAGTCAGCAGAGTACGTCCAAATCATTGTGATAAAACCGCAGAATTACGTTAAAACATGAAGTCCAACAGCCAGAGGTCTTAGTTACACTGTTTGTGGTATGACTGTCGTGATTGACTGCAAACTGACAAAGAGCCAAACGGAGCAAAGCGAGCAAAACGTCACGCATTCACATCTGTGGAGCCATTTAGAAAACATCCACACCTACTTGAGTGACGCTTGAGTGCATAAAACATATTAAAACACCATTCCCGCTTTTTTTGGAACGCTTCACTATAATCCAAAACATACTTTGGGGTTGGATCCACAACTTTAGCTGTCTAACATGAAGAATGCGGAGAACTCCTCAAAAAGCCAATAAATGAAAATATGCAACATTCTCAGAATGCAGTTTTCCCACACAATGCTCGCTTATGATCCTCCGACAGCAGCGCAGGAGGGGTGCAGGGCCTCTAGCTGTGTGTGTGTATGTGTGGCATGCATGTACTCCAAAGAAACAATGAACCAGAGACAACCTTCAATGTGCAATGAGACTGTGGGGTTTATCAGAGGATTAGTTCTACTTGCATCATATTGGCTGTAAAATGGTTTTCACAGGGATACTTAGACACAATATTGGCCAACATATGACTACTGTTCAATGCATTCTCCTTTATAATAGGCCTGGGCGATGCATTCAAATGTTCCAATCGGCTACTGTTATTCCGTCAAATCAGCAATTGTCAATTTATTTGAGAGTGTGCACACACTCAGTAAAGAGGGAAGAGTCATTGGACAGCTTATTTATGAATTGGCAAGGCCTCTCGGCATCAATCAGTGTGACAGCGATCACAGAAAAATGCTTATTTGACTGTGCTGCACATAGGAAAGTACACAATGTTTAATGGCAGTTTGATTGCACTTTAGCATAAAGCACTGAAATGGACAATGGCAATGGACTCAGATAGCAGATAGATTCGTCCCATTGCCCAACCCTACTCTACTCTACACGTCTCAAACCAAATCCTTACCCAGTTTGATGTCCCCATCCTGCATGAGAAGGATGTTTCCGGCCTTCAGGTCTCTGTGGATGATCTTCATACTGTGGAGGTATTCCAGGGCCTCCAACATTTGGCGACAGACCACCTTAATCTGTGGCTCCGTCAACGAACGATCCAACTCTGATAACAACAGGAGAGGTGGAGGCAGAAGATGGAGAGGTTAAAGAAGAAGGACAGTAGTGGAAGGCTTGGAGG
Organism: Parambassis ranga; assembly: GCF_900634625.1. Lineage (NCBI taxonomy): Eukaryota > Metazoa > Chordata > Actinopteri > Ambassidae > Parambassis > Parambassis ranga. The sequence continues at coordinate 6,823,665 of NC_041034.1, read as the reverse complement.
CTCTTATGTACACATAGCACGGGGTGCATTTAGTCTACATACAATCACAGTCTTCTGGACCATACTACTGTGTGAACTCCACAAGAGAAAACATTACAAGGTAAACCTGCAGTATCAGATCAGATGGTGTTGATTGCTACTCCAAGGTAATCCTGGATTAGAAAAAATTGTTCACACATCCAAGCTAGTCCTGTCTCCAGACTTTATTCTACTTTGTCTGTGTTTTGTTAGCTGCAGAGGGGTACAGGCAGTTATGAGGATGTGGATTACCCAGTGAAAACAGACCAGGGGGATTTCCCACACCAGAGAACTCCAACATGTCTGCCTGCTTCAACGCTTTCAGGCCCAAATTAGTGAAACTTTTGGACATGATCACTGCTGAAATGAGCATCAGCTCATCTCCTCACTGGGACAAAGACACATGTGCACATAACTCCGGTGCTTTCTTCACTGGCCTGCAGTCAAGGACAGGACTGATTTTAAGATTCTTTTATTAGTTTAAGTGTCTGAATGGCTCTGGAATACTGATGCGAACTCATTGCACTGCATTGACCATCCAGAGCCCTTCGGTCAGCTAATCAGATGGTCCTGGAGGTTCTGCAATCTCATTTAAAAACTAGAGGAGACGGAGCCTTTTCAGTTGTGGCTCCCACCCTGTGGAATGCTCTGCCTCTAACTGTGCAGTCTGCAAACGGACTCTCCACTGTAAAATCTTTACTGTACTTTATCTTTATGTACATCCTGAACCTCAGCAAGGGCCCTGTATGTCCTCAAATTCACTTCTAAAGACACAGGAAGTCACAGCACCACCGCAGGTGTGGAACCTAACTCTTGCAATACGAGGGGGGAAGGTGAAGTGATTTTGAAGAAGAAAAAAAAAGGCTCTACCTAGCATTGTGGCATCCACAGCACCTCCAGGGCAGAACTCTATCATAATCTGTGGGAAGAGGAGAGAAGAGGTGAGGTTAAACTTGACACAGCTGCATGAGTACAAGCAAACAACTGACAGCGGCATTTGGTTTATTATTTTATCACACGTATAGTGTTTGTAGTAAATTAAATACAAATGCATGCATTTTACATGCATATAATATGCCTATAGACCATCAGATAACATTAGCAGCAGCAGCAGCTAGCATTGCAGAATCTGAAGTCTTTGGAAGAAAGGTAATATATTCATCAGACAGATATGTACCTGTCACTGACAGCTGGGCTTTGTTTCACTGTTTTTAGTATGTATACTTTTTTTTTTTTTTTAAACTCATACTCTTTATGCATCATTAGCAACGCCTGAGGCCTTAGCATAAGATAGTGATGACAATAATGCCATATAATGGGAGACAGCAGCCTCAAAGTACTAAAAAAAACAATTGTTTGTAAAGCAAACTGAACAGAATGAAAGATACTCCTCCCCGCTGCCAGTGAACGCACCCTCCCAGCGGTGCATTGTCAGTGAGACGATGTTCCCAGCAGTGAACGCTGCCTCCCTGCTAATATTTTCTTATGAGTGTGATATAATACTAGCAGACTTTGACATGTAATTACTGTAAACGGCTGTAAATTCACCCCGGCAGTAAATCAGTGGAATATGTTTCATAATAGATAATTATTGTGGAATTTACTGCACCAGCAGTGACAGTCGGGGCTCCATCTGTTGTCGACGTCTCTGGTGGAAGTTTCTCCAATAGCAGACAAACAGTGTCACACAATGCACACAGATATTTCAGCTTTTAGCAGGGTTTTAACAGTGATCTCTGCATCTTTATACTGATAAAGCTGCAGTATCATGGAGATCTGTTCTATATCAGAAATCTATGCTTGGTCCAAAGACTCTTTGCAAAGTGGACGGCTGGACTGAAGTGTGTGATAAACTGCCAGGCTCTTACTCCACACACTTCTCTTGGGATTCGCTGCCAAATACATAATACCAGTTCAGCAGCGAAGTAAAAACACACACAGGCTGAGCAGCGGGAGAAAAAAAAAATCTGTGAACACACTCCCTAAATGGTGTCTAGCAAGCCAACAGAAACTTCCAGCAATCACCTTCCATATCCTCTCCTTACATAGTCAATCTGCCAACGTACACACTCATAGCAGCTATTATAAAATGGGCATTTCATTCATGACAAACTCAACAGAAATCCTGCACGGGTCAGTGAAGGTTTAGACTTTAGTCCTCAAGTCTGAACACACATGCTTAATTGCAGGTGATCCAAATGGTCAGAGGTGGTGTCCAGGCTGCTTGCTGTGTGATCTCATTCTTACATAATCATTCAGGTCCTGCTTGCTATGACAACACTGTAAAGCATCAACCTGTCACCGGACAAGGTGTGGAGTTTCAGTCCAGACAAAGCCATGAAGAGAATTAGGAGTGTATACACACACACACGCAGGACACATTGTCATGTGGGTAACTAAGCATACCTATGACAACATGAAGACAGGTCACATGAAGACAGAAAACCAGAAGATAAGGAATGTCAAATCTTGGCAGGCAGCTCCAGGTGGAACAATGCTCCTTTGTGAGGATCAGACTGACAATCCTCATTAGTTTGGTTTTTGTCAGGTGTTATCAATGATGTTCCGTTTTGTCCTGTCATCTCAAAGACAGTTTCTTATCTCATCGTTCTTATGAAACACAGTCTGGCCGGCCTTCGTTTCAAACACTCCCCTGCTTTATAGCAATTTAGGGAGGACCAAAACTGCCACGACTAAATATGAAATAAATGGCTCAACAGCTAAACTCATACATTTTAAATGCAACATTATATAATATATATATAAATATTAAATATTACTTTAAAGGAAAACCCCACACATATATAGATAAAGACGTCTCACTGCTCCTCCAAGCAGCTTAATCAGTTCAGGGACAGATTTGGATCGAGATTGTGATGCCTGTCCTATCAGTCCTATCAGTACTGGTTATAGGTCAGATGACCTAACGTTGGGATTCATGCCCTTTAAAAGAGTACAGCTACATTCTGAGTGTTAAAATGTGGGTAGTATAAACTGATGGTTTGAACGTACATCTATTTATACATTTTCTTGACACAGGAAGGGTGCTCACACTTTTCAGACTACACCACTTCCCTGTTCCTGTATACCGCAAACCAAAACGACATCACTTGACTCTTTCTTCTGTTTGAAAAACAGCCTCTTAACTTAAATGAACTGCACTTCAGTAGCAACAGGCCATCCTAAACAGCTGTACATTACACAAATGTGTCAGGGTTTGTGTTGTCACCAGCGATCTGAAATCTGTTCTCCCTCCCTGAAGGAATTCTGGATGACGTGCTGCTGCTGCCGCTGCCGGCAGTGAAGAATGTGCTCAAACTGGACATGCTGCGTGTAAGGCATACCCACTGTGGGCTGAGCATGCATGCTTTCTCAAGACATGCAGGAAACTCTGCCAATGCATCACGGACCAAAAGTTTTAAAAGAAAGCAACATGGGAGTTCCGACAATGTTCATCACTTATTACTTTCACAGCGATTTCCTACTTTGTTCTGGCAGAAACTAAAAGGATGTAAGAGGCCATTCACCAGCAGAAGACCGACACAACTGTACAAACCAGAATCACACACCTAAACTCATCATGACTAATGTGAACACAAAGCATGCGTCTTCTCTAAAGTGTGTCCTTACAATAAGAGAGCAAACAAAGGTGTGATGTATTGATGGAAGAAAATCTCTTAGCAACCTGAGATGGTGCTATTATATTGACCTGTCTGTACTGTAAGCAAACAGTGGCAAGTACTGCACAGCCTGGCAACGGAACGATAATCGTTCTTCACAAGCGTCTTTGTCAAACGGAGGCTCTGGAATGGAATGATACACAATCACTGACGTCGATTTAATTTCTGCTGATGGCTAACAAAGGCCCTAAACGTCTCCTAATTAAGTTAGGATGAAATTAGATGAAATGACCCTTGAAACATATGAGTTAACAGATTCTCTTCTGTGCTTATTGCACTGTTGTCCAACTGTTTAACTGCACTTCTTTCTCCTTGTTCCTCCCTGTGTGCTGATGTCAGCAGTCTCCATGTTAAAGGCCCTCTTTTTCTCACGCTGCGGGCCTGGCTGCCTCAAGACCAGATTGTTCCTGAAGTGGAACAAACAGCCTTTCTCCCTCAACCATCTCCTTGATTCTCTTCTTTCTGCCCTCAACCCTCTTGCACTCAGTCGAGAGCAGAACTGGTGGGTCGGCGCTGGAATGCATCAGCCTGTGACCCGCCGGAGGTTACCAAGGCCCGACCACCAACCACTGAGCTAACTGTTCAGTATATGCACTTATCACAATAAGGTAAGAGGCAGTGTTCAGGCTGTCCTTTTGGAAAAAAAAGAAAAACGTATTCTACTGTTGAGCAAAGGTCCATTTGGTGATTGACGTAAGATACTGAAGCAAAGGCTGTGACTAAAGCCGCACACAAACCCACACAAACCCACAGGAAGCACGTGGTAACAAATCAACAGGCGGGGATGTTTGTACATTTGACTTATCAGCATAAACTAACAGTCTCACAGCTCTGACTGATGGGGAACCACCCACAATCTGGAATTTGTGCTACACTGCTGTGTGTGTTTTAAGTGCTATAAAGTTTAGAATTTTTATAAACTCTAACCTCATTTTTTCAGCATTCTGTTATAGCTGTTCAGTTACAGACATGCATAATCAAGCTCATTGTAATCTCACCACCTCACTGATTTTTTTCTCCATACGGGGCATCAGCGCTGTTACTCTCTCGAGGTCTCATTTACTTTCACAAGTTTACATAGTAGTAGTGTTTTGTCATTTGTTTTCCTCATATTTTTTTATCTATGAGGAACTCATTCTCTCTAACGTGCCCAAGACAACAGACAATAAGGAAATAAAGGCAGCAAGTACAGAAATCTGAGCAGGATGAGGCAACTTTCCAGGAAAGTACAAATTCCTAATTACCCGTAACAACCTATGAAAACAATCCAATAACTATATTAACACTAGATAACAGTGGAGCTGTTGTTGACACATAGACAAAACCCCATTTTTCCATTATGTGTTTATAGTCAAACCACTTATAGAAGGGCTAAGAAAACAACTATCTTTAGTCTTAACACTGGCTTCTAATTCCTCAGATATTCAAGGTCCTGCCCCAGCATGAGGTCACTATTATTTGTCTTGGCCAGACAGAGTGGAAGATTACAGAGTGGAGTTGAAAAGTTTACACTTGACCCAGTGTGCAAGCATGGATTGGGGGGGGGGCGATAACTCACGAGCAGGCAAAAAAAAGTGAAACTGATCATCATTCTTTTAGTAACATCAGTGTGAGGAAAGGATCATCATTTGTTATGTATTGGGTGTTCTGTCACTCCTGTTTAGGCAATCCACTTTTCTTATTATTTTTGAACACAGTTTCCATACGTAGGAGAAATGTACTCAGGATATCGTTGCAATAAAACAACAAGGCTGTGACACAGAGTGAAACAGAACGTCTCATGAGTCTGCCACTTACCATCCCTGACAACTAGGATAACAAAATTGTTACCATAAAACTTTCTAAAACAGTATAAACAAAGTCGTAGCAAGCCAAAACTGAGTTTACCAATTTGTGATTACATTTATTTTCCTTCTTTAGATACACTCATAAAATCTATCAAAGCAATATGGCCGACTGAAAGCGGGGACAAGGTGAAAAGTTTTGGTGTTCACACAGACTCCTGCGTTACCTACCCAGAGTTTGTTGTCATGGTAAAATGCATCAAGCAGCTTGACTATGTAGCGATGGTCACATTTAGCCAGGATGTCAATCTCCACTATGTAGTCCTCCAACTCATCTTCACACTTTGTCTCGATCACTTTGGCTGCAGCTAGAACCCCCGTCTCTTTGTTCCTGGCCTGAGGGACAGAGAGAGAAAAAAACAACAAGGTGCACTGGTAAGGACAAGTCTCTTTAATACATATATAAAGCAAAAGGACAAATGACAAACAATTCATGAGTTTCAGTATTTTTTTCAGTAGTTTCAGTTGTTCTGAAGGGAAGACAAAACAAGAGCCACAAGACAGCAATTAAAATGCTAACTAACATTTCAAGAGAAAACAGGAAAGGGTGCTCCACACCCTCCTAAAGCCACTGTGGAGATACAGGAACCAAGTGGCCACAGTGGCTTTGCCAACACACACACAGTGGAATTCCTAGCAAAAAATGCATGCAAGCACAAGCAGATTACTCACTGGTAGGAAACAAAACAACAAAATCACTGAGTGACATCATCACCATGATGTTCGTCCTTGAAAGAGACATGAACATGCTGTGAAAGCTGATACGCGATTATGTGGTCAAACTGGACGTACAGTACTGTGATAGCAAGAGGACAACTGGACACAATCATGTCACATGAGTTTTCCATCTCATCTTTCTCATCATCCTTGGTGCACACACAAGTAGAGATTGTCAGTCCGTTAACAAGCCTCAACAGTAAATAGTGGGAGGGCTGACACTTTCACTCCTCTGCAAAGACACAAGCTCTCTGCAGCTGCACTGTCAGCCTCAACAAGCTCGCCATCTGGGGTCCGGTTCCACAACAGTGAATGTAAGGTACATTAAAATCAATGGTCGATTAAATTTTTGAGTGTCGTGAATTTTAAATGTCTGGAAAAAAGTGCGACTATAAAAAAAACTCAAATCTGTTGCTGCATACTCGTAACATTTCAACAGCTCACCCCTTTGACCCAGCTTCACAAGGGCATTCTGTCCTTACACACACACACCTTTGCATCTCAGTGGGAACACAGCTGAGGAATGTGCCTCTGGCCTTCAGCTGAATGGTGGTGGTGGGGGGGAGTGGACAGAGAGAGCTGCACTTCATGCATTTATGTGCTGCTTTTTTTGTATGGGGTGGAGAACGTGTGACGTCAATGAGAGGTCCTTAATACATAAACATGTGTTTGTTTGCGTGTGCGACTGTATACACTCGGCAGAGAGGAAACGACACTGGAACACTTCATTGCGTCTCATGTGGAACCCCCCTGACTTCCTTGTGATTATCACAGATATCAATACACGAGTGTGTGCGGATGTTTGTGCAGGGAGCAACGTCAACGCATTTGAATGCAAGTGTTTTTGTATTTAAATGAAACACATTTAAATCCATCATATTCTGACTACATGGTATTGTGTCTTAAGAGCGCATACGAACATCGAACCCTCTGCTCCAAACATCTACAAATGTTAGTTTTGTCATAAACACTGTAAATCATTACTTAATAACAAGACAGAACCAAAGCCACAAGCTTGAGGGAGTAGAAGAAGTACAGTTAACTCCATACTGTAGCCATCCCAGGAGAGAACAACAGTTCTCTGTTCCAGACCCACTGACTCTTCACTCTCTCAAACTCTACTCCAGAGGACAACAACAGTCTTTGGCTCTGTTTGGGTTTGGTTTCCATGGTTTCCATCAGAAGGACTTGTCTCTTCACAGTCCTGTGGCTTGTCTCTCTCTCTGGCTCTCCTTCTGGCTCTCCTTCTGGCTGTCTTGCCATTAGCTAAAGCGCCAAGCTGGCATCTGTTCAGTTTTAACTTGCCCTGAGTAAATTCCACAAATATGTGATTAAACCAAACATTAACTGACCACAGTTTACAGATCAGATTACAGATGATAGGGGCGATGATTTTATTTAATAACTACTCTGATGGTAACTATATTGTTTCCTTATTTGGCCATTTGAACAGTAACAAGCATCGATATTCTGTCACTGGTGGAACCGCAGGTTGCTCGAACATGGTGAAGATGTGGGCTGCTGAAGAGACACAGGAGAACACTGGACACCCATAGGTCCACACCGCAAATAGTTTGTCTCCCCAAACAAATATGTCTGGCATCCCTGCTGGATTATCATCCCCTCCACCCCGTCATGAAAATTGTATTCATCAATCCACCGCTCGACAAAAGCATTACAGAGGCTTAGCTGCAAAAGCAGATGTTGCTGGCCAATGTGTCAGCATACAAACATACTGTAAGTACCAACAGACAAAGTAAACACAAACACAAAAGCAACACATGCTGCTATTCTTCCTATTTGTGTAACATTTGTATTCCAGATGGAAACAGGAGGTCACAAAGGTATTAATGATTACTGTGGGTGTATTGAGTTTGAAAGCACAATGCTCAGTCACACTACAGTTACGATATCTGGAAACTAACCAAAAATAACATAATAACAAAGCCTATTAGCGTTATTTATGATAAAAAGATTTGATCCTTGTATAGGACACTAGATGACCTCATGTGACCGATAACACAGAACTTTCTCCGAGGTCAGTCCCCTCCAGGATGAATGAGCATACCACATGCTGACATGTATTTCTGGCTTGCTACAGTCTTTTACAAAACACACACAACTCCCTTCAGGGGAATGTGTGTGTGTGTGTGTGTTTGCTGGACCTTTGCCCCATCATAAACCTGTAAAGCGCCCCTCCTCTGTGGGCTCTCCCCACGTGTCTGTGAGCAGGAATGTGGTTCCCAGCTCCTGACAGCAGGCGTCTGCTGATGTGATGACCGCTCATTTAGATTTTTTTTTTTTTTTTTTTTGGAAATGGAGGCTAGACTAGGCACAGAAAATAATAAGACTTTGTTTTATTCCATTGAAGCTGTATTATAAGTCATCAATATACATTTTTTCTGACTTAAAACATTTTATCCAAGTTGCCTCCACTCGGAGCAATTAAGCTTTACAAGAAGTCAGAGCTACATGGAATGGTTTTTGCCTCCCAGGCAACGTACAAGCTGTGCTAACTGCTACTGGTTGTGGTTGCTGTGGTTGTGTGCAGTTCGTGACTGCATTTCTTACTCTTTACAGCACTACTTACAGACAATATACTCAATACAAGGGCACAATCTATTGACTAAATCAATAAATCACATTGACTGTGGTTAGCATAATATAAAAAATGGAATTTAAATCACTGGCAATGAAGCAGGATAAAAAAAATGCAATTTCTCAACATGTTTAGATCCACCTTGTCACTGCAGAGACGGTGACATCACTAAGTTGGTTGGTGTGGAAGCTTCACTGAACCTGTCATTTAAAATGGATAATCCAGTTTTTAGATGATGCTACCTAAGGTCAGTGTTTCAGTTCCTGTTTAAGCACATATAGTACATCACCGTAATGAGTCTGTTCCTGAGAATTAGGACCGTATGTGTCCTAGTGAAGTAAAGAGTTTAGTCATCTCACCACTGAGGTTGGTGTTAGTTTGCTAAAAGTGTACAGTGCAGGGAAGTAACTAAATGTATCAGCGGTCCTAAGCTCCTATAGCTGAAGACTTGTTTCTTTTCCACCAAGATTCCTGCTCTCTTTCTCAACATGCTGATTCCATAAAAAGCACAAATTTATGCATTTATAGATAATAAATAACTGGGTGCGAAGTACATCACAGAGCAAACACACGCCCTGCTATGAGGCAACGAGGAGTTTCAGGATGTGAAAGTTTTGATCAGTGTTGCAAAATGCGGTACATTCAACCTTGACAAGTAAAAGTCACAAAAAGCAGGTCGAGGGGGCAGGAAGTGATGACATCACAGACTGCCTTAAAGAAAAATAACACTCGTTCGTACATGCAAGGCCTTCGAAACCACAAATCTCATGACTGACATTCATTTCCTTTACAAAGCAGGGCGCTCATGTTTAGAGCACGCTGCTAAAATCGACCTCAGACAGGTACTGATTAAAAACTGAACAGGCCCTAACATTCACACACTGCTATAACAGTATTTGGATGTAGGAACACAGATCGAGCTTTTTGTGAGCGCCTGTAACAATGTCATCACAAGGAAGCCGGGTACTACACTTAGCCGACACCCACCCAGATGGGCTCTTATCAGTCACCGTGGGTCCAGCTGCTCCTTGAGATTAGACCCAGGGAAACTCAGTGTTTCAGGAGCTGTGACGACAGTCCCGCTGAAAGCATGTGTCCCTGAGCATGCAGCTTTTCACATAAACCTTGTGGCTTTCCGTTGCACAGAGGATGTCGCAACCTGTGTATACCTTCCCTCATGTACGCACAAGGTTTCTCTTTCACTTATTTAGAGTCGTTCTGCCATCTATCATTATGAGGCCATCTGAACAAAACAAAACTTGTCTTATTGTATGCCATGGAACAGCACATGTTTCCCCACAACATACATCTGGCCAAGTGAGTGGGCCTATCTATCAATTTATCACCATTTAGTTCATTTGTCGGACTTGCCTCTGATTCCTCGCAATAAACATTTAAAGATGAGGAAACTAAACTGTTTTCTACACTTGTGCGTGTGGCTAACTACACGGTCCTCTTTAACCACAGCTGAAGTCCAGGTTTAGCACACTTCAGACCAACAGGGACAAGATTCACTGTGGCTTTCAACCCACAATGGGAGTTTGACAGCACATAACCTGTGTGTGTGTGTGTGTCTATGGAAACATTTTAGCAGCAGTAGCAGCAGCAGGGCAATGTGCTCAGTGGCACGTGGCTCATTAATAAGCCAGAGGAACCATACCACTCCTCTCTTTCATGCTTCAACTGCAGCCACACACACACCTTCAAACACACTTGGACTGAGTCTTTCCAGCAAGAACAAGCATGCATACACAGTCAAAACAAAGGAAACATCCTATGACAGACACTAGATGTACAGGAAGTGACCCCTTCTCCTGCCATGACTCAAAGTATGAGTGGTGATAAAGTAGGTAAAAAGTCTACAGGGTGGCAGTATTGTGGCGTTATCTGTGGGTCTGTGTGTGTGTGTGTGCACGCCATTGTGAGCAGTGTGTAAAGGGTGGGCAACATGAGCCAAAACCGCATCACACGCAATCATAGCAAACTCAATCGGCCTATGATTTTACTTCACATGTACAGCGCTCAAAAAAAATTGTCTCAAATTGCTTTTGCACGTCAGCAAAACAACGCTTACAAATGCTTATTTGTGTCTTCTGTGCCACACAGGTGAGTTACCCTGCAGGTTAACAGTGAAACTTTGACCTCATGAAACCAGAGTAAACAACAGCTTGTTTGTGTCTGCACACCCTTCAGTGTAGTTTGATCATCAGATGAACGAGAGATCTTGAGACAGCCGTCCTTCCTGTCATATTAATCATTTTGCAACTCCTCAAATTCATCACAGGGCCCTCATCTGACTCAAGCGTCAATAACAGAAAAGTACAGCTGCACCTACAGGGATAGACTGCAGCTTATATCTGATGTCTTTTATGAGATGCTTCTTTAACAGTGCTCCTGCGGTATAAAGTCACACACACACACACACACTCACCCTGAAGAGTTATAACGTTTCCAGTGGTGACATTAACCTTTAGAGAATTACACTGAAAGGAGGGCGCTGCACCAACACTCACACTTCAAACAATGTCAGTGCCTCACAGAAAGAGACAAAAGGTCATTTCTACATGCAACCATGAATTCTGTCTTTTTATTGAAGAGATGATCTGCATTACCCTCCCGCTGGCAGCCACACAACCCTTACGCCAGCTTTTTATATGACTCCTGCCCCCTCCAACACTCTGATAAGCAGCTGATTTCACCTCCTCCCCTCTCGCCTGCTCTATCAAAGACTTTAATGACGGAAAACATGTGCAATTCAACACTCGAGGTGCTTACCCTCCCACAGATTAGGCAATTATTCTGAGATTTGGGGACTGTGAGAGGAAGTCTTCTCTCTGATGCAGTCCCACGTTTTCCTCTCTCGGCTATCATCTGCTCCCACTCCCCTCCTCAGCTCTCTCCATCTGACAGCTGCAGGTGTGGAGCTGTCCTCCTCCCAACCCACTTAAGGGGAGGAAACAGAAGCCAGAGCAAAAGCTTGATATTTTGATAGGAAAAAGGCAAACGCAGAGGAGCTGCGTTATAATCATAATAAATGTATCAGCCATATATTCAGTATCATCCACCTCGTGTTCAGTCAGTCCTTCAGTAAACTGAGAGCGTTGTTTGTTCTCATGGTATTTTATCTGTGTAATATCACTTTCCCTGCCTTAAAACATACACTGTCAGGAGATTTATATAACTTTATTCCAGACCTGTGGTCGCACAAACAAGATTCAAGATTCAAGTCCCTCACCCACTGAAACATTATTTATGAAAGATTTTGTGCAAACAGGAAGTTGGAATTTACACTGCTTTCTTTGCACCTTCTCCAGTAAAAACTTAATATCTAAACAAGGTGGAGTCCCCCTAAAGAGACTGGATTTTCTGTTCTGCCTAAGCATCACTTCTTCCACTGAGGCCAACCCCTCTGAAATGTGTCAAAGACGTCCACTGTGCTCCACTGGGTTGTGAAGACACAGAGGGCCTGTGCCCTGCTCTGCAGAGGGGGCCTGAGCAGCGAACAGATCCAGATTAAATACCTCCTCAGAGCCAAAAGTGCTGCTGAGGTTCGTGAGGAACGAACAGAACTAATGAAAAGTGCTTTCACTGTCCTTGTGGGCTGACTTCACACTGGATTCACAGCACGGACACGGGGTGGTGGTGATGAATAATGGCTTTTTCTAAACCCTGTGTGCCACAGACATCCAACAAGGACAATCCCACAACATGTGGGTGGCCTCTCCAAACTGTGATGACAAAAAAAACAGCTCAATAAAGTGAATAAAACTGTAAACATGGATCACAGAAGAGGAGGGAGACCTCACTTGGAAGTCTGGACCAACAACATTGTTAACATGTTTCTCATACTGCCAGCAGGGCTGGGATGGTGAGGCATCCACAGCTGAATCGAAGTTGTTCACACCCCAAACATACAAGCTGTAGCACCTGCATGTAGCACAGACAAACAGGAGTGGCAACAGGTGGGAGGCTAAGCAATAGATTGATAGGGTGAACTTCATTGGGTCAGCGTGAGCAGGTGCCTGGATTTACCTTGTAGACTTTTCCAAACGCGCCGTCGCCCAGCTCTCCAACAATTTCCCACAAGTCGTTCGGGTTGATGTCTCGATGGACGTGTTCGTACTGCTTCACTTTCTTTTTGATATCAATCGTGGGCAGACGTAGTATTTTGCTGAATCTAGCCAGAGCCATCGTTTTACCATCCAGCAACTTCAACTTAAAAAAATAAAACTATCAACAGATTCTCTACACTGAGACCATTACGCACGCCTGAGACGCACAGCTCGTCGAACAATTAGCAGTGTAGTCTTCACTTGGAACGTCCTTGAGTAAAAGAAAGACTTTAAACAACAACAACAAAAAAGTTATTCTACTCCGTCCATTTCAGCTGTTAGCGCTGCGGGTCTGAGGTGAACACATGGACGCGCGGTGGCCACCTGCCGCTCTGTGGAGACGATGGAGTGGCCGAGCTGCCTGTCTCTGCTCCTCTGGGCGACTTGTTGGTTCAAACCGAGTGAAGAGGCCCCACCTTGTTCCTGCACAGCCCTCTCACCGCCGTCATGGAAATGTAGTCCCTTAACCAGGGCAGGTTGTCGTCACTGAAGCGCCGGTGAGGTGAAAGGACTGCATGTCCGGGTTGGTGGTGGGCGTGTCCTCTGACAGCGGCGGCGTCTTTCAGAACTTAAACAACAGACACTTAAACAACACGACACAAAAGTGCTGTACTGAAAAACTACTGTCTACATGCCGTCTGTATTCATATATTTTATATTTAAAAATGCAATTCATCTTTATTTATCGTGATACGAATGTGCCAAATAAAAATTAAAAAGAAGGATTAGACCAATAAAACAAGTGGGATATTTAGTCTTTAGATTACCTGTACAGGCAGTGCTGCACCGCCCTCTAGTGGCAAGATCAGCACAATGACGTTGAACATAAAAACATGGTGACTACAGATGGTAATGAAATCATAAGCTAGCGTTAATGCTGATAATAATATAATATAATATAATATAATATAATATAATATAATATAATATAATATAATATAATAATGCACATTTTATTACATGCTGTTGATGATGTTGGTGTAGCTTGATTGTCTAGACCCACCATGCTGGTGAATATCACTTTAAAGAGAGCGTCATCATACCTCCTGTAAATCCCCCAAAGATTACAGCATACAGTAAAGAGGCAAGCTCAAGCAAGTCCACACAAGCCCACAGACATCTATCTCCTAACACTACTGACTTTCAATGTCAACACTGTTTAAGCTCTGTGTATTATAAAAAAGCTGTTCACCTGTGGACCTTTCATAAAATAGATCAAGAAACAAAGAGTGATGAAATGCCTTAAGAATAAAGTTTATTATATAAAGCTTATACAAATGTACCAAGCTTTGATAATAAAGCTCATTACAGACAGATATTGCTTCTTTGTCACACAATTAAATCAACATAAAGTGGCAATCTATGATTTTTACTTGCACAAATATGAAGTCGCAAATCTGCTGCCAAATAAGGTAAGAATATGATGATTGATTTTTATTAAAGTCCTTATATTCACAGTAATATAAACTGTAATATAAAATATAACAAGCAATGCTCACTTTTAACATGTGTTACATCACTCAGCCGGGTATGCAGAGCAAACATTTAACTGACTCATCTCTGAGAATGCGGTTCAAACACACACCTGTAATTACCACACATCCTCACAGGCGCTGGAACAAAATGGAGACTGCTACTTTTACTCACTTAAATTTGGTGTCTTCCAACTCTACACAATGCTGTCATTACAGAGGCTTGATGAATGTTTAAGCAGTAAGTAACACTGTCATTTGTTAGCGCTCCAGCAAGGAACAGTCAAACACTGTGAACGCCAAGTCCTGTAAAAATGAGACACCAGAAGTCACATGAGAGTGAATCCATTGACCAGCTGTACATACACACATGTACAGGCCATTAAATTAACCTAAATTTTCTGAACTCTAACCCTTCGTCGACACACCACTGCCCCCGATGTGTCTGACTTCACACATCAGGTGAGCAGGATCACACGTCCACAGAGCACAGCATTTTTTTTTCCATAATCTGCATCACAAACCTGCTTAATCCTGCAAAATCACCCACTGAGTGACCCATTAAACTGCTGTCAGCTTGTTTTTAATTATTATTATTTCACGTCAGGCTGCCCAGGTGGCTCATATATGGGAGTCTGTTGGGAGTGCTTGTTTCATTTCTGAGAAAGAAAGTTTATTGTTATCATTTCTGCTGTGTATTTGGACGTTTTTCTTGTCTTACCCCGTGACATTTCTGCGACATGATGTAGTAGAGCTGTCTCAGAGTGACGCCCAGCTTTCTCACTTCTCTGGTGTAAGCACAGCGGCGATCTCGCAGGCCTTCCACCAGGGAGACGTAAGTGCTCATTTTGTGCATCACACAGGAATTCTGTCAGGAGTGACAATTAGTGTCCCTGTGTGTGATTTACAGCAGCTGAGGTCTGAAGTACAAACAACACCAACTCAGCTTGTATTCAATGTTAAATTAAATCAGAGTACTTTTTAAGTTTTGTTATGAGGATTTAAAAACATACTCACATGGACATCAAGGTGGAGATCAGGCAGGTGTGCCATGCAGTAACTCTGGATAAAATGTGAATTGTCTTTTACCATAAATGCGCTGTCAAATTTGAACAGAATATATGATAAGGATTGATAAATAAAACTGTAACACAGCTCCTGACTTACGGTTTCAGGGTCCCTCTTCAGATCTGCTGCCCACTGGGTGAGCTCTTGTGCCATGTGCAGCACCTTGGTGTAGCATGTCGGTGGGTAGAAAGGGTAGCTCATCACCGGCAGGACCAAAACCACAACAGCAAGCAACAAGTGGTTCAATATCGCCATGATTCAGGGTCACCTATTGTACTGCAACTAACCAGGAGCCTTTTTTTCTCTACAATGCAGCCACGTATGCATGGGGACGGATTTTAACACACCCTTTTGTTTACTCCAAAATAATCATGCAACTGCAGAGGTCAGATGATTCGATGAGCCTTTGTGTGAGATTGGTTTGGTCTGAGGGCAGCACAGGAAGATACACAGCATGTGTAGCAGTGGAAGACAGTGAAGACGGATAATGGACCTCAAATTTTGTGCACAAATTAAGACACAAAACAGAATTTAAAAAAAAAATACTTGTTTGATTTTTGTTAGACAATTGTCCTCAGATATAAAATACTTTCAACAAACAATTCAATAAGTGTTTACCAAAATTAAACACCAGATGTTAAAAAACTGATATTAAGATTGAAGTATTGATAACTAATACTATTTACATACATCTCTATATAACTGTGTCTGGCTGCTGTTAAACTGTCATTTTCTTTTCTTCCACTAGATGGGGCAAAATCCACAGTCCCATAGTCTCCACACCTCCCTCAGTGCTTTCAAAAAGAAAACTGTATCCGTCCTTAATGTAAATCTAGATGTAATAAAATCAGGACTTAATTATGACGGATTCTCTTTCTGGACAAACCAGGACAGCACTGCCACATACTGCATCCTCATGCGTGATTACTCCGTCTCTGTCTGGGTGTGATATGACACGGCCATCGCTCACTGCATCAAAAAAGCACACTTCCTAATGCTGCCAACTGCCCAATAAGGATTGGCCTGGGTTTGAGTGATACTCACCTTTCACTGAAGAGTGAAGAGTTGGAGGTCTGCCCCCCCTCCCCCCCTCTGCATGAAGATGGATGACCCACACTGAGTGTGTCTTGGCATGACAAAGGCATAAAAAGGAAGAAAATGTACAGTGTGCACTGTAAGCATATTGCTCATCACCCCCCCCCCCCCACCCCACTCCCACCGCTCAGCTGTTTGACCTTGGCCTGCTCAATTACAAAAAGGGGACACAGGTGACCATGCAGGCCTCATAATGAATGGGTGTAGTTTACAGTTAATAGCTTCAGAAGTTAATATATGACTGGACTATAGGAATATGCACCAAAACGCTGAGTAGAATCCAGCACTGCAGCACATATTCTGGGAATTTCTTCTCATTTTAAATGTTGGTTGTCTAGGAAACAAATGAATCATACTCTCTATCATGTTTTACTGTGCTTCACATTAAAGTAGTTTGCCAGGAAACCTATGATTCAAATAGGTTGAATACTAAGTACCTTGATCAAAAGGATGACGATAGTAACTGTTGGAGTCATTCATGACTCAGTATTAAAGCAAAAAATACCAAATATAAAAGTTCATCGTCATCACTTTTATCGAAATTATTGATATTGATGAAGTCAAAATGTAACATAAAGAACAGTGTACTAATAACAATGTAGGGAAAATACCATAAAACGCAGTAAGATACACAAGTGGTCCCTGAATGAGCGTTTAGCATATATTGTTCTCCCTGTATAATTACTATTTTACAGGCTATTATGAGGCAGCAGGCTATAAAGAGACGCCAGGCTGAACCAGCTTCTCCACAAACTGCCTTCCAGACATAGCATCTCAAAGTGAACTGCAGGGGTCGCTGCTCTAAAGATGACCTCTGGCTTCATGGAGGCCAGTTAAGAGGGGGAAAATACCCCATTCAGACATATTTATTTATTTTTTGATTATTTAATCCAAGTGCGTAAAATGTATAGGACACTGTCACATCTCATTCTTATAACCTGTGTGTCCTGACTTTAAACTTTTGATTCTCTCTGTCTGTGACATTTCAAAAATATGATGTCCCTATAAAGCCTTTAACATGAAATGTATTTTAACTGTGGAGACGCATTAGGCAACTTTTCTTTATTTAACATGCGTAAAAGCCGCCGACAGGGACACCTCAGCCTCACAGCTACAGCGGATCAGCCGGTCAGTCTTATGAAACGTGCCTCTCCAAACGCGCGGTGGTGGCCAGCGCATTATTGTTCAGGCGGCGATGTGGAGGTCAGTCGCTCATCAGTGCAACGTGCCGAGCAGTTGTCCCACTAAAGCTCTCTCCTTTCCTGTGGGTTGCCTTTGTCCTCCAGAAACAAACACGCACGGGATTTCGCATTGCACTCTGTCGGTGCAAGTCACGTCTCGTTGTGTTGGTTCCATTTTTTTTTTTTTTTTTTTGGTTTTTGGTTTCGGGTGGCAGGTGTCCCCGGTGCGTCGTCGTCCGGACAAAAAGTGATGTTTTGAGCTGCACTGTTGCTCCGCTGTCGCTTCGCATCCCTGCAGCAGACTGGGCTAGAGATGGTCCAGCGTTCAGAGGTAGGTGTCACCACAGCTGCCCTGCATGGATGCAGACAGAGGGAGGGGGGGTACTTTCCATTCAGCGCATGTTTCCCCCCCCACATTTGATCAGATAAGAGCCCCGAGCCCCATGTCCTCTGCGGGGGTTAGCTCAGCACTGCGGCGTCCCGCACGATAGTTTTTTTGAATATTTCATTTAACCCACGAGTGATATTTAAACATGCCGTGGTGACCTTATCACGCAGCGTGGAAATGACTTTCATTAAGGAGGTTAATGCTGCCGGTTTACCTGCTTACATCACTTATAGATCCCATAACTCTTTAATCTTACTGTAGACAGGCCCATTGACTTCAACAGGGAACTGGTGATTTTATATCATATTTGTGTACAGTAAGGCAACTTAAATATTCTTTGTTATACACTAGAATTCTTAATGGATGCCTATCTAGAACGGTGGAACAAAAACTAGGAAGTCATGAAATGTCACGTCCTGAAGAGGGCAGCCTGTGAGGGATTCCATTTACAGTACACATCATCATCCAACTATAAATCAAAAGCCTCCAATTTTGTGCTCCCTATGAGAAAACAAACTGTGCCATTCATCACATGCACTGCAGACAGAGCTCCTGTGGGGTGTGCTTTTGATTAAAATGTAAACATTCAATAATTGATAAATGACAGACAAAGGAAGGAAGGAGAGGATGTAGGAGAGATGGAAAAAAAGTAGTAATGAAAGTGTCCTTTGTTTCAGGAATCAAGCACATTTTTCTTTGTAGTATGTTCAAAAATGTACTTCTCTCCTCCCTCTTTCTCTCTCCGTCCCTCCTTTCCTCTCTGGAACGGCGGTGTCATGTTTTCCTGCCTCCTCTCACAGGTTAGGCTCTCAGTCAACAGAGGGTCACAGCCACACACATCACCCACCCTCCTCCTGGCTGGCAAGAGTCTGTCGTCTGCCTGCATTCATCTGAAGACAGACAGGAAACGTGCACTGTAGTGGTACTGCCTACTGTGTGTGTGTGTGTGTCACCACTTCAGTGCTTTTAGTGTTCCCCCAAGCTCTTCGCTGTGTGTGTGAGAGATCAATGCTGAAGTGTGGCTGTGTCAAGGTGCAGAGTTAAGAGGAAGACAGGACCTATTCAAAGTCAGCAAAACGGAATCCAGCACGTGAGACTGTGTGTGTGTATATATATATACACAGTGTGTGTGTGTGTGAATCTAGTTGTTGACTAGGCTATGAGTGCGTCTCGGAGGGAGAGCCGTTCGATGCTGAGTTGAGTTGAGCACAAGAGGAAAATCTGTAAGAGGAGGAGCAGCCATGGGGCTCGGACAGTCCAGCAAGGCTCCGGTCACCGACGACACAGATGAGGGTGAGTACATTAAAACATTCATAATTCGTAACAGACTTTTTGTTTGTTGTTTCTCTACTTTTGTTGCTCATATTTAGGTAAAATTACACCTAAAAGGACACAGGCTGTGAGTCATTCATCATATTATTTGATGTTTTTTGGAGATATTCATAATTTCTGACCAAATTTGGTGCACTTACAGTTAGTTATTGTTTGAGTCCCCAGCACTGAAAAAAAAACGGGGGTGCCCCTTGAGTTTTGTCCGTCTGAAGGCATTTCATTTTAATTTTGTGTGTAGGTCTTCAGAATTTTATTATATTTTCATCCAGACTGATGGCAATCAGGATCAAAGAGGAGTTACTGCCCCGATTGGCCAAGCTCTTGGTTTGAATTCATTTTCTTTTTCTTTGTGCCCGGAGTAGATAATACATTGTGATTTTATTGATCTGAGTCAGTCCCTGAAATTAATTCCACCCTGGCTGCGTCCCAAAGACTTCAAATAAGTCAGTGTTACATGAGTCAGTGATTTAGTCGGAGGTGAAGTGGCTTTCCCAGGATGTTTTCTGTTTGTTTTTGTTGTTATTTCTTTCTTTAAATTTGAATTATTCGACATCATAGGAGACAATAAATCATAATGACTTTGCATGCTGATGTATGAACTTTGTGGCACTTCATTATATTTTTCTAACTTCAATCTCTCAAATTTCTTTCAAATGAAATCTGTAATTTTCTTTTTTTTCAACTAGAGGCAACCTCTATCAAAGCTGAAGCCATTATTCATGGTTAACCTTGGAGCTTAGTCATCTGGCGTGCTGTTCTGGAAATGTCACTCATAACAGAGCTCCTCTGAACTCCCAGTTAATGCAATAGCGCACCATCTCTGACCTCTCTCGCACAACAGCGTGGGCGACTTCGCCGAGGGCAGGGGGATAATAAAGATGTTGTCTTTGAATTAGACCAAAACAAAAAAAAACAAAACAAAAGCGCTGCTCAGAGGAAGCAAAGTAATCCCCTCGCTGATGGAACTCACGTCAGAGGCAGAAAGGGTTCTCCGTCTGAGGTCACAGGAACCTGATGGGTGTTCCTCGACTTTGTTTTGATTGCTCGACATTGCAGCATTGGCTATTATTTCACTACTCCCAAGGTACCTGGGATATACAGCCCATAAGAGGGGAGGGAGGAGAAGTGTGGAGATACAGACATGAACACAAATATTGACATGTTTTTATTAAAAAATCAATTCCAATGTATGCATAGATAATGCACTCACTCGTATGAGTATCAATAAGATGCAAATTGAGTCTTCGCTTTACACTTCAAGAGCATCAGAGGTTACATCAAGGTGATTTTGGCCACAGGGAAGACATTTATATCTGCAGGAAACATATACGAAGGCTGGAATCAAAACCTCAGAGGTCTTCATCCATAGAACCAGAAGCATGGCAAGAGGCCTATGCTAAGCTATAGTTTTATTCATTGACTGCCTGGCTGTCAACATGACTGACATGAGGTTAGA
Source organism: Parambassis ranga (assembly GCF_900634625.1). Lineage (NCBI taxonomy): Eukaryota > Metazoa > Chordata > Actinopteri > Ambassidae > Parambassis > Parambassis ranga. The sequence goes on along the minus strand of NC_041034.1, from coordinate 6,802,703 downwards.
ATTACAGATTCTCTAAAGGAAATATAGTTTTGGTTTAGTTATAGTTTTCTGGATTTACATTTTATGGTTCATACTCAACCCATATTAGTTGATTTACACAGAGGTGTGTGCGTGAAGGTGAACTCTTGTCAAGACATGTTTATCTCCTCAGAGAGTGTGGTGTGTTCTTCACGCGTCACTCATGTGCCACATATGTTTACCACTTTTGTGCGAGCAGGAGACTTGGGTTAATGGACGAGCCCTGTTTACTGCTCACCATACTTTATTCACACTGCAGCGACACATGGACCCACGGGTTCTGTTTCAGTCGTCAGAGCGACGGGGGTGAATGCTGATGTTCCCACACGGATGGGTCTTTGAATGATTTACAAGCTTGTATGTCAGAGAAATGAGAGGAAGTGACTCAGGAAAAAAAAAGAAACAGAGGGGACATTATGTCCACAATGAGCCGGCTAATTTTAAAAATCATTGACATTTTTGAAATATTAAAAACTGGGCGTCATCCAGTGAAAGTTGAGACAGGCTCATGCTCTGTTGCATCTTCGCTGTGTGTTATCGGGATGCTTGCTGTGATCACCTGCAGTATACTTTTATAGTCCTCCACTTCTGTTGTCACAACTGAAAAAGCACTGAATGTCAATTGATTGTAAAATAAATGCTACTTGTTACTTGCTTGAAGTCAAATAAATAGTTTATTTTGCCAAAACATCATAGTATAATGTCTCCACAGAGCACCAAATGTGCGATGATGTTAAATATACACATTTACAGAAGCAGCCAGGTTGGAACAGCTCAGACAGAAAATTCTAACATATGGTACAGTCACACAGAGAGTGCATGAGATCAAATTGAACAAGGCCGATCACTTCAATCCAAACCGATTAGCATGTGTCAGTCAAATTCAAATCGACTGGGAGATGAGTTCCTCAGTCAGATGATTTCCTCAGCTGGTTTGAGCCATGGAAAGGCTGTCAATTCCACTCATGTGCAGACTTCAATCATTACACGCTCTGTTACTCATCTGTCCATCATTTAAAGCAGCAGATTAAACCAATCAAAGATCTGCTGGTAAAAAAATGACTCCCCCACCTTACCCTCTCTCTCTCTCTTTGCTCTCCCCTCTTATCCCCGACCACAGCTGTGTTTCTGAAAAACCCATCAGGACAGAATCTTCAAGTAGCTCAGCAGGAAAATGAGCATGTTTATCAGAAGGGTGTGTACATGTTGAGTTGATAAATCGGCATGTGTAAATCTGTGTAAATGGCTATATGTAGTCAGAATACTCTGATAATATGATTGCTTTCATGGGCATTTTCAGACTCTGGAAACTTATTGGAATCAATAAGTTCAAGGTGATATAATGTATGTTTATATAATGAGGGATAGTAGACAGCAACTTTCTGCACAATGCTTTAAGGCTTTAAGGGATAAGGCTTCCCATCCAAAGGCTTTCCATCTCCAAGATTCTAAAAACCTATTAAATTTACAAGTTTTAGTGGATATGTGTTTATTAATTAAAGCATAGTGGAAGGCTGCTTCATTATTTAAGCTGAAGTCAAAGATTAAAAGATTAAAATGCTTTTAAGACAAATACGACCTCCATGAGGTAGAGAAGCCTTTGAGATGTGACCATCCAAAGCTAACATTTTGTTGGTCAATGGTTTGAGAAAATTACAGGAGCCCACAGCATTTAAAAAGGCCAGGACCTTCATGAAATTGCTCTATCACATACATGGAAGTGGTCCACTGTTGAGCTTGTCAGCAAAGACCTTAGGTATGGATAATAACTTGCCTCTGTTCCTCTGTCAAACATAATAGTTACAAAGAGAGAAGACAGCAACAACAGTGCTCCTCTTTAAACAGCATTTAGGACGCCATGATTGATGTGTTGTGTTCAAGAAACTTGAAAGAAAAATGAGGTTTCAATTTTTAAGGAGACTTAAATGACTCATTTGTTTACATTCTTGCAATCAGTGTTTTGCTGGAACCGGTCAGCCAAGCAAAACCGGCAGAGAAGCTTGTTGCAGATTGGATTGCCTTGAATTAATAACATTTTTAATGAAGCATTGTTTTGCTTAACAATAAAAGAAAAATAATCTTGACGAATACGATTTGCTTTATAATTGTGCTTGCAATGTGTTGCCTCATATGGACCGTATCAGTGCAGGTTGTGTAAACAATCCAGCACAGATAGTGTGAGAAAAGGAAGTGCCAGTGATACGTGACTAACAGAGCATAACATTAACTGTCACATCCAATAGATCTAGTGACTGCAGGCAGAGCATGTGAGTGAGTCAGTGTGTGCTGCTGCACAAAAAGGCAGGTTATGTTTTAAGTCAGGAGTATATGTCCAATAAATGTGTGTATTTCTGATAATGACTATGAAAGCCACTGTGAATGTATGTGCCTACGTGTGTGTGTACGTGGCCAGATGAGTGCAAAGAGTGGGCAGCAGCTGTTCCATCCTCGGGGAAACAGCAGAGAGGGAAAACCTTCTGTCCTGGTTGTCATGGCAGCAAGAAACAAACAGTCCCATCCGCTTCCAATTGGCGATAAATGTTGCTGATAAGTGGAGGAGGATGAGAGATAGGGAGTTAAGCTCTGCTTTAGGTTGTGTGTGTGTCTGTGTGTGTGAGTGAGACACAGAGTGACATAATGATAAAAAAAATAAAAGGCTAGAGGACAGGATGCTGCAAATAGTAGAGCTAAAGAAATGTATTTTTGGATGTTTAGAAGAAACATGCTGTTTTCATAGAAGCCATCCTTGTGCTGAGGGCTATTCCAGCTCCGTGCCATATAATGTCAGAGGCTTCTGGTTGCCTTGGGGACCTCCATCTGCTTCAGCTTGACTGGCGTATTGTTCAAATGAGCTAAAAAAAAAAACCTCTCACAACTGTAGCTGGTCTGACACTTGACATTTAGCTCTTTCAGATTATAATGCTTCGATGGCCCAGTTTTTTCTCCAAAGATCTCCACCTCTTTGGGTGTTTTTGATCTAAAACCTGTAACACATTTATATACATTTCCCCTCCAGAAGCCAGTGTTAACAGTTCAACCTCTTTTCCAAATGGTTTAATGTTGAGTGACATGTTTCTTTCTGTTGTTGTTTTGTGTTATTTAAACTATAACGGTTCATTTTTTTTCCCCTTTGTTTGCCCCCACAGTCAATTTCGACCATTTCCAGATCTTGCGGGCAATAGGAAAAGGCAGCTTTGGAAAGGTAAGTGCTTGTTTGCAGCTTCAGCATTACTGAGGAAATGCTATTCAGTTTCCTATTGACCTGTCTCAAAAGCTGCTACAACTTAAGAAGACGCCGGTTGAAGGCCCGTAATTTATTTACGTAACAATAGTAACAGTGTGGCAGTCAGTAAAAGCAGCCGTAAAGGTGCATTAATGAGTGAACAATGTAGTGTCTAAGCTAAGTGTTGGATGTAACAAAACTGAAATTACTCTGGACTGAGGCAGGGCAGGGATAGTTTACAATCATCAAAAGCCAGAGCACATAGAACAGGTAGGCAGCTGTCATAACTATAAGATTCTCATAAAGTTAAGTTAAGTTAAGTTTGCTGGCGACTACTTGTCTGTCTGTTGCATTTTCCTCTATGACCCTTTCTGTTGCCTGTTCTACGCATGTGGATTATATCTGGATTCCATTTTTGACTATTTGGTGTGTCAGTTATCATAGAAACAGTTAAAAGGACTCAAATTGTTGTTGTGTAACAAATTTACAAGCCAAAGTTCCCCATCATGACCATATAATTTCCAATGACCCTCTATATAAAAGCCAAATGAGTCCAGTAATCAAATTCGCATGTGGGTTAAAGAACAGGAAAAACAAAACAAAACAAAAAACAGATTATAGTCACCAGGGTCTGCAGATCTCGGATCACCCGGTTGATCTTGGATGTTTTAAGTAAGGAGAACTGGCCCCTTCCAGCATAAGTTACAGCATAATAATGATGACAAATAATACTATATCATCTGTCTGGCCAACAGTATGTTATTGTCATAAACAACAGTAAAGCCTTCGGGTTTAATTTGCTTGTGAACAGCCAGCGAAAACAAATCTGAGGTGATAGCATTCGCACTTGGTGTTAAGCCCTATAGTGCCGAGTAATTCAAAACAGCACGTGTAAGCACATATATAGATGCGCACTCACATGCATTCATGGAGCACAGCATCACCGCACAATCCCAACAACAGATAAGCAGTCTAATCACAGTGGATGGCAAGCTGTTCAATGGGAGGAGTGATGTGATCAGGGTTTGGCTGATTAACTGTGCCAGCTGGTCCACAGATCAGTCTCTTAGATAGCAGTAATCACTGGCTTATTGACGCTTGTAGCACAGACGAGCATGGCTACAAATAAATATTAGGTATTACACCTCTGCTTATTACTGTATGCATGCATCTATTCTCAGCCCCCACTGTCGAAAAGGGGGGAAATCAAATATAATGTATATCAGTTTTGTTTGAAATTATGCACACAGTAACAAGTTCCCAGGATGCACTGGGGGACATGTTGTGCATTTTGATGTCCGTTACACTGTTTTGAAAGAACTCACTGTGTATGTGCTGACATTCACTAGCCCTTGTAATGAATGCTAACATGATGCTGTCTATCTTTAAATGCAAAATATACTGGTGTGAAAAGTTAGATGTGTTAGGAGAAGATTAAATTACTGATCACACAGATTAAAGACAAATCCTCTCCTTCGAAAGTTTCCTTTGACCTTGTTAGATGGACAACATTTCTGGTTATTGCAGGAATGTTGCAACATGTGTTCATGTATCACATGCAATAAAAGCTGCACACTGTGTGGATGATGCCTGGCTGCATTTTAAATGTTCTGTTTTCAAAAAATACAGCAGCACAGTCTTAGAAAATGGCCGATCATGTAAACCACAATAACAAGATCAGTGACAAGTTGGAAAGTGCCCTATACCCAGCAAAATGTAACATGAGGTTGATATTTTAGTTCTTAACAACAAAACATGTGCATGTTTTTTTGGCCACATGTCTATGGGAGTCTCATGGGACTTGTCGCCATGGTAGTTGAAAACACAACTACAGGAGGGAACAGTTTTCCTTGTAAAATGGGTTTAATGTGACAGATTTGTTTAATTTAAGAAAACCATAGTCTTTTCCCTAACCCATTAGTTTTTAATGTCTAACCTTAACCAGTAGGTTTTAATCCTTAACTCCAACTATGAGTGAAAACAAAACAGCTTGCAGTGTCAGGGGAACCTGAACCACAGACCCCTGAGTGAAGGTCCGCTGCGCAGCCATCAACAACTTGACTAGTCGGGCAGTACAATCATGTGACATATCCCCTTAGCATAAATATAATGTGTTGTATTAACAAACAAATATGGTGGGTTTTTTTTTCTAAAACCTCAGTTAGTCCAGGAACTTTTCAACCACCCTTCATTGCTGCATGTTGATATTTTGTATTTAGATTCAGTTTTCATTTTGCATGTGAACTGTTCACTGCCTACAGCAGTATGTCTATTTTGCACACTAGTTGAGTGTTTCCTTGTCTGATCTTTTCAGGTCTGCATTGTCCAAAAGAAAGACACTAAGAAGATGTACGCCATGAAGTACATGAACAAACTAAAATGCGTGGAGCGGAATGAAGTGAGAAATGTCCTGAAAGAGCTGCAGATCATGCAGAACCTTGAACATCCTTTCCTGGTCAACTTCTGGTGAGTCACAATGTGAGATGTGAAGTGTCTGCATGCTGTGAATAAAGGACAGATCCTCGACATGTTAAATATGTATGGAAGAAGCTGCTGTTGAAATCTTAAGCACCCTGCCTGAATGTGATTCACTTCCGCAGAAGGCTTGTGTTTCTTGTTATGAGCAGCAGTTTGATTGATTTTGTTGCACACTCTTTGTCACTCGTTTTCATTGTATCCGGTCCATTAAAACATTGAGGGCACAGACACAAAAAACACACATCACCTATTAAAAAAGCCTCCTACACAGCCTTGGGTAGCAGATTCATTCTGACAGGTGTTGACCACTTTCAAAAAAAAAATCTCACAATCCTCCATCTACATCATCTCACCCTTTGAAGTCGCTAAAAGGAAAATATAGTTTGCTCACTGATCCAAGCTGAACTTTCATGGGTTTCTCTCTTGGCAGTTTCATGTTTGCTTCAGTGCGTTTTGAGGAAACCTTTTCAGGAAGCCCGTTCAAACCGTGAGCGCTAATCTAAGGTGACTCATCAGGTACTCTTAAGCATCTCATTCATCATAATTTGAAAGCCAGAGTTTACAGAGCACCAGGAACCGCACTTTTGAGATGCCTGATAAGTATGGCTTGTTAAGTCTCCCTCTGAAAGGCATCATTAATTCTTGATAAGCACTCCTACTCTGCAACATTTGAGAGGAGCCATGCTGGTTTTCTGTCTAACTGAATAGCAGAGAGGAGGGCATGTCTGTCCAAGCAACAGCCTTAATCCTTGCAGCCATTAAAAAAACAGTTCAATGAATTATTGTTAGGTATCTATCCTCTGGTTTCAGTTTATCTACATTCAAGCTCCCTTTGGCAGAATCAATAGCTATCATTTAATTACTAATATAAAGGAAACAAATGTTCTCTCCTTGTGGGACAGCATTGAAAAAAAAGAAGGGAGGATAGAAAATGACAGCGATATTCACAGAAAGGAAGGAGTGGAAAAAATAGGGAGAATTGCAGTGCACAGACTCATCAGACCCACAATGGCCGTGCTTGCTTTCTTGCTTGATTGCATGCTGTGATGGACAAAAAAAAAAAGACGTTAATGCTGCTGGCAGCGTAAACCCCCCCTGTGTGGGGGTGATTTCCTCCAGAGATGTGCTTGGGTCAGCGCTGTGCCCACTCGCCCACTCTCTCTCTCTCTCATTTTTGTCTCTCTCGCTGTGTTGAGTTGGCACAAGTTATGATTGTCCTGAGGTAAGCGATGAAGGTCAGACACGGGGAGAAATTACCTGCAAGCATATGAATCGCACTGAGCCAGCGACAAGCAGAAACCCGTACCCCTGCCTGTCGTCTCTTCTTCCTGCTCTGTCCTCTTTTCAGTCTCTCATCTTCTCTCACCTTCCACTTTTTTCCCCCCTCCTCTCCTATTTCCATCCTCCACCACCTGCTTCACATCCTTTTCTCTCCTCTTGCTGTCACTGCACTTGCTACAGGGCCTGACCTCAGATGTCTATCTCTATGCAGTGTGCAGCCAAACAATGGTGCACTTTGGACGACAGGAGCAACAAAAGCTTTTTTTGACTTCCAAACAAGTTATTTTCTATCCATAAAAAACAGGAAGTGACTTTGAAGAATTTGTTGATGTGTCAGCACCAGCGGCACTTCCCTTGTGTGTCTGCAAGTCCCACTCTGTAAGGGGAGCCCTTATTGGCACTAAGTTGACATAAGGGCCGACTCACACTGTATCAGACAGAGAGAGGGAGAGAGGTAGATAGACAGACAGGTAGCATTAAGATTCCTTTCAGTTATGCTGTCTGTTTAACTGTGGATTTCACAGTTGATTTGTTTGTTGATGGAGGACAAACCTCTTCCTTTTTGAAGTTTGGTGTGATGGATGTGTTGAGTGCAGGCCGTGTACATATTAGTTTAGCTACAAGAAAACAGTATAATGCAGAAATAATTCCACAGACTGCAAACGTGTCATTTGGTAGAGTCATAATGCAACATTTTCACATTTAGTTAGATGATTGAAAGCTAAGTTCAAGCCACTGCCAAACAAGTTCACACAAGGCCAGGTACACCTCTTTGTATTTCACATCAGAGTTTTAAATCTAGTGTCTGTGCTGACATTCCTATTATCAACTACACACATTAATCAGCAATGACTGGTTTGTAGAGCACACAACAGAGGCTCAGTAGGCTACAACAACTAGGAGAATGGCAGAGCTTCTGCTTGAAAAACATGTAAACTCTGTTCTCCATCAATATGTTGTGAGAATGCTACAAGTTCTGGACATTTCAAAGCTCTGTTCTGTAGTAGATCAATAATATTTCAAGGTTTCTAAGACAGGTATAGAAATAGTAAATGCTATGGCTATACTGTTTTCAAATTTTTGAATTTCCCTGAGGGACCTTCCCAAAGGGATTAATAAAGTATATGCTATTTTATTCTATTCTATTCTAAATTTCATCCAGTTCAACAGAAAATCACACCAGTGGGACTCTGTGTTAGCAAGCTAGCAGATCCCTGTCTGTCGTAGAGACTGTGGAGTGAATGCTTAAAATAAAATAATTTAAAAATAGGCTTGTGTTTAGTATTATTTTTTTCTGTACAGCTTAAGTGCACTGTAATAATACTCACAGGCAAACTTTGGGACAGCTGCTGCTCGCATATGACATAACGTGCTATTGTAAAAAGTAACTGTACTGGAAACTGTCAAAGGAAAAGAAGAGAAACATTTATAAAAGTCTGAAACATTATGTAGTAAAAGCTTCACTTGCTTCAGGGAGTACTTCTTTTGCTCACTTCTTATGTAATCTTACAAAATGCATTATATTTCTGTTGCCAAGCATTCAGTGTTATTCTCCATTCACATGTTGTTTTATTCTCAGACAACCAAAGAGCCATGCCATAATGTCCCAACAAGGCAAGGCTTCTCTCAAAAAACAGGAATCCTGAGAGCAGGGGCTCCTCCAGAGTCAGTGTGGACTCCAACCATTGTCTATTTATGTCATAAATTTAATTAGAAATGACTAGAGTCAGGTGGGGCCCCCTTAGGGAGGTCTCCTACTGCCATTGTAAACTCTTTGCAGTAAGTGTAAAGTTTTTCGACCTTTGGGGGGCTTCTGACTGCCCTGGGGCTCCATGCATTTCCCTGACTTGCCTGCTCACATCACTCCCTGATAGAAAAGGTTTAATCAAGCTGACACGGAGACACTGCTAAAAGAGCTGGAAAAGCTAAGAAAAGCTTAAAAGCTCCATCACAAGTACAAAATAGTAAGGACTGCTTGTACTTAAGGTGCAAACAGTATCCTTTATCATCTGCAAAATATACATACCACATCCTTATTTTACTTTTAACACTGCAGACACTGGCAAATACTAGAAACAGGCACTTCAGCATGTCAAGTATTTGGCCTGATGTCAAGGTGACCTGGTAAAATGAAACATCACAGAATCTGAGCAGTCAAGAGGGAAAATGTAAGAAGTAAGAAACCGACACAACAAGACCAGGCTAACTATCAATCAAAAAGTAAGGTTTTGAATAATACTTGCATATATATGTCTTTGTTAAAATGGATTTGCTTTGTTTGTGTGTATTTTTTGCATGACAATACACGGTGCATGCTCGAGGTGACACAGTCTGATAAGAGCTGTCAGTCAAAGGGAGGTGTTGGGAGGAAGGTCGGAGGGCTGTCGGCATCGATCTAACATGTCACAGCCTCAGCGGCTGGCTGGCTGTGTCCATTTCAGCAAAGATGCTGCGGTCAGATGTGAGATGTGTGTCTGTGGACGTTCGTTTTGATTAAGCACTTTATGACTGAGATTCACAGATTTTTTTATACTGTAGCATCCCACATATTGATCAAATCTTGACCACTCTGTAACATTTACCCTCCCGTTCTGTTGCCACCATGTCATTCCATGACCTCTTTGGGTGATAAGCCAAGATCATGTCTGTGTGATGTCCATTTACTCGGACAGTGCTGACACAGAACATGCATGTAATGAACTGTATAACTCATATATATGTACCTTATGCAAGAAACATATCCATGGACCCCTCACCTTAGTTAATTTATTATACTATTTAAAATGAGATTTTATGCTGAAGTGTTGCAGCTCGAGGGCCTGTCATGGTGGATTTAGGGTCTATAATTTTCCATAAGCAACAGAAATCTCTTTAGAAACTTCAGCAGCTTTCATATTATTGTGTATTGCCTTACACGCCACGACTGTTATTTTGACAGAAGGGAAAAGGGAGGTTTTTTGTAAGAACACATTAGCTAGTGAGCCCCTGTGGTTTCTCAAGCCTTCCATTACTGAAGTGGCCTGGGGTGCCTGTGCCTCTAAAAGCTCTGTGCAGGATGCTCTCCCATCAGACTCACTGCCTGGAGGCCACCAGGAGGTCACATTGAAATACATGTGTGACATGAGCCGAGATACTGAACGACGGACGGAGTAAGAGAAAGGACAAGAAGAGAACAAGTACTCTATGGAGAGACCAGGCTCGATGCCAGGGAGGCTAATGAAAAGTCTGCACCATTTCAACATAGTGTACAGGTGCTAATCTGGAGTCTGAAATGCTGGTTGAGGCATCAAGCAACAGCTGCTAATGGATGCTTGAGGACTTTGTGTTCTGCCTGTTTTTTCAGTCCGCTGCAGCTGCACAACACAAATGGCTGGCTGATTACATCTGTTCATCGCCATGCTCTAATGCAGTTTATAATATCCATTTTACCTATAAGAGTAACGCACATAAAATCCATGCAAACTTGACATTCCTGCAAGCTGTGAAGCAGTAAAATCAAACATGTTGGTAACCACTTGAGGCTGGATCCTAAAGTGAGCCAATCCACCTGACTTTACCCATCTTTACAACAGAAATACATAATCAAAGCATGGTACAAAAACTGTTTTTGTCTGTATGGACAGCTTCCCCTTTAATCTTTTGCCATGAGAGGTTCCCTTTTTATAGTTTTCATGTAAAATCTTAACTTAAAAGTGCAGCTTTAATTCTGAAACTGGCTCTATTACATCACATTGGTATGGTTGTCATAGCCATAGTAACTCAGGTAACCTATGTGACCCAAAGTCTACCTGTGACGAACATCTTAATCATTGCCATTTCTAATTCATTTTGACAGCAGTGGCAGCAGGGCAGCCGAGACCTCATTCATATTCAAAAGGCTGCAAAGTACCATGACGCCATGGTCAGAGAGCAAGAAACACAGAGAGAGAGAGAGAGAGAGAGGGAGAGACCAATTTGCACTTTTAAGTAGAGAGCAGATTAGCAGCAGGTTAGGTAGCTCCAGAGAGATGTTGCTGATTAGCAGCTGTTAAAGTACTGTATGAGTAGCACAAAGATTGGACTTGTGTACAGAATACTGGTGTGTGTGTGTGTGTGTGTGTCTTTAAGGCCGTTTTGTTCCTGAGCAGCCATGTGAGAGATAGCAAGTCGGTCAGCGTTGTTTGCTTTGAGGACAACAATGACGGCTAAGCCCATTTTGAGTTTTTACCACTTTGGCTTTTTGATGGAAAGCCTAGTGGGACAGAAAACACAGAAACCTCAGTCAAGCATGAGAGCTGGTTTTCTACCCGATTAAACTGGTTTCACAGAGGACTCAAGTGTGATATCGATTGACCTAATGGCCTTTCTGTCTCCCCTGAAAAGCAAGCAAATCATTATTTACTGTATGATTGTAATGTTTATATGTTGCATCTACTGCAGATCTTACTACACTAGAGAAGACAGCCTTTTCTTGTATCACCTACTTTAGCAATTAAATAAATAAACTGCTGTTTTCCTGGGAGAGGCTGCTGTTTCTTTGCCAAGGAAAAGAGCAATTAATGTCCACTCTTTGTCTCCTAAATGCTTGTGACAGCAGCCGCTTAGATTCTTTTCTGCTTTAAGTAACTCTGCTGGGTTAGTAGTATTTACATTGTGTGTGTGTATGTGTGTAACTGAGGGGACAAAGACAGCTAATAAAAAGATTAATAAACAGACAGAGTAAAATGGCTTGCTGTTTGCAGCTTACCTTGTTTTTAGCGTTGTTTATTCGTTCAATGATCTGTTCAATACGTCACCTATGTCCTGTTTTGGCCATGAACAGTGTCAAAAAACACATAAATAGCTTAAAACGTGAGTTAAAGTGCACAAAACAGCATCAAATAACATACAGATTGCTTAAAACCTACTTTCCACATCTACAAGGGGATATAATCCTACACTTATTTATCCCAATTACATCAAGATGGCGCTGTCTCAGGCAGCAGCAGCAGCTTCCAGTGTGATGCTGTACTTTTTTCTTTCATTTTTTTATGTGTGCTGCTGGATCTACAACCTAATTTCCCTACAGGGATTAATAAAGTAATTCTTAATCTTAAATGTTTGCTATTTTTCTACAGTATATAGACATACAGTATCATTGTGAGGAATATTTGACCATATATGAACATTTTTACCACAAACTACTAATCTTATCAAAGTGAAGCCTTTCTTTGATATTTAGGGGGATATAATGATATATATATATATAGAGTCAAGGTTTGATCTGGGTCTTTCTTCTGAGTCATGTCATATATTATTCCAGTTCTTACTTTTATCTTTACACACACACACACATACACACACACTGAGTCACTCTTCTGCTTCAGTACTTTCTGCCTTTCTGTACATCTAATGTCAGCAGCTTGAGCTTCAAGCAGATTTAAGTCTTTGTCGGCTCCCCATGCAGTTTCTCACCTTTTGTGTCGCAGCTGCAAATTTGCTTCATGATTTGGAGCCATCGAAAGTACTCTAACTGTATCTATGTAACTGTTTTATGTCCTCACAGCATTAGTAATGGAAGAGTATAAAGACACACACACACGTTCAGGCCCATTAACCAAAAACTTGGGTGAACCCTTGCATCTGCATGTGTGGCTAAGTAATTGCTGCTTGTCTGAATGATTGATAGCATCTTCCTTCCATTCAGCCGTATTACAGTGCATTCACAGGTCTTATTTCTTTTTTTCTTTAAAAGCAATACTTTTTTGTATTTTTTTGCAGGGGACTGTTTATTGATGTGCTGTGTGCGTGATTGTGCATCTGTGAGTGTTTAGGTTAGTGACTCATGACTTCTTTTTTTTTTTCCAGATTATTTTTAAAAAGCATGTACCTCATTGAGTGTAATGATGAATGTGCCATCTGAAGCACCTGAGACCTGAGAAGAAAGATATTATTGCACACCTCACGGGTCCTTGTGACTTTGTGCGTCTTCTTCTTACATATACTCTTTCCACACTCTGGAGGCAATCAGATGTTAAGTGGTCTCAGCATTATCTGAGCTTGAGCAGACAGTTTGGAGTCAGCTCAATCAATCCCTATCCATCCACTGCAAAAAAAGCACCACCTCTAGTTTATTATTGAAGGCTCCAGAGAGAAAGCAGTTTACCAATGTGGCAAAAAAAACTACCTTTGGTCATTTAGCATTGAACCAAGATGATAGTCCAGCAGAAACCTCTGTGGACGGTTACTGAGACCACTGAAAGGTGAAATTACAGCTTAGATTAGAATGGTGCTGCAGCTGAACAGATTCACGGTCAACCTCAAATTATATACAAGGTTTAAACTTCTAGATGTAGGACACTGCGTTGTGCACAGAGCAACGCTTCAGGTGTGTTAGAAATTGACTAATTATTTTTGTTATTATTTTTGCACAATTAGCTTTTGCATAATTAGTTTATTTTGAGAGTCAATGTAATTAGCTCTTTGTGTAGAGGGAGAAGAAAAAGAAAAAAGGTACAGCCCTGCTGGCAATCTGAAATCAATAATTTGTGCAAAAGCTTCTCAAAGGGTGGCACAGCTGATGCAGGCCTGCTGTGTTATGATGATTGATGGGAAGATGGATGACCACTAGCTGCAATGATGATGGGATGGAGACTGACCCAATAGAACCATGTCATGTGGAAAAAAAGAGCCAGGGTAATCCGTTAGTGGATCACTAATATCAAGACAACAGCACGTCTTTGCTGACTATCTACTATATATATAGATATATATATAGATATATATATCTATATATATATATATAGATATATATATAGATATATATATATATATATATATATATATATATATATATATATATATATATATATATATAGATATATATATCTAGTTCTAGGATTTCTAAGGATTGAAACAGACGACTAATAAAAAACTTTAATAGTTCATATAGTCTTATAGATATAGATCTTGTCAAAGAAGTCAAAAATGTGTCTTTCACAGCCCCTTACACTTAAGATAAAATGGAATGTTTGCCTCATTAGACTTGAAGACATGATAATGAGCATTGCCTCAGGCATGACAGAGCCAGCATGTAGGTGCTCCCCCTGCCATGGTAAACACTGTGATCCTTCTGCTTAGTGTTAGAGCTGCAGCTGTTGTTGGAGGTATTTGCTTGTAAAGGATCCATTGTCAATACAGAACGTCAGGACATTTTTGCAGCATGGGCTTTCATGTGACTTCTCGGGGTTTTCTCTGACATTCTTTTTCTTCTTGCTGCTTATTGTACTTCTTCTTCTCTCCACATTTACCTTGCCTGCAGTGTAAATTTGTTTTTCCTCAACTTTTCTATCACCAATCTTGTTTCCACTTGTTTTCTGATTTCCACTTCTCCTGTTGTGATTGCTCATCTCCCTCTTCTCTCCAACTCCTGTTCATGGGTTTCCCACTGCCTGGTTGCCCCATCATCTTAACTTCGGCTTGTCTCTTTTTTTCACCCCACAGGTATTCCTTCCAGGATGAGGAGGACATGTTTATGGTGGTGGACTTGCTCCTGGGAGGCGACTTACGCTACCACCTGCAGCAGAACGTCCACTTCTCAGAGAGCACGGTCAAGCTCTACATCTGTGAACTGGCCCTGGCTCTGGGATACCTCCGCTCCAAGCGCATCATACACAGGTGAGGAGTTTTCTCTTTATTCCTATCAGTTTGATGGTTTATGGTTATCTTAGCAGATAACATAAAACAAACAGCTTATTGTTGGTTTCTGCTTACTGCCTTGTTTTTTCACCGTGTAGTTTAAAGCCTCTTGTTCTCTTCTGCTTGGCTGTCCACTTATATATAATTTCTAATATGAAGGAAAGGTCAGGATGTGTTGACATGAAGGTCACACCTGACACAACAGTTTACCCTGAGCTGCAGACTATGACTGTCGTGAATATGCTGCCGTGTTGATGCCTTATTTAATTTACAAAATGCAGGTTAAGTGCTTTTTAGGCAGAAATATCTGCTGCTAAGGCAGAGCCATGAGCTCACAGGGCCAAGAAAAGCATGGCTACTGCCAGATGTTATTATTTTAAGTTGTTGAACTGACTGAAAGTGCTTAGGATATTCCATTACAGCTGAAGGTACTGCCAAAATGCAGTCCATGAACTAAGTTAGCAAAATACCAACTTTTTCTCTTTTAGCTCAGAACATGACAGACCTGCCTTGTTCATGTAACAGCAAAGAAGTCGAACATAAAAAGCAATTTTGACCAATGCTACTTTTTCTTCCTAATTGCATAATTGCTACTGTGCTTTTTTCCAAACCTGCCAGTGTGGCATGGTTAATTTTTACCAAGGGTGATGAGAGGTCAGTGTGGGCGGCTGTGCACAGAATTTCAACATCAGAGTCTAGAATTTGAATCTTTTTTTGTGGTTATTTGCTGGGATAAAGAAGTTATCTACCTCAATTGCAGAGAAGAAAACGGTAAAGTGTTTTACTGTTGTTTTCCCCACTGGAGCTGTTAAAGATGCTTAATTATTTCCTGCTGTCCTGACTTAATTGGACTTTCCTCTATAACAATAACTGAGGCTGTGCAACACAAATGCAATGCCACACTCAAGCCTGTGTTGATCTCAGTTTCACTTCTGTAACAAAATAAAATTCAACATGTCCTCATGAAAAAACACCACATTGGTCTAATAATACGTCTACCAGATGCGACACACGGTTATGTTCTATTCTGTGTTGTGCTAGTGTAACATAGCGTGCTAGTCCCATCTGATCATGGGACCAATTCATTGCATTTAAACACATTTTAAACATACACCATTGCACAGTTGTCACTTTCAGACTTGTCCATGCCCTCATGAACATATAGAGATGCATAAAGCTGCTTACATGATTACATCATGACACGACCCTCCACTTCTTACGACTGCACATTTTTGCATTTTATCATCATAAAACAGAACACTCCAGTGATTCTTTTAACACTGTACAGGGCAAAGGTGATGATATAACACCTAATTTGCACCAGATATCATAACTATTTGGAACCAAACGTTCTTTGATGCACCAGCTGCCTATCACAGGCCTAGTTTAACCAATCAGACTGCTTCTTATTGTCACTGGCATTAATGCCTAAACTCCTGCCATTACTTCATCAAAGAAAGCAGGTGTAGATCATGGTGATTGGTCACTAAAACAAACCTTATTATTGTGATTTCACATTGAAATTATAAATACTACCGAAAAATCTAGTCTGTCCCACCTCTAACCTCGTTGGAGTTTGTATCCTCAGAACAAGCTATCTATCTGTCAAAGATGATTTGGAACAAATTGCAGACAAACACAGAAAATAGTCTTCTTGACAGCTAAGTTAGAACACTCAGCATTCTTCATTTTTATGGATTTTCATGTGGAATTCAGTGTCAGAGTGGATTGATAGATTTGGTGGAACAGATATTGATTTGTTGAGTGATGGACAGCAAAAACACCTAAAAAACCCACTTTCTACGCAGGTTAGCACTCGGACTTACTCCTCCAATCTGGTGACTGAGCAAAGAGGTGAACATAGAAATAGAGGCCATCTCAGATCATGACTAATAGGAAACATCACTGCAAGCGAGAACACTAATTTATCAACACCCCCAGATAACAAATTACACCATTTAACGTTAAGCAGGCTACTTGCTCTTGTCCATGCTCTCCAGCCTCCACAGGAACTAGAGAAGAAGAGGAATAGATGGGCTGGATTAATAATTTGCTTATTCATCCAGTCCACTGGGAGATATGAATATTTAAATTATGTTTTCTATTTTAGTCCCGGAGAGGACAGTCTTGCCACTCGATGTGCAGGTGTTGGGGGCGTTTGTTTAGATGGAATCAACATCTTTTCAATCTGCATTCATTAGCTTCAAATAGGAAGAGGAGCTGAAAGTAACTCTCAGCTCATCTCTATGGAAATTGAATATATAATTTCCTTCCTCAGATGTGGACCGGGTGACTTTGGTACGGCAAGTGTGACAGCATTTGAAGCCTTCAGAATGTGTTTGTATGTATGCGTGTGTGTGTGTGTGTGTGTGCACCTGTCAACAGTGTTTATGTGAATGCAGGATGTACATATTTCTGGCTGCGTTGGTCCTGATTTTACTGATAAGGATAATGAGGTTATGTGATGACGGTAATGACATTAATTGCATGCGACATGATGATGTGGTAATTGTGCGAGTTGCAAGTTTTATCATGTGTATGACAGGATGTGCTAGTGATAGTTTTTTTCTATATGATGGCTCGGCATCCACAGAAGCGTGATTAAATGTTAGTCAGACTAAAATCAGGGTGTATTTTACAAAAAGATCAGGACACGTAAGTTACAAAATAAGAAAAACAAACAGAAATATTACTTAAAATATCACAATTTGTACATATAAAACAACAAGCTTAAAGTAGTACCAATTAGTCTTGAGGCCTGGAACTTGCAGATGTAGGACATTGTGTTAAAATGTGTCCTATTTCTGTAAAAATTTAGACACAGTTTGACTGAAGTAACGGCAACCATCATGAAGATCTCTCTGTATCTATTCTATAATCCATGAAAACAGCAGTGATGACAGCAGCATGTTAAGTATTGCTTATTATTTTCAACAATGACCTCTGGCACTTGATGATGCTGTATGGCAAGTATACCGCTAGTAATCTCATGAGAGCCAGGACAGAGCAACAATGGGATTAATAACAGTTCAGTTCATCTCAAATGGAAAATAGAAGGGAAGGCAGAAGCATCATGGGACATACCGCTGACGAAGGTGGAGGTCTGTGTAATTTCACTGTTCCATCAAATGGAAAAGAATTTTACTGTATTTATTTCTTATTATAAGGATTGGCTACCTCAAAACCTATATCAGAATCAGAATCAGAATCAGAAATACTTTATTGATCCCAGGGGGAATTGCTTTCATTCCAGGCGCGTCATGTATACTCAAAAAAAAACAGGTTAGAAATATAAAATGTGGTAAAGTAGTAAGAGTAAAATAAAAATAAAACCTAATAAATTCTAAACATTAATAAACATTCAAGTAAAATCCAGGCAAGTGAAGACTGATAGTGATATATAATACAATATATAATAAATATAAATAGAGTGGTTGACAGATGGTCAGTTAAAGGCCTGTATACGTCATTTCTGCTTGTCTGATCCCGAAGTATCCCAACAACCTTTTGACACTGGATTAGGGAGAGCTGTGTCCAACCGATTCTGTAATTTCCTCAAATCTACACCCACGTGTGGAGGTTAATGCTCTGAGGTTTTGGCCATTTTGGGTCATTTTACCCATGTCTCAGATCTCTCAGAGAGAAATTAAAATTTGGTGTGTGTGTAATGTTACACAATGTAAAAACTGACAGTGAAACAGAAAAAAAAACTTTCTAGGTGTGTTTGCTTTTATGAAACTTTGCATTTCAAGGCCTCAAGTAACAAATACAAAAATCATTTGGGTGCTTTTCCCGTTGCTCACAACTGAACAACCCCCATAGGGTTCAACAGTATTGCATCTTTCCCTCCTTTTATTCACATTTGAGAGCAGTTGGAAAAAAATATAAACAGTAAAATGGAATCTAAATGTGTGTAAATTCACAATATCTCGCCACATTTTGTGTCACACTCCGGTGACTCTCATATATCTAATTGAAGAATAGTTAGTGTTTTAACATGAAGCTCTGCAGGGATTTTAAATTATTAACAACAGACTGAGTCTCAATTAGATGCCATCTTCTGAGACCTGATGACTCTCTGCAAACAAGTGGAAAGATAAATGGCAAGTGTGTGACGGGGGATAACATGCGTACGTGTGTGTGCATGTGGGTTTTGTGGTTGTGGTGGTTGTGTGCAAGGTTACCTCACCACAGTCTCTTTGACATCAACAATTATCCCTGGAAAAAACCTCAGGTGCATTTTGGTGCCTCCTGGAATCCTCGTAATGGAAAGACACATGCATGTTGTCAGCTAGCAGATGCTTTTAACGAGTCAATATTCTGCAGCTTGTCATTTAGGAAACACACTGCCCATTAAAGTCTTAGTCTTAAGGGACTTATTGTTTGGCTTTTATCAAACTGAGAGTGAGTGGTTTAGGGAAGCGTTTGAAGTCTAAAATTAACAAAGCAGCATTAAATAAGTAAATAAATTAATAAATTTATTTAATTTAATTAATTTATTTAATAAATAAATAAGTTAATGGGGTTAAAAAAAAAACGTGTTGAACAATTTTATGTGAGACTGGTTTAAAGCAAGCAAACAATGCCACATTTGGTCGATCCAGCAGACACATGGTTACATTTATGCTAACAGAACCGACATACAAGATTATGTTACATTTACGGTATGAGAAGCTGCGTCATGGGACGCTACAAGAATCAGGAGGCATATTAGAGGTACCTGCAACACAACAAACATTCACTCAGTCCAATTCAGTTCAAGCCCCCCTGACACCACGAGCTGTTTGGTTTTTGCCTGCAGTTAAGTCATGGCTGAATTTGATATTTAAAAAAAGAAGCTTTTTTATGACATTGAATTTTCAAGTAGCTGTTAAACCTTTAAGGAAATCAAAGTGGTGGAAATGTAGTTCACTTATTTTCAGCTACTTCTATGAAAAAGTGTTTGACAGAAGCCTCGTTAAAGAGTTTACTCCTCTTTGCAATAGAAAACATCAAACCTCCATACATTTTTAACAATTTCATCATCACTTCAGTTGGACCTAACGTATTGGGGCTCAGTGTCATAAGAACAGGCTAAGGAAGTCAGAAGATATTGAGAGACAGATCACATTGTTGGCTGACCAGCCTATTTATTCAGATTCCTACATCTTAATAAATGAACTGAAGCACACTGAGACCCAGCTGTTGCAGCAGCAAGCCTATTTCAGGCGAGGACGATTCTTGTTTGCATGCTCTTATCTCTTTTCCCCATCTTCTCTCTCATAGCCATAGTATACACCTCCTTTTACCCTTATAAGCTCTCTTATTATCACTACCCCGTGCTATTTTTACTACTGTACTTTTCCAGTGTGCTCTGCTCTCCTGCATCCTCTTTCCTTGGTCTTTCTCATAAGGAAGTGGCACAACCACACAGCACAGCTTCAAATAATTTATTTGCCTCTTCATCCGTCTTCTCCTCCAGAGGCCTTTTTCTAAGCTGCCAAATGGGAATATGGTCTTAATTCAACTCTCTGGTTAACTGCAGGTGAAAGGAAGAGGTTCTTCTCCTGGATGGCTCTTTAGAAGAAGAGATAATATGCAGACTGCACAGAGGCAGCGTCATTACTCTTACTCCACATCAGCTGTTTGAGATGGGGAGCGTTTGTCATGTCTTCAACTGAAGTATTCTTTATTCATGGAGTGTGAGAGTGTGTTAATGTTTTATTTCCCAGCAGAAGAAGAAAAAGAAGAACCAAGAGGGAGAGAAGAGGGGAGGGAAATTATATGCTCATACTTCATAAATGCAGATTAAGGTGGCAGCTGGTGCCAACCCTCTGATTTCCACCGCGAAACGATGAATTGAGCATTATCATTGTGGAAAATCTCCCTTAGCTCAGCCCGTCCTCACAACAGCAGATTAGAAGATGGGAGGAGTTCTTTTTTTCTTCCCCTCCAAACACGATAGACTGTTTACCAGCAAGTCTGCTCCAAAAGGATCCCTAATTGCCTCTGCTTGTATATCTAACCCACGTGTGTGCCTCCAGGAGGAAACAACCAAGAGAGAGAGAGAGAGATTTTGGCAAAAATCAGAGTATTTAGGAAGTCAAAGAGGCAGAGAGAAGGAGATGAAGGCAAAGATAAAGAGTCAAAGAGCCAGGCAGAGAGTGTGGAGAGTAGAAAAAAATTTGTAACACTCTATGAATATTTCTGACTCAGTGAATTATTCATCAGTGGTGTTCAAAGAAAGTGCATCACCACTTCAAATTGTCACTGAATAACAGTGTAAGGCAATAGTTGTTACAAATAAGAATGACATTTGCATCAGCTGTAAATTTATAGAATATATGCACACTTTGTTAATGTTGGTTTACTTTCTGCTTTTAGTATTATAGGCTTTTCCTAATATGTGAGCTCACACTACGTCAGAACTGATTCTGCAAATGTGTTTCCATCCAACAATTTTGTGCCATCCATGGATTTTCTCACCCTGCTTTGTCATGTACAAGGTCGTGGGGAGCCTCCAGGGTACATCCTGGACAGGTCGCCAGTCTATCGCAGGGCTCACACAGAGAGACAAACAACCAGTTACAATCACAGCCGTGGCCAATTTAGAGTGCCCAGTTCACCTAACATGCACATCTTGCATGTAAGATCTAGAGCTAGGAAGCCAGAGTGCCTTGAGGAAACCCATGCAGGTATGGGGATACAGTGCAACCTCCAACCAGAAACGTGAAATTTGAATCATGAATCTTCTTAGTGTGAGACAGCAGTGCTGATCAGTGCACCACTGTGCCACCCCGAAACAGAAACCCATTTCACAGTTTGTACACCCAGTGTTGTAAGAGGGAAAGTCAAACAGATGGAGCCATGTTGGCTTAAAAATCATTCCTTTCACATTAAGCTCACTTACGCAGTCACTGGTACAAACACTAGAGTTAAGCGCTGCCTCTAGACAACGAACCACTTGCCGCTTAAAGAGGAAATGAAACACTGGCTGTAGCATGATTAAAGAGATGGATTGGCACTGCCAATGAAGCTAGATTAAAATAATCACAAATGTATTTACACCTTTGCCACCCTGCATAACAGGATCTTGTGACTGCTTTGACAATGACTACCAAGCTTTCAACGATACAAGGGAGGTCACATGCTTCTTATCACACTGACTCCTGGCAGTAGAGAGAACCATTGACCTGTTTACTTGCTATCAGCTAGTCTACCTGCACTAACAAGTCCAGGCTCCCTCTGTGCTTGACTTTTTCTCTTACAAGACCTGGCGTACAAGCTATCCAACCATTCGGGCATCTGATCAACCCTTACTGCGATCAGCAGAGTGTGACGCTGACCTGAACCAGTGCACTGCTGCTAAACATCTGACTAAGCTGGACAGCCTGCACACCTTGTAAGACAGAACACACACAGAGTCACATCACCTCCACACAGTTCATATTTACACAGTGGTGGCTACAAATGCCAGCATTGTGTCTGTTGTTTCAGCACAATGGACCACTCACCACTTATGAGACAAAGCATCAGCGTGGACAATCCTTCCCTGGTTGTTGACTCACACCATCATCACTACATACAGTGGCAATATGGACATGTATCAGTTTTTTGGCAGTCATTGTCAAAGCCGTCACTGCTGGTTAGCTAATGCTGCTGTTGGACTTCCGCAACAAGATGGCCCTAAGAGCTGCTTTGGTCTGTTCACCCTTACCATAAAATAGAAAAAGCACCTTTAAATAAATAAATATAGAATTATCAAAATAAAGGTGGCATGATTTTTTCTGTATAGTGTGCCGAGGTTAGTTGCTGGATGATATCTAGGCTATAGCAGTGTCTGGGGTTTTTTTTGTGCTGGCTGGCTGCTTTCAATGTCACTCTCCATCTTCCAGATATCAGCTCTATATTAGGCCACTGACGTGCCAAGGCCAATTTCATCAGCCAGCCACACTTAGTATTTGTGGATTAATAAAAAATAAACATCTCTCAGCTCAAGAGTTGGTACTGTCACACACACAAAAGAATGTTAAATAATGTGCATAAACAAGGCGACAGGTACACACACGTGTGCACCTGTGCCACTCTCACACTTGTCAGAGTTGCTTTCTTTTAACAGAGAGAAGAAAGGGGCGAGCAAGAGACGCGGCAGTTTGTTGGATCGGAGCTGTTAGCCTCTGTGGGTCGAGTTGAGCTTTCAATTCACGTTCAAAGGCAGCGGCTGTCTGACTCGCTCTTCAATGGCTGGTGGGCGCGGGTACTTAGAACTGAGGGATTGTGACACTGTGTGTGAGCGTGTGTGCATACTTCTATGCACAGACTGTGTATTACTGCACTGATGTGTGTTTTTATGTGTGTGTGTGTGTGTAAGGCTTGTTTGGAGTGTGTGATGTAGCTGAGCTTTGGGCTTTTTGGGGCTTCCAGAGCTCCTCGACTCTCCTTTGTGACAGAGAGAGAGAGGCACAATCTCAAACAGCTCTCTGCTTTAATGCCAGGCTGGAGAAGAGAGCTACAAAGAGCCTGTGATTAAAGTGCCAGCAATCTATGTCCAGAGAACCAGGGACAGGGAGATTTTTTTTCAAGTTTTTTAAAGTACAAAACAACTCAAATATTTAAATGTCCCAGAACAATCCATTAATTGCAAAATTGGTCCAAAAACAATTAAAAAAATGTATAAAAATATAGGTAGTCATAAAGACCAAAAAAATATGCTGTCAGATTTGCAAGTATCTTAGTGTTTTTGTTATCAACCGTTGTGTCACTATTGTCAAAACAAGTGTGAACACGTCTGATTTTACACCCTGAAAATCCCTCCAGACGTCCATCTAATGGAAGTAACTTGGCAGGCATGCATACTTTCTTATTATGTCTCTGCATAAGGCTTGGCAGTCAGCATGTATATGCTTTCCTATGTGATCTGAATGAGTGACTGTGTTTGCATGACCTGTGTGTGCGTATTAGCCTCCATTCTCAGGTGTGTTGTCCCACTCCAGTATCAGTGCAGTATCGTATGACCAGGTACAGGGTTCAGTTACCCCTCTGCCTCTGATAGCAGGCTGTAATGAGGCCATTAGATCCTGCTAATAGCTTGTAGGGTCAGTCAACTGAGAGAAAAGCCAAGAGGATCAGTTTGCACTGAGCCATCCAGGCTCATCCACACATTCCTCGATCATGAGAGTCCCAAATTTTAACCTCCATTGTTTGCTCTTTCTATCCCTCTTTTCATCCCTTTCATTCTACACTCACTCAAGTTACTCTTTGTAGTCTGTGCCTCTCTCTCTCTGCACACCATCTCTCTAGAGCTTGAAGCAAGGCAGCTGTGCCTGAAATGATCAAACTTATTTTAATTCTGTACCTGTAATTCATCATTGAATGTCTTATTTTATACATACATCACATTCCTTGTCTCTGCAACTTCACACCTTATGGATTATAGTTTTACATAATGACTTTTTTCAAGTGAAAAGAGGAAAGAAAACAGGAGTCAGGCTGGGAAATGTCTTTCAAAAATGGCGACAATTTCATGCACTACAGCCGTGACAAAGAATGGCTGTTGATTACAAATTTCTGGCTCATAGTTTGGTGATCGTCAGCCAAACATAATTGTTTTAAAGTGAGTATTCTTTTCACTGCTTCCTGCAGGGCAAGAAGTAAAAAGCAGGATTGATGCTGGTTAGTTAAACTCAGAATCTAAATCTTGATTGCCTTAAGCTACCTAAGCAGCGACTGGAAGTGCTACAAAGACAGAAACTGGCTTGTCAGCGCACAGTACAGTTTCAGATCTAGATGCCCACACACAGAGCTACAAGTCTACCAAGTCTAAGTAAAGACTTGTTGTTTTCTATGAAGCAGATTACAGAATAGTGCCACTCTTTCATCTTTTATGCCTTTTTGTTGTCACCCCCGAAAGCATGTTGCTTAAAGTTGTTAACGGCTGCAGATGGTTGAGGTGTGACCGAGCCAAGCAGTCTGATCTTCGCACAGCCCTGGTGTCATCAAGGCTGCAACAGACCCATCTGTTTCTCAGCATTAATAGTTGGTGCATTGCAGTTATTTAAGCTAATGAACAGCTGGTTAAAAAAAAGGAGAAGGTGAAAAGTTGTTTCTCACATCTTCTCTAAAATAAATCAGTAATAGTGTAAAAAAATCCTTAATGAAGAGGATTGGAACAGGGACTGGTACTGGTAAACTGGGACATAAAAAGGTGAATGGCAGGGTAAAAACTGTCTCAGCACAGTCAAGGAGAAAAAGAATTCTGTGAATATTAGCACTGTTCTTCTTTTCCCCTGACATCATCATTACAGTGCTGTCTGACCTATTTTCTGTTACAACTGGATTTGATAGAAAGACTTTAGTTGGTAATTGCTGGGTAGTTCTTTTTATGGCAGCTTCTTTGAAAGAAAAACAGAATTTAATTCATGGATCATTAAACAGAATACAACTGAAAGAAAAAAACCGTATTGATTTTAACTTGTCTGCATAGTCTCTGAGGTTTATAAAATATTTACTCGTTTTTGCCGGAAACCCTTTTTATACTAACAATATAGTTCTTTAAGCAATTAATTTACCAGATTTTTTTATAGTGAGTGTAGGTAAATAAAGGTGAATTGTCATAATAAGACAGCATAAACTGTTCCACATACTAAAAGCCAGTTTCCCTACCTGCCACTGGACAGACATTGCACCTCACTGCTAATCTGGACTATGCAGCACCCCCATTTTGGGCTGAGTTTTGCTACCAGCCGCTTGCTGGCAAACTTTACGCCCAGACCTATCTCCAGAGGCAGGTCCTGGTTTCCCTGTTCAAAGGAAACACTTTATTCGTCCATTTTTACAAAGAGGTTCTTTGGATTGGGTTTGTCTGAATCTGTCCAGAGTATTCTGCTCACAAGAACATAAAAGCCTTCATGCCATAGCACCAAAGTCCTATAGGGTAATACAAGCAGCTGAAAACAGCAGGATAGCAGTGCATACCCTCAAGAACTGCTGCTGACCCACCTTTGGTCTGATACTGCTAATAAGGCTCATACTTTTAAAGGTCTACCAGGCACAGCCAGGATTTACAAAGGGATAATATCTCCCAGGATGCTCTGAGAGGAGCTGGGTGAAGTGGCTTGAGGCCTTTGCTCCCCTAGATACTACAACAAGACTGGATGATGGCGAATTGACATCATTGTCAAAGTCATCATCTGCAACTTGGAGATGAAGTTATGTTTGAGACAAATGTACCTGCAATGTCCTAAGCTACATTTCCTACATGTTGGTCCCTGCAAGTGAAAAACAGTGCAGCATTGGATTATGTTACAGGTTTGCTACATTCAAGCTAATGATGACTTTCAGAAGAAACAGTCAGAAAAAAAGCAGTCATGACCATCATCATCATCATCGCCACCATCACCTCTTATCTCGACAGCTCGGCTTTCACCATGCACCACCTGCTAATGAGACTTGCTGCTTTGCTTTATCTCAGCAGCCAGGTGTCTTGGCCCCTCCTGGTCATCATGTGTGTGGCTTCACAATGACAGCGTGGCCTT
The DNA here is from genome assembly GCF_900634625.1 of Parambassis ranga. Classification (NCBI taxonomy): domain Eukaryota; kingdom Metazoa; phylum Chordata; class Actinopteri; family Ambassidae; genus Parambassis; species Parambassis ranga. Next base: position 6,776,534 of record NC_041034.1, on the reverse strand, counting down.
TAGCTCTAAAAGAAGCTGCCTTGTTCTCACTTACTCACAGGCTGTTTTTTTAAGCAGCGACACTAGCCCCTCCTCCTTCCTCCCTTAGTGCCATCCTTTGAGGCAAATGCCATCTAATTAAGGGTTACACGGTCGACCTTTCTCACCCACACCTGGGCCGTTGCCACTCGATCTGCCGGAGCACCTAAGAGCCAAAGTGCATGCTGCAGGTTGTCATTATCGGCAAGTGTGCGTCACAGAAACACACATGTGCATGCACAAACAACAGGTCAGCGTGGCAGTGATATGCTAAATACTGCTGTGTTCCTATGGGGCAGCAGACATAATTAGGTGACAGCAAGGATGCACAATGTGTTAGAGAGCAGCTCACTTGTTGCTGGTTCTATTGTCATTTATGTATACTGAAAATCTAAACTGTAGTTTTATAAATTTAAAAAATGCCAGTAAAAATTAAGTCACTTCAAGAAATCATGGCGTGATGTCCTCATCTCATATAATGTACACATAATACGCACCTCTCAGGATGTGTTCATCTGGTAATATCGAAATGAAAGCTGCATTTGATGATCAAGAACAAATGGATAATCTGAGAAGGACTCTGAATATTGAATATCATCTCTGCAGTTCAAAGCATTTTTAGAGGTGTAGGGATATGTTCCAGAGAACAGAGAGAGGCTGAGAACACGCTGTGCCCTGACACTGACACAAGTTTTAGCCACACAAGTGCACTCGTGCATGCATCGTTCATTTATATGTCATAGGATAGTTATCAGAATATGACATTCTTCAGAATTTTGCAGTGCATAACTGTTAAAAGTTTAAAAGAAGAAGAGTGCTGTGACAACAAGGAAAAATAAGTCCTAGGAGGGACATTACTCAGCACCAAGCTGTGTAATTGTGGTGCTTTTAATTTAAAAAGCAGGTGCTAATCAGATGAGAAACCAGCAGAAGCTGTGACTTCAGGATGAGTCTTAGTCAACACCTGTCCCCCTTCTCAGGTGTCTCAGCTACTCCCACAACTTAACCTGCTTTTCCGTCTTCCCTCTCAAATGCATTATCATTTGTTTTCATCGCACACCTGGCAGACTCTTAAAGTTTCCATCTGAGGTATTAAGTTGTCCATTTTTGAAGGGGAATGATTCATGTTTACAGTCCACTCACCTCCTTGAAGCATTTACATTTGGTGATTTGTGCATTCAATTTTGGGTATTAAATTGGCTGGATGTGTTTTGTTTTTGCAGAAATGTGCTTTGTTCAGAATAAGTAGGAGACTTGGAGACTAATTAATTTGAGCAATCTATGCACCCGCTAGAAGGACAGACAGAGAGCAGACTGCCACCTACAGAACCTGAAACGTCATCAGCGGCAAATACGAACAAAATAACACCCACACCGTATTATTTACAGGTGAACTGTGGGAGGTGCAATCCGCAGCAAAGCTTCGGGTGCTTATTATAGAAGATGTTGGAACAAAACAAGTCCAGCATTGTGTTGATCATTACAAAGTGAAGTGACGAAGTGATCCCCTGACTGATGTAATGTGATATGATAGTTAAAAATTCAAAATACATGGCTTTTTACATTTGATGAACCTGTACGTGCTTTGTCGTGTTTTATAATTTTCCTCCACTGTGGTGAAGTTCAAACAGCTACAACTCCATCTTTTATTTTCTGTTTTAACTAAGCTACTTTAGCTTTTTTTTATTATTTAACAAAAACAACTGTACTTTTCATGAATGTTTGTCTTTTACTGTATTCTTTTCAAATCTTTTTATGGCTCATACCGCTGCAATCTGAATATTTAGGACACAAACCACGTGCAAATGGAAAGTAATCCAGATTAAAGCCACTACAAATAAAAACAAATAATAACTCTACTCTCTGCTTTCCCTCTTTTAGAGACATCAAACCTGACAACATACTCCTGGACGAGCATGGTAAGAACCCATTTATAATGAATCATTTGGAAGCCAAGAAGTGGCACCATGTGACTAAAAGTCACTTTTTTTGAATTGACCCGACCCGACTTATTGGAGACTTTAACTACTTCTGACTGAGGATTTCACCAAACCTCAAGCCTCTGGGATCATTTTTGCACAGATCAAAGGAGCTGCAATGCTCAGAGGCAGTTTCACAGCCTCGCAGCACAAAGGAGAAAAAAAATACCTTGTAATTTATTTTGGAAAAATGTAACATATGAGAAGCACAAGTAAACACTTCCTTTCTCAAACTGTCACTGAGAGTTTGGGCCCAAATAGGAGACAGTTGCATCTACTTTTCAATGATCCAAAACTGAGTGATATAACAGGATATCCATCATGTTTCTTCTGGGCTGTTAGGGAAAGTCCTGCTCTGAGTGATTGATTAAGTGACTATTTCATATGGTGTGGTGTGATATGTCCCCACATGTGTTACAATAATCACACTATGGGCATTAATATGTCAAAGGGATTTGTTTCTATTCACCAACAGGACCATTAGTGAAGTAAGTGAGCCAGGGTTAGGTGAGGTTGAGGTCGTGACATACTATAGTTCAGGCCACTCAGTCAAACAGTTTCTGTATGGAGGCTTAACTATAAGCTCTAAAACCTATATGAGTGAGGGTTGGTTCATCATTACATTTGTAGTGCCATTTTGAACAAGAAATAAGAATCAGTCTGGTCAAAAGGACTCCCATCAGTCCTGTTAATTAAAGTCTCAGCTGGTTGCCTAGCAATCTCAAAATTCCAGATTATTGTGTCTGGCCAAGAAATACTCTAGCATATGAGACCAAAAAACAAAACACACACACACAATTCGTCATCTGTTTTGCTATATGCACAGCTTTACATCACAAAGCAACCTAACCCTAAACACTCCAGGTTATACATCACAATGTGTATAAAGATAAACATGTGAAAGTCCTGAGATCTCAGAGGCCACTGGGCCTCCTGAGAGGACATGCAGGATGACAGCCCTGCTGTCACTACAACCTGAATGCAGACAAAGAAAGAAAGAAAGAGGGAGAAGTGAGAGAGTGAGGCAAACGGGGACATCCACAAGGATAAGACAAGAAAGAGGAAAATCATGAGCAAACATTTTTGGAAAAAAAAAAGATTTGTCTAAGGAGGTAAAATGGAATCAACAAAGGGAGACAGACGGAAGGAAAGATAAAAAGAACATACAGATTGAGGGAGGAGGGACATAAAGAGGCAGCTTTGTCAGCCTCAGCTGGATTTCCAACAGGACAACATTTTCACCTGTGGTTTCTGCTTTTAAACTCAATAAGCACCTCTCTCCCTTCGCATGAATTCAACCCACGCTCTACCCATGTTTGCTGCACAGACCTGTACTTTACCCCTTTCACTGTAAAACAACAGCAGAGGTAGGATGGTGGGGTGGGTGCATGCAAACAAAGTCTGTGAAAGTAGGATGTGAAAACGGCTTTGCATCACAAAGCCCCAGCATAATATACGGTACATCACTGCACTGACTGAGGAGGACTGTAGTCTTATCCATCTATATGAGGAACAAAATGGCTTTAATGTGCCTAATGTAGTAATGTTAGTTAAAATGACAGTAAAGTTTCCATTTTCTGTTGCTGGATTACAGAAATACATTTGAAACACAACAAAGAGGAAACTGCTGTGGTATCAAGTGGTTGTATGATTTGGCAAAAAGGCTTTGGATAGACAGTACTAATGGGAGTCTGCAGCACGTGTGCTATGCTTTACAAATTCCCTACAGATAACGATAAGGATCACAAGGAAATGGATTTGACTGTGTACAGAACTGTGTGCGATTGTCATCTGGGGCAGGAGGGGGGGTGAGGGGGTGGTCTGAGGTAACAGTAAGCAAAGAGAAATTAAAATTAGAAGAGATATGCGGCAGCATGACATAACCTAAGGATCAAACCTCGACAGTTGTGGAGGTAATCCCAGTAAAACATGTTAGATAACTAAGCCACCAGGAATCCCGCTGAAACATTCACTGTCCACACAGTTACTGTAGACATGAGCACGGACAGTAGGGAATTCTACTTATTAAAAAAGGCTTCTACTGGAACCAAGGAGTAAGACTGCTTCCTGTGGCTGCTACACACTTCTGCCTAGTAGCCCAACATTTTGATGACAGATGTCTGTTTCTTCCACTGACTGTTATCCAAAACATCTGTCCTAAATCTGTCTGCTGCGAAGAGGCAAAAGAGAGAGAAAGAGAGAGAGAGAGAAGCCAGACACTCACATCAGCGTCATTTAAAGTATCATCTGACATTTCAGTCCTGCTGCACCTCACAGCTATCAGTGACTTCATTAACAATAGTCCCTTTATATCAACAGAGCCCCATCCAATCTCCCACCAATGTGCACACAGCACATCTCTGAATGCCGTGTGTGAGCGTCCCCCAAACTGCAAAGGACACAGAGGGGTGAAGGAAAGAGGAGCATAAAGCGGCAGAAGAGAGATATGGGGCTTATCGAATGGGAAGGGAAAAGAATGAATAATAATAAAGAGGATAGAGAAAATTATCGCTGGCAAATGGAAAACAGAGGAGAGGAGGAAATAAAAACATACCATGTGTGATAATGCATGGTGACAGTAAAGACAAGGGGAAGAAAGCTCTGCAGCAGACGAGGGGGGGAGATAGAAGGAGAGAAAAAAAAGAGGTGGATTTCTTTTTAATTGTTAATGCTTATTCTGACAGTTGCATGTTTTAAAACCCAGCTCGTGTGGTGGTCCTACTGTAAGTGTTATGTAGGGAAACCAGGGACAGCCATTCATCCGAACAATCACTCTGCGGCACGCACACACACACAAACTCTTACACTGAATGCAGCTCATTACTGTGTGCTCGGTGTGCATGGCAAAGACTCTGGGCCATCTTGCAGCACAGTGAGACACAGGTCAGTGATTTGACTTTGAAACAACACAGAGGTTGTTCCTCCACCTCTGCTGCAGTATAATAACATGCACATTTTTATCAACAATCACTCCGACATTTCAGCGTTTGACTCCAAATTTAACACTCATTTGTAATTACAATACAATGAGTGTAAATGTTTGAGCTGAGCTTAGATTAAATGTGTATGCTCCCCGATCTTAAAATGCACATAAGAGAGATGCTGTAAATGTATATTAAAACATGCTCTGTGTCACTCTGTTCTGCAGGGCATGTCCATCTGACGGACTTCAACATTGCAGCTATTGTAAAAGAAGACCTTAAAGCAACATCCATTGCTGGGACCAAACCCTACATGGGTAAGAAAACCACATTTCTGACAAGGCAGGCCAGAGGTTAGAAATGAACCTATGACCTTAATTTATACAAAATCATAGGCGTTCAATAGTCACCAGTTTTGAATTTCTATGCAGTTAATTCGACATTTTAAGAATAGAAAATAGCTTTTTTGTAGTGCCACTTAAATGTTTGCAATGAGACAATAAACAGCCCACTACTTTATTGTAAACTTTGAGGGATGGAAGCATAAACAGTTTTAAAGCAACACTGCATCTATAAAAATGCCACTTATCCTTTCCAGCCCAGCTGCAGTCGCCCTCCATGTAGTGATCACATTGATAGATTTAGCTCGAGAGAGAGATCTGATGGAAGCTAACAGGATTTCGGGGGGGAGGTATTGAATGATGAGACAGCATGTGTGTGTGTGTGTGTTTATGCATGTGTTGTTTGTGTATGCCTGTTTTTTTTACCCTTGCATGTGCTCATGATTGAGAAGGATTCTGTAACCATGTGTGAGTGGATTTTAGGCGAGGTATGATAGATAATTCATGGGTACTCTGAGAAAAACACAGCCCCCGACCATCTCTGTCTCTCTCTAACTCTTCATAGAGGCGAGGCGACTGAAGATAAACTGCACTTTTTCCTCAACAAGAAAGCACAACAAACCAGACGAGGAGGAGGGCTTTGCATATCTTACATATCTCATAATCTTGACTGTAATGCAGATAAAGATTCACAGAGGGAAGAGATGAGTCATGGGCGATTTAAAATTATATTACAACTCAACATCGCTATTTCTTTAGCTTGGCATGTTTTATTTAGGGACAACTTTTTAAATTTAAATTTGAAACCTTTATTAGTCCCACAATGGGGAAATTGCTTAAGGCAGCCCAAAGAGCGCCATACACCAGTGAGTACACTGGAGGCTATGCAGGTAAAGTGTCTTGGCCAAGGACACACAACAGTGACTCGGGAGGAGTTGGGATGGAACCACCAACCTTCCGGTTATTGGACAACCCTGCTCTACCACTGAGCCACTGCTGCCCACAAAAGGCACCGCTGGGATTCGAACCCAGGATCTCCTGTTTACTAGACAGGCGCTTTAACCAACTAAGCCACGGCGCCACGTAGCAAGAAGCAAGAAGGTTCCTGGTTCGAATCCAGCTAAGGCCCTTTCAGCAGTTTGCACATGGGCGTTGTCCAGCTTCCTCCCACATAATAAAGACGTGGTCATTAGGTTAATTGGGGACTCTAGACCCCGTTCACACTGGGGAAATCAATCCAGCTAGAGGGATTCGGGCTGTATCTGGATATATCCTGATAGTTTTTTTCAGAGTCTGAACAATGCGAATCAGGATATATCCGGATATATCTCAATCCACCTCTCGGAGGTGGATCTAGCCGGATTAGCTCAAATGTGGCTCAGCGGCCTAATACTTCCGGTTCACGGGACAGTGTCCGGGTTGCGTACAAAAGGCGTATGTAAACAACCGTCCAACTACGACAGCTTTGCAATAAGTTTATTTTCGACAGGGCTACAAAGGAATAAACTGATTTTTGAACCGAAAAGAACAAAAGAACAAAAGAACAAGCGACACGGGACAAAGAAAACACACAATGTTGATGAAGATTCTCAACATCAAAACACACAATGCATGCGCCAAGCAGCCTGAACGGACTTTGTATATTACGAGGCACCACCTAGTGGTTTGGAGGACAACAAACAGGATACAATCCTACTCTAGCTGGATTGACTTGCTCCAGTGTGAACAGGGCCTGGGTGTAGGCAGTAGGTGCGAGTGTGAATAGTTGTTTGTCTATGTTGGCCCTGCAATAGACTGACGACCAGTTCAGGGATCTCTGTGCCTCTCTCCGTTGACAGCTGGCATTGGCTCCAACCCCCATGACCCCATTCAGGTCAAGCGGTTTATGAAAACAGATGGATGAACTATCACAACAAATTCTAATATAACTGCTAAAATAGTTAAAATAAGAATGTTCATATATCTGAAATGTGATTATTATATTTTCTGTCCCTCAGCTCCTGAGCTTTTTCAGTCCTTTGAGGGGTCCCACCCTGGCTACTCCTTCTCTGTCGACTGGTGGTCACTGGGAATAACAGCCTACGAGCTCCTAAGAGGACAGGTAACTCCGACAGTCAATAACGCATAATTGTGGCACCTACAAGTGAGAGCTAGAAGAATCATGTCAGCAGGAAGTCAGATCCTTTATCCTACCCAAAAAAAAAGAATGAAACCATAACTGAATTTTACATTTCAGCTGACCTTACTGGGAAGGTGCCTAATTGTTTAGTCATGGTGTGAGACAAATTGCTGCAGGACAATGAGATTTAAGTTATTCCAAGAGCCATATAATTAGAATTGATTGTTATATATAACTGCTGGTCCCATCTGTTTAATTCTGATGTCACGGATATAAACACAGGACATAATGTTTTCACTCAATCTATTAGTCTGAAAGTGGTGTGGTCACTGTGGACTCAAATTAGACTGCAGCTGCAGTAGCTCCTCTCAAATTTCAGGATGATGATTGCACAAACTGCCGTAACCTCCGTCTACAATGACGGCAACCTGGAACTCCTGAAACCGATCTGAAGCTGCCGTGAAGTGTTTCTGAAATCATTTTTAGAGCCCCTCACCCCTCTTCCTAACACTGTTAACACTTATTTTACCTCATCTGTCCTCTTGCTGACCTTCAATTATATCCTTCTCTCTCCTGAGTCCACCATCAAGCTTTATGTCACTTCCTAAATATATGTTTGTCCTTTGACTGACCTCCAAGCTACATATTATTCAGGAGAGGTCTGTTAACACATATTCACACCAAATTTCATAAAATGCCACAGATTTGAGCTCCCCACCGTACTTACTTTCACCACCCTCACCTTCCACCAAGACATTCATTTTCACTTCATCTCCCTCGTCTGCTTCTCACACTTTTCTCCGACTGCCACATTTCAACACTCTTCTAAAGCAAAAGTCATATTCAGGGTGTAAAAACTAGCCTGTAGAATGTGTAGATTTATTCGGCTGTTGAAAAGTGAGATCCGGCTGCAGGCGTCTTTTGATCCCCTCTCACCCTTTACTTCAACTCTCTTTTTAAGCTCTTCTCACTACATACATTGATCCATTTCATTTAAGCATTTAACACCTTTTTATGACCATGTCCCCTGCTCGGTCTGACCAGGCTCTGGTTTGGATAACTCCAGCGCCGGTCACTGTGACAAAGTTCCTCCTCTTTTTGTCTCCATGGCGTTTTTTTCTTTTTCTAATGTTAGATTAAACCAGACAGATACTGTCTTAAATCTGCATTTGCAATATGCTTCTCTATCGTTTCCATGGTAACATGAAATTTTACACAGCCTCAAGAGGTCATACTGGCTGCTTTTTGTACAGTCATAACAGTCATTTGTCCTCATCAGGGCAGAAAATGGGTCCATGCAAGGTGAACACAAGGAGAAATGAAAAAGCGAGACAGAGAGGGAAGGAGAGGGCAAACTTTAAGACACATTTAGCAAAAAAATCCTCCAGGCAGTGCATGACTGTGAATACAAGTTGTCTTTTTCTTTCCCCTCTCCATATTTCAGAGACCATACGTGATGAGATCCAGCACACCAGCTAATGAGATCCTTCAAACGTTCCACAAGGTCCATCCTAGTTACCCGGCAGCCTGGTCTTTGGAGATGAAGTCTCTTCTCAGAAAGGTAAATGAGTAGTACAGGTAGAAACCGAGCAGAGAATAATATGGATTTGTCTCTTTTTGTCTTCTCTACTTTTTAAGGAAATTTCTCGTCAATGTTTAAAATCTTTATGCCCCCCTGGGAAGACAATTATTCATACCTGGCATTTAGTTTGAATCTTAATTAGGGGTCACTTCCATTGTTGCATCCCACGTGCATGCAGTGTGGCTTTGAATGATAATTATCAAGTACAATCAGGACTGAAATGTGTGTCGGTGAGTCAGAGTGTAACTGTACAACAAAGAGAGTCAACAGAAAAACGTGCGAATGCACACTATTAATATCACTACTTGATTATAGTGATTTAGATGATAGTGTTTTAATGTAATTAGTCTACTCTTGAAACCTCAAGTCTGCCATTAATTAACTGCTAACAGTGTATTGTCCTTATTGTGATGCATTGTTGTCGTAGCATTTTGGTTCTGGCAGCAATCCACTGCAGTCAAACTGTTGCATTGCTTCGTGCTCAGACTCCTCTAAGCTCATTGGCATTCCAGATGCATGTATGTGTGTGTATGTGTGTGTGTGTGGGAATGAATGGTAGAAAGAGAGAAAGAGGAGAGCTGAAAAGTGAGAATGTAAGAGAAGAATTCTATGGCCAATTTATTTGTCCTTTGTCTGCCATGCTACGCAGCCCACTGAATTCTCCTCATCACCGTTTGCTTTCTATGTTTTTTTTTTTTCCTCCTCCCAGTGTTACCCTTTACCTCCCTCTCTCCCTCCCATCATCTTAATCCACCTTCAACCCCTTTGTCCTTGTATCCTCATTCTCAGACACATCCTTAAGGGTAAACATGTTCTCGTGCCTCAGTGGGACTCTGACGCTAACTTTTCGGCCATGCCTTCCCGTAGGCAATTGTTCTTACTCTTATCCTTTTTGTCTCCTTCAGCTGCTCTGCATAGATGTCCAGAAGCGCATTTCCTGTCTAGCAGAGCTACAGGATTTGGACTACATGTCAGACGTCAACTGGGATGCTGTGCTCAGCAAACAAGTTCCTCCAGGCTTTATTCCCAATGTGAGTATCAGAAAGAAATTCAGCACTGCCTCACTGTGCAACACCACAAAATGTTGACATCCGAAAAGAGCAGATACACACAGAGAGATAAGACACTTTCACTATTTTACCCTATATTCCCCTTAAATAAGTCCACTGCTTTAATTTGTAGCCAGTGCCTGAGAACTGAGCTTTCTTAAGGTGTCATTTAGTTCTTTAACATTTTAGAATACAATCTCTCCATGCAATACCAATCCTCTCATCTACTGTTCTCTGATGCTTATTCCCACACCAGCATTTCCCCTAAGGGTACAAACAAAAATGTAGAGCCACTCTTTATTTTTCAGACTGTAAACACCGCCCCCTGCTGGGTGGGATCCCCCACAGAGGCAGATGCTAAAGCAGCACGCCTACTTTACAGTCAAAAAACAGAGAAAGCAAGTCTACCTGCAGCTGTACAGGTGGTCCGTGGGTCATTATGACAAGTCGGGTGCTTCAATGTAATAATGTTATCAGGCTGGACGTCAAGCTGCTTGGCTGATGTAGTGCCAGTTTCTTACAGTACAGCTGGCAGCACACAAGGACTGCGTGCGAGTCCTTGTGTGTTGCGACCTCGGTAAATGTGATTTAGATTTATACAATTGCCTTTAGAAGTATTGTGTAAGAGCATAATGATGGAGCAGCACATAAACTCTCCTGTAAAGGTGACCGTCAATGCTCGATGCCAGAGCTGAAAAAACACAGAATTACTGTTGGAGGTAAATAGATAACTAGATGACTTGATCTAATTTTGAGTCTATTGTGACTGCAGAGCAGCAGGTAGCCCCAGCGGTCAGGCTGGCACAGCAGTGGAAAAGCACAGAGGATCAATAGGGAATTGACAGTGTCTCTCTGTCTAATTACAGGCCCATCTCCCATCTTAAAGACAATTAATGCTTGAAGACACTGTTTTGTTATTTTTTTTTATATATTCTGTTGCAATCCTTCCCTTTAAATTAGCACTATTCTATATCATATTACATTTTTGTAATGGAGATGTCAGCAATTCACTGGTATCTGGAACATGTCAGTATTTGTACGTACTTCTATAAAAACATGACCCCTCTCCCTTTGATTAAATTCTGGCTTTATGTGTATCAACAGAGGCGAAGGCTGAACTGTGACCCCACATTTGAGCTGGAGGAAATGATCCTGGAGTCTAAACCTCTGCACAAGAAGAAGAAAAGGCTTGCTAGAAAGACCAGGGACCAGGGGTCTGATGAGTCTCCACAGGTAAGCTTTTACACACAGGGAGAAAAAAAACGTGTTGAAAGGGATTTCACTCAGTTATTAGGACCCGAGCACCGAATGGTGCAAGAGCCCTATTGAAACCCTTAGGATTATTATTTTGGTTTAGTGTGCCCTTGGCATATGTGTATGTCACAGTAAGTAGCTCTTTAAGTGTCTCTCACCCTCTCAGTGCTCATCATCATTCATTAAAGCTGGTTCCATTTGGCCCAGTTACAGGTGATAACTTGCTCCTTAGTTTGTCTTTTAAATGTGTCTGGAGCACCATTAAGAAAGCCAAGGACACATTTTAGAGCTCTGTTCTTCCTCACCTTCAACTGAAATAAATAGGCTGCCTGACTGCGATGTGTGTGACGGGAAGACAGAGATTTAAATCACCTAGCTGTTTTATTGTGTCCATTTGTTTCTAACATAAATCAGCTGTGGTGTGTATGTATAAAAAAAAACACACACAGTAAAGGTTAATTTGATCATCCGGTCAAGTCAGACCTTGAAGAAACGTGCACATTAACACACTGTGATACTGAAAACCTTGATTCTTTTTTTTGCACTTGTCAAATCTTAAGGCCAAAGGCATCAAGTGATGTGTATTTACTTGCATGCCGAGTTTAAATCGTGATTAAAACTGGCATGCAAGCTAATCTGTGGCTCATGTAACATTACCAAGTCAGTAAGTTTGGCCCTTCTCCCGGTGTTTGTCACATTAAAACAGTTTATGGAAGTCTTTTCTAAGAAAAGTGAAGCCATTTGTGCAGTCTAGACTCTGGAGCACGTACTTTGCCAGCTTGCAATAAGAAGTCAGAGCTGGCCCCAAAGTGCTCCATGTTTTATGAAAGCTGACAGCTGCTTGTGGAGACTTGTCTATGCTTGTATATCGGTGATATCTTACTGTGCAGCTAGACGGCATTTGTCATCCGATGGCCCGTTCAGACAAAGAGAATGCCACCTATTCTAATAAAATAATGACAGCAGCCTTTCCGGGGAACGTTATGTTATGTTTATGGAGGTAGATGAAGCGAGAGCGTACAGCCAGACGAAACTGTAAACATTTAAAACTATAAAGAGTATCATGTAGCTTTAGTTTTTCCTACTCTAGTCTAGTCGTCCGTTTCCCTGTTTGAAGCCGATGTGGCCAAACACCCCTTTTGTGGCATCATATTTTGCAGTGTGCGCTGGTCTGCGTGTCTGTCAGGGATAACATTTGCTTTGCTGTCTATAAATATCACTTATCACTTGTGCAGTGCTTTACCATATCCATTTACCAAGGCCCTGTGGGGCCACTTGTGATGGATGCATATAAGAAAGAGGCTAAGAAAGAAAGTGAGTGTCTGATGCATGTGTATGAGAAAGAGAAAGAGACGGAGAGAGAGAGATGTCTGTACAGCACTGCTGAAGCCGAGCAGATCAATATTAAATGAAGAAAGCTGCCCTAATGCCTGTCCCAGCCTGCTTCTTACTCATTACCCCAGGGCTGCTCTGTATTCTTTTTGCATATTCCTCCTCTTGTCTTCTCTTTTCCCAACCTTCGCTCTCCTCCCTTGTCCTCAGACTCTCTCCACAATGCCGTCTACACGTCGCTCTCCCCCCGCCGTTCCTCATCAATTTTTTTCGAGCTGCTCTTTTATCTTTCTGCCGCTCCCTCTCTGTCACTGCTACGCTCATAATGTAGCATGGAATTAGTGCAATTAAATCACTGATAATATACAGCAGAAAATTGGACCTGTGCTGTGTGAACAAAATAAATTGGCACACTCCTCTCTCGAACACACACACACCTCTTTCCTAATCAGAGGTGTCATTCAAGTTTATTATTTACTGCATGTATGAGATACACTGGAAACGTGTCTAATTGAATTTATTTGTTGAATGTACAATCAAAATAACAGAACAGATACAAGCTGAAAAAAGTCTGTGTGTGTGTGTGTGTGTGTGTAGCCATCTTAAAGAAGCTACAACCTTAAATTCATTACATGGCTATGCTCTTTTAAGAGCTTTGTGTCCTGTTAGACAACCTCCGGACCTTGACCTAGGTTCACATCAACCCTGTGACACCGTTGTGACTATAGCTTCCTTTTTCTTTTCCAGTGTCTCAGTCTTTTAAGCAGCCAAAAATCAATAAAAGTTACATATAATGGTATAAACGCATGAGTTGGGAAAAAGGTAATGGTCAAGGTTTCCTGACGAAGTTGTAGCACAGGAATTGATCAACTTACTGCTAGGTAAACAGAAGCTGCATAGATATAATGTAAAATCATTTAATTAGTATTAGAGTCATGTAAATTGACGGACCATTGGCCGACTGATGAGCTCCATGGGTGCCACTGATTAAAAGTGCAGAGTCAAAGGCTTTGATTTGAAAGCATGAATATCACCAGACACTGCTGAACCATTGTATAGCTCAAAAAGAACATGTTGTTCTGCATAGATTTTACACTCAACAGCTGAAATAAAGTATATAATAAATAAAATATGAGATCAAGTTCGAGCATCCTCCTTTCTTTTTACTATCCCCCATTAAATATTATTTCAAACATTGTTAACAATTTAATCTTTCAGAATTAATGGCACAGATGCGCTCTTTCATAAACACACACACATACAGAGACATGTGGCCCCTGAGAAATCTGGACCTTGAGAATTGTCCCTTCTGGGCTGCCATCCAGCAGAGTACTCCCTTTTGGTTTGTCTCATTAAATGGAAAGTTTAATCTAGCAATTAGCTTCTGAACTGTCTTTTTTAAAAAAAAAACATCAAATAAAGAGAGAAGAAGAGTCAGAGAGAGATAAACAAGTAGTCAATTGTTTACAGTTAAAGCCATTTCAAAGGCCAAGGGCTTCTTTTAACAGCTTCATTAGAGGCCATCATTTTCTATCACCATCTCTCTATACATCCATCCATCCACCTATTTACACCATCTTAAAGGAAGCTTTCACTAATTTCCACCAGACCATCAACGATCAAGACAAAGTAGGCAAACAATTGGCTCAAACTAACCAGTGTATTCAGTACAGAAGCCAAGAGAAATTCTGTTATACAATGTAGAGAAATGTTGAAGAACAAAAGAGGAGAAAGTATTAAACACATCTCAGTGTTTATAATCTGGTTGGTCTTCATATATTTGGCACCAGCTCCAAATGTAGGAGAAGCATCTATTGTGATGTGCTTGCCAAAAACCAAGATGGATGCAAAAACTGAGCTCTACCTGTGTATCTGAAAATGACAACAGATGCTCTCAAAACACAGACATCCAACAAGATACCAATAAGAGTGTGTTAGTCCTTCGAAACCAAATGTCAGTCGTTGTTGAGTTCTCTTGAACTACACACTTGTACATATGCAGTGTTAGAAAGGCAATCCAAAGGTTGTGTTTGTGTTGTCCTTGTGACAGCACCAGGGAGAGATGATCATATGTCCCATCCATCATGTCTTTTTTTATGCCTCACATCCACTGTATAACTCATATTTGACAGATGATGTGCAGTACTGTGTCACTCCTTTCTTTGTGTCTGCCTGTTTCTTTGTCCTTTCTACATCACACACACACACAGTGAATCTGAATCTGCTGTATACCCCACAGGTCCATGTGCATGGACGCTAATCCCTCCCTCCTAAACATGCTCGTAAATTTGTACAATTGTGTAAAAATGACTCAAGTCCTTCTGCTTTCGTCGTGAGCTTTGCCTCTCCACTCTCCTCTCAGTCTTCCTGCTCTAAATGAGTTGAAGGCTTTTGGATGCCAGTGGCAGCTCCCCGACTGTGACAGCACCTGTACAGAACCTCTCTGTGGGTTGTGTGACTGACAGCTCCGGGCAGGAAGTCAGCAATTTTGGAGTTTTGAGGGCCAATCTGCCTGAGCTTTGAGGGGGAGCAGCACATGCTTATACATGTGTGAGCCTTCAGCCTTGTATTGAGAATACCCTTAAAGTTAATGATTTAGAGATTATAAAAGTCTTTCTATTCTAGTTTGTGTCTCTCTTTCTCTCTAACACACACAGTGTAGAGTGTCATGATGATGATGTATCTCCATGATCTCTCTCCTCATTGCCTCCTCCAGAGAGTGAGAAAGCACCTGTCTACTTGTCTTGGCTCTCCAGTAGTGTGAGGACAGCCTGGTATGACACAGCCGGGTGTTCTCACATGATTAAGTGGGCCAAATATGTATGAGTACACAAAGCAGGTGGAGACACTGGAGCAAACATCCTCTAAAGTTAGGTCATTTCCTTAAACTAGCCTATTGAAGGACAAAGGCATGAGGTGTGTACAGTATGCCACAAGAAACTGTACAACTCTATGTTTCCTCCCTGTAAAGGACAACAAAGCCCTTATTTGGGCATTTAAATTCACTAGAAGAATTAGAACAATAATAATAATAGAGGTCTGTTCCCTTTTTAACAAGTCCCTAATAATCTGATGTTGTTCTGTTTACCTCTCCAACAGAATGGACAGTTGCAGCAGCGTTTGGACAATGTCCAGAGAGACTTTATTGTCTTCAACAGAGAAAAGTTAGTATCCTTCTCACTCTCTCTCACACACACACCAACTACACTGTCTTATTGCAAAAGATTCCCCAAACAATGATGCTTTTTCAAATTAAGGCTACAATTTTACATTGATGTTCAGTAGTTTTTAAAGTGAAGGAAACAGTTTTCCTTGCTGGCTAGTGAAAGCATGTAGGATGGTGTGAGAGGACAGTAAAGTGTCTATTTGTGGCTGAAGATCTGGCCCGAACGCAGGATGTGGGTGTGTGATTAAAGCAGAAACACAGTGACTGGCAAGGAGAGTGTTTGTGTGTGTGTGTGTGTGTCCCATGTTGATGATATGCTGTTTCTCGAAGTGAATGCAAAACTGAATAAATTAAAGTAAAGTCAAACAAACAACAGTCATCGCTGATTTGCATAAGTAAATGTAGGCGCAATGTTTACTCATGCAGCATGAAGCCAAGCCTATAACTCAATTATAACATTACAGGAAACATTTAATATTTGATGTTTTATAAGAATAAATATGCTCAGTTTTGAAGCCAGCCTCTTGTGGCCATTCAAAGAACTGCAGAAATAAGACATGTTCTTTTCTCCACAGATCAAGAAAAGCACTGGTGGACTCCGAGTCCTCTGAGCTATCCATAAGTGAGAAGAACAAGGCAATAGAAGATGGACAGAACAACAATGTGGAGCCAGCTGCCTTCTTATCAGGATAGGTCCCGTGACTCAAGACTTCTCTCAACACTAGCACCTGCCCATAGCTTGTAGATCAGCTGTTTACACTCAGACACCTATTGTCAGCACAGGCACTTGGAACTGGTCCTCCATGTTCCTACATCGTCTACACAAACGCAGCACTGTGTGCATCACTTCACTCACAGAAGCCGAAAAGAACTCCAAAGCTGCAGGAGTGAAATGGACTCCTGAAGCAGCAGCAATGCCAGAGCTGGTCTTTCTTTCCTCCCCTTTCCCTTTCCCCCCTGTCACCAAGAAGGATGACTCTCAGCTGAGTGTCACTCATGGCACGCTCCCATACATCCCTCTGGTGCTCTAATGTCTGCTCAGCTTCTACTCTGGGCAGCATGCTGAAGTGAAAAGTCACTTCTCTGCCAAAAAAAAAATAGGGAGATAATGCCACACCTGCTCAGCTGGTCAACCCTGACCGAAAGCTATACATGCTTCTACTGCTACTGCTGATGCTGCTGCTGCTGCTGCTGCAAGGGAAGGAAAATGATTTTTAATCTAAGAGAGCCATTTTCTGGTCAATTATGGTTATTTAAATATAACAACTTGGAAACTGACTCACCAAAAATTGGCTAGAAACACACAGCATATTAAATAACACATGGGTGGATGGCTTTTATTCCATCTCTTCTAAATGACAGGGCTCATGAGCATGACACTAGGATTTTCTAGGTTTCTTAAGATGGCAACCACAGATTCCTCTAAGGTAGAATTCACGGAGCTGAACTGTAGGCTTAGGCATGAATGGCTCGCTTTATCATTGCAGCAGGTACAAAGATGTAGTGGTTATTATGCTGAGCTTTGCTAGTCAAGCTAACAAAGATGGTAGAATTGCAGTATTTGCTGTATTTTCCCAGTTCCAGTGATAGAGCAGATATAGGCAAAGTTTCCCCTGTCTTGCATATAGTTTAATTTGTGAAAAAGAATAAGAAGCAGCTATTCAAAATGTGTTTCTAATGAAGAAGCTCAGGCACACAAACACTGATCTTTGCCTCAATCTGCTAACTGGGGTCTTTATAGCTAGAAAAGGTACGTGGTAGATGTTATATGTTCTGCACTGAACCTGGCTTTGCACATGCTTCTTCATGATGTGTAGCATTTATACACAGAGAGACAAAAAAAATAAAGCTGTGAGTGAATATTTATTCCCTTAGGGAAGGGTTTTATAGATGAGGATTAAGCCGACTCCGAGATAAGATTTTTTTTTTTTTGGTTTTCAGTTAATGTCTGCACTGAAATCTGTTTTTGTCCAACATTCTTTTAAACGTCCTTCCTCTTTTATTGTCCAACACAGCCAATTACGTACGTGCCACCAGATAAGTCTGTAAATTTGTACACTCGCTGTTAATTGCTTCCACAGTAGAAAGACACATTTACAGTCTGCCGTCTTCTTGTGCAGACGGCATTCGATGCTAATTCAGCACCAGAATAATAAATATAAAGACAACCCCCCCACTTCCCCCTCCTGTTGTTCATACTGTACGATTTGCTGTTTAAAACCACACCTGCCTCTGAGATGTGCAGAGGGATGCCTTACACCACAGATATGGCACACAGCTGGTTCCCTTAACTGTATGTGTACAGTATGTTAGTAAAAACAACGTTTTTTCACAATAAGTACTTAATGTGATTTCTACTAATGCCTATAGTCCATCTATTGACTTGGGTCTAGCTAGCTCCAATACAACTCAATCCTCTTGTAATTACAGTTAAAACCTATTTCACTCTCATTACTATTGGCACTTTTCTATTGAAGACTGGTACAAAGTTTTGACTTACCTTTGTGTTGTCGTTGCTGTTGCTGTTGTTGTTATTGTTGTTGTTGTTGTCATTGTGTACTTTTACAGCTCCAAAGGTGGTTTTCTGTAGAAGTTGTATAAGATGCAGTGAGATAGTTAAGGTGCGGCTGGAGTCAGCACCATTTGTAAATGTTATCTTGTTCTAGCTTGTAGCATCAAGTTAAAGATTGATAATCATATGACAGAGGTGTGAAGGTATCACAGACGAATAGTATTTGACCACAGTTATACAATTTTTAAAGAAAAAAGTCATAATGAATCTGAGAACACATTTGTTTCAACACCTGTGAAGTGAATTTCACCCCTATTCTAAGGTTTTGTTGTTCTTCAGTTGTCACTGTGTGTTTACTGTATTCAAACGTGATGGAGTTGCAAACTATTAAGGTGTGCCTTAAATAATAACGTTCTTTTTCTGAAACCAGTCTGACTTGTGGCTTTATTTCACTTTATGTCTATGTATCCTAAACATAATGCTGCCCCCTAGTGTTGACTGACAGGTAGTACAGTCACTCCAAGGCACAGGAAGCAATGAAAGAGCAACATAAAGCTTCATTGGAAGCTGTTTATCTTCACATTGCTCTGCTGTTAATAGTTTTTTCTTCCTAATTAGTCTCTTGATAATGCACTCTCAGCATCTGACATGCACTATTTGCCTTTCTCCTCCCCACACATACTCACATTTACACATTTGAGACCACCACTTCTCTAGGTCATCTAGAAGGCATGTGTTCAGAGCTGAGGCAGCACTTTTCCACATTAATGGCCCGGGGAGGTACTTTCAGTTGATAAATGCTTTCACAATCTGTCTGGCATCACAGCATGTAAAAGCAGCATCTTATATCATATACACAAAGATTTCATGTCTTTGGTAATCTGCAGGGCAATGTATGATTACAGCACACACACTGCTGCATTTTATGATCCTCTTCTCTGTCATCTGACATAATCTCTACAATGTGATGGGACATTTACTCTCCAATTAACACTCCATGCAGCTGTTTTACCGCTGCATGGAGTGTTAATTGGATTGTTACTGTAATCACCGACTATGAAAGCTTACAGTTAGATTCTGTCTGCGCACCATCCTGAAATCTGTGCACTCCAATATCCTGCCACAGAGAAGGCGGGTGGGGGAAAGATGTGACATACCTGTGCGTCCTGCTGGATTCTTCCATCTTCACTCAGCGCCATAAAACAACTGCGCAATTAATGTGGAAATGTATTTTCATCGCTACTCTCCTAATGTTACAGCTACAACTTCAAAAGCAGAGGACATAAAATAACTCCACCTTAAGGCTGAACTTATTAAAAAGCAGGTTTGCGCATAGTTCCGTCATGTTTGATTGCGTGCAGCTGTGCTTTGAGAGTCACTCTGTGGGCACCAACGAACTCTTTAACAACACTTCAGCTTTGCTTTTTGTTTGTTATTTAGCAAAGCCTGTAGGCCCATTAGCATGACAGGCACCTGGCGTTGATTACAAACCGGAAGTGCTGCCTCCGGTGTTGGAGAGTCAGCAATGCCCCATAGTGGCTGCAAGTTGGTATTGCAATTAGGATTTATTGTCAGGATATTAAACTTAGTTTGCATAAAATGAAATAAAATGAAATAAAATACAATAAAATGTTTTATTTTACATCAATCAAACTATTAATTTGCTAGAAGGTGGCATTGACCATTTTTATTGATTTGCCATATTTTCTTGTACTTTCCAGGCACAACACAAACAACACTAGTGGTTAATTAAGACACACACACACATATATATATATATATATATATATATATATATATATATATATATATACCCTTTATATATAACACACTTGTTTTTATATGTTTTTGTGTGTGAAAGAGAATTAAAAACAACAGACATCAGTAAGTTGCAACTCATGTTTATTCAGGAAACAATTCATACTTCCACATCACACCTTATGTTTTTGACCTGCCATTTCTGGGTTTTGATACAACAGTAAAAAAGGAAAACAACAGTAAAAAAAAAACAGTAACAAAGGTTGTCAAACTAACATAAATACAACAAACCACAACCTGCCAAATAAAAAATGGCAAACCTTCCATCCCTCCCTCCCCCCACATCGGGGCAACAACTCAATAAAAGCTTCCCTTACTGCACTACAATCCTCTGCCTTATCAGGAGACAGCAGAGATGTAAAAAAAAGAGCAACCCTCACACCCCTCAACACAATCAGATCCAGAGTATTTAGGTAAATCAAGCTGGGATCAGTTATAATCAGGCTGATGTTGCGTTGCGTTAGAGGGCTTTGAAGGGAATGATGGTCTTTTGCCCAGTTGGCCAGGAATGAAAAAACGTAAAGCCAGAGGTGAAAAGCTGTAATCTGTAAGCAGGTTTTTATTACTTGTTTCATTGCATTTATTTATTTGTTTTCTTTTTTTTCCTCAGTTGCAAAGCTCCCCATTCAAAGAGACAATTGTTATTATTGTGATATTTTTCCTTCTTCTCTTATGATTTTAGTATTACAGGAGCAGCCAGTAAGCAAATGCAAAATGTAATTTCTTGCAATGTTATTTTTATAGAGCAATGATTGGAGCGCAGGAAAATAAAAACGGACATAAACCTTTTGGGGATAAAGACTAGTAAAATCCTTTCTTATATTTCTTCTTCACAAAGTCTCTTTCCTTCTTTTTGTTTTAAAACATCAATAGTCAGTACAGTACATCATAGGGGACGGTATACATCACACACCTCAGAGGAGGGGAGCAAATGGGATCATGGATCACGTCACCAGTGTAAATGCGGCCCATGCAGCTCCACGCCCGACAGCACTCCTGCTCTGAGATCTGATAAGTACCTCTTTACTTGGTCCAGTAATCCCAAACAGGCTGCAACAACATCATTCACAAAGCTACATCTACTATATATACAATGCCACCTAGAACTAATCAACGGTACTGCAAGATAATACATGGCTATGTGGGTTCTAGTGTTTTTGCCGACTATGGAGAAAGCAGGCTACTGAAAAGGGGGCGGGTGACATTGAAAGCCAAACAGGATGAAAGAACCAGAGCATCATTATGAGAAAAGCTGTATCCGTTTTCCTTTGAGAATACAAAGCTTTAATATGATTTTTCTACTGGTGTATTTTTGTATCACTAAAGCACCAAGTGACCTTTGTTTCCCCTGTAGGTGTGGTGTATTCTGTACTAAGTAGAAGTGAAGCTATCAGTGGTCATGTGTTGTGTGCTTTAGTAACAATTTCAAACCAAGTCTGGCCCAAACTCTCCAGGAAAAAGGATGCTATTCTCATCCGAGCATAGTAGCATTGTGACAGGTAAGGCATGAGGATTCAGTGTTTTGCATTTTTTTTTTAACTAATCATGGTCCTCTGCATCTTCTCCTCCACCCCTCTCCCTCCCTCCCTCTTTCCTTCTCTGCTTCCCTCCCCATTCCCTCCCTCCAACCATCCTGCACTCTGGCTTGTCGTCTTTTAGGTTGTTTAACTGAGAGATGTGATGTTGGAACGACCACCAGGGGGCACTACGATACGCCGGCCAGCAGGCCTGATAGGGATGTCATCTGGGGTGGGGGGACCTGGACATAAAAAAAGAGGAGAAATTCAAAGATTAAAGGTAGGGTAGGAGATTTCATTCTGATGCACTTTTTGTTAAATTAGTGTAATTTCTCTTTACAATCCGATAGCAACCAATTAGTTCGGCAGTTTCACATTAAAATGAAGAATATGAATCACGTGTGGAAGCTATAAAACGCTAAACATCAGCCAATCCTGCGAGGCGCCCCTGCGCGGAGTATTGGCTGGTTGGCTGCTCTCTTCCTGCTCTGCACGCACCAGAGTGCATGGTGGCCGAAGTCACAGACCGCAGCTCGTCTTCAGGTAATGCGCATCCATGTGATTGGGAGGCGTGGCTTTTGGGTGAGCCCCGAGAGAAAGGGGCGTGTGTTTACTTTCGAGATCTGGCTGACTCTCACTGAGTTTTCAAAACTTCTACCCTACCTTTTAGAGTGTTAATAGTTAAAAAAATTGAAGGAAACTGATGGAATTTCATTCATAAATGGCAGCTGGAGAGACTCTGTGTGTGTAAAATGACAATTGTACTGTTATTTTGAAAGGATTTATTCAACAATGTAATGAGATAGACTTCATACTGTTGGTTATTGTGACAAAAGTGGCTATTGTTCTGAAGTAGCTTCCATGCATAACACACAAATAATTGTTGTCATGCACTCTCATTACTTTCCAGGCACTAGAGACATCAGTGATGTATGGTGTGTGTGTCGCCGAGGCGACAGCCGAATTCAAATTTCAGCAGATCGTGTGCTGTATGCTGAAACATTAACAAAAGATGCTAGAGTTTGACATAAAGAAGGGCGCTTCCAAAGCATGAGCCACAACGTCTGCTGCTGCAAATTATCGGTGAGTGTATAAATGGAAAGCAGAGTGATGTCAGACGGTGATGCACTGTGTCTAAGCAAGCAATCTATCCCAGACAGTAAATCAGCTCTGCAGGTGGTAGCCCCTGAAACAACTAAAATAGATATGACTCTTTATGAGTGTACACACACACACACACACACACGTTGGAGGCCTGGGAAAGCAGGAGCAGCTTTACTCCCCTTCTAAATTCATGTACTCAAATTTGGAAATTCTTTCCAGCCGAGGTCACTTTCTTTTTGCATCAATGAGGTAGCATACATCATCTCATAGGTCGCTCAGGACAGCCAAAAGCTAAACATGGGTCTGTGTAATTTCCTTTCAAGATGAGTTATCATCTATTAAAAATTGATTGTTCTCACTGATTTCATGTTACACATGGACACATTTAGTCTGTCAGGGAGGACAGAATTATCTTTGCTCGCTCTGTTTGATTATAAAACAGTGGAAAAGCTGACTGTGTGTGTGTGTGTTTTTTCACCATAATGTGTCACTGTTTGATAGTTTGATCATTCTCACAAGCCTCCACTGAATCTACACTAATCCACAGAACAGAACAGGCATATGGGCACAATCAGTGTCACTCAGCAGCCCTGCATAATGGAACAAATGTCAAAGGCAAATGATCCTATTGTGATCTCTCACATTAGATAGGCACTTCTTAACAGACTGTGTCCAGATGCTTTGAATGTTTCAGGACTGAAGCCAAAACTCTTTTGGACTTAATGCTTAAAGGAGACTGTACAGAGCCCTCAAACATATTTTAGTCACATTAAGACTTATTTAATGGAACACTTTGATTGATTGTGCCGCTGTGATTACACTCATGTGCAGTCCAGCCCTTTGAATTAATTTGATTTTGATCAATTTTGTGCATCTGGTCCGGATCATTAATAGTCTCTGAGAACATCCGCCTTAGTTCAGTCATCCACTGCCACGGCCACAAGAGCTTTTCACCCTAGCAGGTCCATGTGGATGTAGTGGCAGCGCTGGTTGGTGCCAGTCTTCCTAAGATGGAAAATAAAAGCCTGGAAGATGACAGCTGTCCTGGAAGGACTGTCATCAATGCAAGACTGTGACCCACTGATTGAATGAGGTCTTGGGTCCAACACGTCTTCTGACTTCAGAGATGAAAAACAAAACAGTTTTTTGCTTCAAGGGAGCTCTGTGAAGCGAGGTCATTGCCTTTGGTTTTCAGGGATCAAAACAGTGATGGTTGCTACAAACTCATCAATCACCTCTCATAGTGCTGGTAAAGCTCCAGACTACATTTAGTGAGGTGTGATATTCAAAGTGAGGATTTGTGGCTCAGATTAGATTTTAAAGGAATACCTGAGGCAGTCTGTGAATAAATTGTTGGTAAAGTGCATGTTTGAGGCTTAACTGTGTGTAAAATGTAGTCAACAGATGAGAAAAGTGTCACATGTAGCATGTAAACACAGATATCCAGTTAACTTCAACTGACTGTGGAGATTTATGTGCTAGCTTTAGCTAGAGCGCTAACTTAATGACATGCATAAACAGACAAATTGTTGTATAAACAGTCCAAACTCTGTTTTAAGGGAGGGTGATATGCTGCATGAAACAAGATAATGAGAGTTTATTACTCTGCAGACTGAAGGCTACAGCCAAGAGCAATCTTGAGAATGCATACTGTATCTAAACATGCTAAATATCACATGATGGGCTGAGAGTCATGGGCGTGTGTACATACAAAACTAATAGAGATGTTTCGGTTCTATTAAAAAAGCTGGGCTCACCGCATGGTGCAGGGTTACCTGCTAGACTAAATCCAGACTGGTGCAGGTTTCTGACAGGCTGTTTGGTGGGCGAAGTGCGAGCCGAGGCCGAGGGGGTCCCGCCGCGGGACATGGAGAATTCAGACACGGGGCCGTCGTACATCCCCCTAGGCACTGCCCTCAGGACCGCCAGCTGCAGCACAAAAAGAACCAGAGCAGGAGGTGGTGAAAACAAAAGATTAAACAAGTTCACACATGTTTAGTATTACATAGCTGTTTGTATAAATGTTTGTCGGAATTATATATGCGTTTCT
Source organism: Parambassis ranga (assembly GCF_900634625.1). Lineage (NCBI taxonomy): Eukaryota > Metazoa > Chordata > Actinopteri > Ambassidae > Parambassis > Parambassis ranga. The sequence continues at coordinate 6,751,772 of NC_041034.1, read as the reverse complement.
CAGAGCCCTTTTCCTAAGAACGAGTTCCAGATTTATACAAACACACACAAACACAGACACATAATCAAACCCTTCTAGAGATTAGAGGCACAAACACAGCATTTGTATTCTTTGAAATTCATGTTGAAACTTTACGCTGCTAGCGAACAAGCCGTTGTCTGTATGTCTGTCAGTGGCGTGACTCAGTGGAATCTTGGGAGCTTTGACAAGACTTAAAAAGAGACATCTGTGAATGAAGAAAGCATAACAGTGACTGCTACCAAGATAAACAGCGCACTGTTACTACAGCTCAATTTTCTCATCAGAGGCCAGCTGTGAATTAAGAAATTGTTGGGCAATGAGATTTCTAGGGCCGTAAGAATGATGGCGAGAGAGCAGACAGCAGGGTCTGCTTGAAGAAGACGCTGATGTAAATCTATTGATTCAATGGGATCCTGGAGGATGTGCTGAGAATGGAAATCTACCTTCTTTCAAGGTGCAAACTCCCTTTGACCTTGGACCTCTTTTAGGAATGGGATCCTTTCTTATATATTGCTACAACTCTCATGCTTGTACGCTAAAGTTAGCTTAGCATAAAGATACATCTCCTGGACTCCTGCAGTCAATGTGTTTCTTGTCACAAACCATCATCCTGGCCCTTTGAATGAGTCTGCTGCATGTGTGAAAGGGCACAGACTTCTATCACTGTAAATTTGGGAATCATTTTTAAAACTTCTAAAGTATAAGTGGTCCTTTACTGTATGTGGTAGGTCTATCTGAAAGAGTTATCTGAAACCAAATTCACTTTATCCCTTTATAGCCATGATGACAAAGCCTAGACCACCCTCACAGTACAGACCTGTGGCTGAACCCTGGAGGGTGATGTCAGACTTACTGTATCTCCCCCGCATCCCACTTCACTGCCTCCATCCTCCCTGCCGTCTCTTTTCTCCATCATCCTAACCTCGATTTCAGGCCCTACACTTCACCCTTTTGTAAAATAAGTGTAATTAAAGCACCAAGAATTATTTTTCTTATTGTGTTTGCCTTCATTTATACAACAAGTTTGATGCTGTGAAGTCACGGCGCAGGCTTTCGACAACCATCCGACAGTGTGACGGCTTTCTGCATTTCAGATTCCAGCTACATTTGGTATGTAAAATTATTAGTGTAGGTTCATACTGAGGTCGTTTTTACCTGCTTCCTGGCTTTAACACGCTTGTAGGCAAAGTCAGGGAAGGGAGAGCAGGGGATGAAGCGGCCCACTCCAGAGGTGGCATGAAGGTTCCCGTCTTCCAGAACAATCTTGCCCTGGCATATCACCACTAGTGGGGCTCCACGCAGCTCCATGCCCTCAAATATATTGTATTCAGCAGCCTAAAACAAACACAGAAATAGGAAGGAAACTTTGTTCAATCCAATTCAACACAGTGTTTAAAGCAAGAGAAAAGAGAGCGGCTTCAGTAAACAAACATGGGTACACAGGATCATTAAAGTAACACAGCAGCAAAAAGCAATAAGAGAAAAACTTGTGTTTTCAATTACTTTGTCGTGTGCTTGCATTGTTATTTTGCAACATCCAAACCCCTTGGAGGCCTGATTAAATAATAAGGGATGCAGCAGATGAGGAACAGGGGTGGCTGTGGGAGGACCGATCAAGAGAAAAAGTGGAGGCATAAACGTCCCTCTCTCTCTCTCTCTCTCTTTCTCCCATCCTTTTTCATTTATCACCTTGTTTCTTACACTTGTTGGTTTGGCATGTGCAAGCAGCTGCCATCATCCAGCTGTCTTTTGTAGTAGTTCTCACTCTGGCACATTCTTTCCTGTTATTCTTTCTTTATTTTTTGTCTTCTTTACCCGTTTGTGCCCTTATGTCCTTTTTTTCTTAGCATGTTTTGTGTGATCTGCGGTGGTCCCCTCCCATCATTCCATTGTTGCTCACTTCCTCTGCACACGGCACAGTTTTCTGCTGCCGTCCAAAATCAGGCCAGAACAGGACATAACTGAGACTCACTGCATGCCAAACATGATGTCATGACGGAGCCGAGTGTGTCTCGGTGTGTGTGTAGTGCTGTCTGTTCTCTTCTATGCATCCAGATATCCTTATGTGCATCTATGTACTTTTATGCTGACAGCAACAAGCACCTCATGTAGGTTTGGTGATAAGACTGAGGGAAGCATTCCCCGACCACTGTGAGCTGGTAAACAGAGTTACTGCAGTTTCAGACTGTCCATTAAGGTATTGTAACTGGGAGCCGCTGCGCTCTTGTCCTCTGCTTCCTTCTGTTATTTTATCTGGAAGGAGCAGCAGCAGGAAATGAAAGGTTGACATCATTATGTAAGATCCCACTGATCCTCAGTGGAAGTACTCCACATTTAGAGAAAGCATATTATTAGTCCAGATCTCACTGTCTCCTCCATCAGGAGACAGCACACTATTCTATATATAACAAGCCAACATAAAACCTTAAAACAAGGCAAAATAAAGTCTAACATATTTTGTTAGTAAACACTTTTCTTCCCCCACTCATGTACTTCTGTAAATGTTTTGTTCAAGGCTGGTAAAGCTTTAATTTCCTCTGCTGCCTGTGTGGGATCCTCATCACTTACATATGTCTGTGTATATTGATACATACACACAGTGTGTACATGACAAATTCTTAGACCTTATGTAAGGACAAAGGATGCAGCAGGATCACAGACAGTGTACAACTATGGACAGAGTGTCCGAGGCTTCTGAAGAGAGCTTTGACTCCCTGTAGGAGGCTCTGACCATGTTGGCAGTGTCACAGTCCACCTAAACACCACATACAGGCAAAGCGGTGGAGCTGAGGTGAGCTTAGGGCCACAGAGGAAGGCAGGTTGTGCTATAATGTGCTTGTGCCTGTCACTCATAATTGTGAGTCCTCATATAATTAAAACGGTTGTAATGGAAAAAAAATCACTCCCTCACATAAGGAACAGAGAACTTGTCAACAGAGACCAAAACCATCATTTACTTTAAGTTTAAAGTTACTGATGTTAATACTCATTCATAATGTGACATTTCAAATGATAACCTCACAGGCTTGTGTTTTTGTTGCACTTGGTGGTCCAGACTTCCAAAAGTAAAACCGCTTGTTGGAACAATACCACTGCTAGAACATGTAAAACGTCTAAGGACTGTTTGAGAGAAGCCAGGTGAACAGACTTTTCCACATATTAATGTATTAAAACTGGGTGGCCTTCTAGCTGTGATTTATGGCTTTCTCCTGCAACCCCTGACCCTGACCACTGCACGAAAAAGAGTCAAAGTAAATACAGTGAGAGTGAAAGGGATGCAGTAAATGGAAGTCATGTTGAACTTCCAGTTCATATTCTAATTGCTCATTTCCCATAAAACCCCACAAAGAAAACTTTTTCTACGTATGAAATGCAGTGTGTGTACAGATGTCCAAAGTCTCTGGAGTTTTATGAAAAGTATTTGAAACATTAGTATTTTCTTTAGCAGAATCTTGTGTGGTGAATACATTCTTTATAAAAACCACTTTTCCACTCATTAGTGTATTTTGGATGATTTGAACAAGTGAAAGTGATATAGAGGAAGGAAATACCTCTTGATTATACAGCACATAGGTTCCGTTGGTAGACTGTACAGGGATTTTTTTGGGGTATCACTGACAGATTTTTTTTATTGTATTTATAAACTAAATAAAAGTACATGTAAATAATCCATACTTTAATTCATTGCTGATGGTTTTTGGCTCAGTTTCACATTAAGACCTGGTCATACGGGGAGTGCGGTGCGAGTCAGATTAGTAGTGAAGATCCACTGAGACTTCATTTCCGTTCAGGGGAACTGAAAGTAATCTGGAAGCTTCTCAAAAATGTGCTCTCGCTCTATATCTCTCCTCTGAAACCTTCTTTTTCTCTCTCTCTGTCTTTTTTTCCTTTGTCTCATACTCACACACACACACAGATGTAGACACTTATCTCGTATCACATACTCTACTTGACTGCTTTCCTAAAAAGAAATCCCCCCACTTCATCAAAGCGTTTAACTCCTATTCCCTGTCACTGTCTTTTCCTGATTTTGCCACTTAGTGATCATATTTAATCACCAAACTGAGAAGCTGAGAACCAATAAAGTGCTTTTTTAAAATACATATCTGCAGTGGAAAAGTGTGCATACCGAGTTGTGCGTCTTGGCAGTGATGGTGCGAATAGAGTCTGTGTCCCAGATGACCAGGTCGGCATCAGAGCCCACGGCGATCCGACCCTTACGGGGGTACAGGTTCAGGATCTTGGCTGCGTTAGTGCTGGTGACGGCCACAAACATGTTCTCATCCATCTTACCTGTAGTCTGAGGGTAGAAAAGAAACAAAAAAAGAAGAAAAAGTGACTGGAAATGTTAGCGTACTGACCACCGGAGGGATACATGAAGCCCAACAGATGAACTATATCTTTCACTATGTTCATTTTTTAAAAAATCTTTTCCAAATAGAACAGTTTGTTGAAGTTAAAAAGGTGAAGCAGAGGGAAGCAGCAAGTCGGGGTCTGTCATGATTTAAAAAAAACACCAGCTGTTAGCCCAAGTTTTCTTTACAGAGTTCAACAAGGCTGCACGTTAGCCACATTCTGATGCAGTGATAACGTGAAAGGAGGAAAAATAAGGGTAGTGTGCTAAATGAAAAGATATGAAAAAAAAGAAGAGAGCAAAACACAACTATAAAAGGGAGAGTAAAATAAAATGCAGTGGAAGACACTCCAGATGGCTGAAGCTAAGGTGGAACAGCACAAGTGAATGAAAATAAAAAAGAAACAAATCTTCTAATTTTCCAAAGTTTAAAAAAAATGGAAAAACAAATAACCTAAGGATTCCTCACCACAGCTTTGTCCCAGATGAGAACCATTCTCTCCTCCACTCCGTTGACACCTTCTGGGATCTGAGTGAAGTCATCCTTGCCAATGGCCTTCTGGGCCACGCTGAAGGTACAGTGAGCGCTGCCAGTCACACTCAGGTCTCCACTAGAGAAGAAGAGGAAACATGTACATGAAATTAAATCACGTCTGTGCACATAAGAAACTTTCTACAAACAATGACATATATCTACAGACAGAACACAGACCAACAGCAGCTTTCCTCCAGTACGGGCCATTACTCATGTTTCCTGGTTCTATATGTTGCTATAACTCACTTGCCAGGTGAGGTTGTGTAAAAACTGTGGATTTATCAAAAGTGATAAGTGATGTGTACCTGGCCAGCAGTGTGTGCAGATAGTCTGGAGTGGTGGGATCAGGGCTGAGAGGAGGCGATGTTACGAAAGAAGCAGCCTTGGCCCAGTTCTTGCTCCAGTAATGTGTCCCATCGGTCCCCAGACTGGCTGTGATTGGCTCCCCAAACACAACATTTCCTGAGAAAGAAATAAGAGCAAAATGTCAGGTGTATTCTTGGCATTTACAGAATCATGAGTTGCATCACTTAGGCCTGATTAATTTACCAGCAGTTTAATCTAACTAAAAGCTTAAGTAATTCATTCGTCAGAGTGTTTGCAGCAGAGGAACCATCCTGCTTTTGGCTACGTACAAATTTCCACTTTGGCTCAGTTGCAGCTGAGCCTCTTCTTCCATGCGTGGTGATCCAGGGTCTGATTCCTGTCACTAACACGTGTCTGCCTTTGAGTTTTTTTTTATGGTCCTTCACCCTCACACATCAGTGTTTCTGCTTTCAATGTAGGTTCTTAGGAATGGATCCAATCAAAGGTGCCTAAAGGCCACTAACGGGTGTATGCAGCTGCAAAGCCATCTGAGGTCAGCACTCACATCCAGCCTTTTAACAAAGACATCTGCTCTTCCCTGAGAGAAATGTGTGTGACAGCTGAACCACAGAAAAGTACCTTAATGAAAAAGATCTTCCTAAGAATAGCATCTTTTTTTCCTTATGGAAAGCAGAGACACAGACTCCCAGACTACATAGCTTCAGGAAAGACAGTAAAATCATCTTATAAGGGCATAGAAGCAGTGAATTTGACACAATGTAGAAGGTGGAATACCTAAGAAGTTTCAAAGCAAAGCAACATCAAGGTTGCTACACATCTAAAGAGAAAAACATCAGTGTCTCAAGGGTACATTCACAAGGACACAGCAGCAACATACTTCTCTGCCCCAGAGCAGCTCCCTAGGTTCTGAAGCTACAGGGGACAGATGAGAACCGGAAGCAGCATTAAGACATTGCAGGAGATGCATAGCCTGGCAGGCCAGCCTAATATTTTTCTATTCTATATGGCATGCAGTGGAATACATATACTTGTGAATGGCTGTTTTTGCTATAAAACTTGAAAATTCAAGGTGGTATTAGTCATTCTTGAAGGAGGCAAGCAGCATGTCATCACATATAGCCCGCCCCATTATAGAGAAACTGTTATAACTGGCATGATAAGGTTTCAACCAAGTGGAAATGGCTGTGAAGGGGAGGGATTCCAGATCTATTTCTATAGCTTGCCAGGCTAGGGGATGCCTAGAGTGGGATCCTGGATGATTTCGTCAACAATTTGGTCAAAACAGTGTAAACATTCAGAATGTGTGACTCCCAAGAAAGTCACTTTTGTCTGGGAACCAATTGGGAGTGCTGCTGGTGGGCTACCTGGAAGAAGGTCAGAGTAACAGTAAAGGGGCTGTGTTACTATGCTGATCTCTTCAGACAGCTGAGGGAGAAACAAAAAGATTTGGCATGGGGAGCTGAGCAGAGGAGGATCTGCAGTGGCAAAGGCTGCCATCCAGGAACACAGATTTGAACCTGTTCAACGTGTACCTTTTTTCCGGGCCTGTGAGATGATGTCGGCGGCACTCTTGCTCATGACCCGGGTCACATAGAGAGGGCAGTTGGTTTGGCTGGCGATGGTGACGGCACGAAACACGGCCTCTGCCTCCAGCTACAGAAAGGACAGGACAGCGCGGTTGACTTAGAACGTTTTTTTTCCAATTATCTTCAAATAAACCTTAAATTTTTAACCACAGCCTGTTATGTACTTTTGGAACTATATTATTTATACAATTTATCTTTAACCCAAATGACAAGCAGAACCTTATAATTTAAACTCTATAAACTGGAGAGGTTAAAGATTTCTTCTGTTACATAAAATAAGGATGTTCAGTCACATTTAATAAGCTTAGAAAACAATCACTAAAATAAACCAAGCTGAGGCATGCTTGCACATTTTTCTAACTGGAGGACGTATTTTTTGGACACGTCCAGAGTGCAAAGGCTTCGCAATGTGACGGCTGCTCCATTCTCTGAGTTGATCCACCTTGAAAAGGCTTATGTCAGTCCAAATGTCGTGAAATCCAACCCTAGTTTGGACATATCCGTGCAGTCAGAGCTTAGCTGAATATGGCAGGCCAGAGCTGGCTCAGCGAGTGCACCGATACTCTACCCAATCCACCCAAGTTTGAAAAAGTGCCAGACCACCAATCACTTTCAATACATAATGACGGAAAAAAGTAAAGAACATGCCTCCAGATGTGACAATGGTCTTCTACATGTGTTTTGCACTCTGCAAACACTTCAGCTGATTATTGCATTCTAAGCTCTCGAGCTCAGCCTGGGTCCAATGACCAATAAATTCAAACCAAACAGGACACCAGATACTGATAAAAAATTAAAAAAAGAGAAATCCAACTTGGCCTGGCCTCAATTAAATAAATTTTAAAAAAAGTTTTCGATTCTTTAAACTCCACTAGACATTATAATAGTGTTGGGACCCTTCTCTGCACCACATAATGGAAAATCCAAGCCAGACAAGTTGCGGAGTTAAAAGCGTGTCTTTGATTTTGCTGTTTGTCGAACATTAGCAGCAACAGTCGAGGATTTTTTGTTCTTTAAGCGTCTCTTATGTGCCTGAAAACACATGTGTGTAACAAGAACAATGTGTCCAAAAAAAATGTCCTGCTGAACAATGTAAGTGTGAGTTTATGCACAGCCATGTTTGTACTTCAGCGGTCTGTTTGTAATCACACATCAGGTCCTGGTATTTAAATCTTTATTTTTTAAGAGTTCGTGTCATTTGTGTACAGGGTGTGAACGTTATACCTCTTCTGGCCTGCTCAGCACGTGTCCCTCCGGTCCAGTGATACCCATCTGCAGCATCCGGGCTTGCTCCTGTTGAACAAACACACAGAAATGAGGCTGTTAGCTGCCTGTGTAAGGTATAATGAGCAGCATTATTATCCTCTGCCCACACAGGGTATATGCTGTACTGTACGGCAGTTCAAGTCTATTAAGACAGTCCTTTGTTCAGACACAAAGCGCACACAGTCAGATGCCACCAGATTAACGGACAGGTGTGTCTGTAAGAGGGTTACGTTGGCTGTAAGTACTTAGATGCCTATAGCCGCTATACCCAATCCATGGATTTAGCTTTAGGCCACGTTTCGCCATACTATGTGTTTCCCTGATTCCCTGCAATAGAAGTGAAAGGTGAAGCATGTGTCAAGAATTTAAAATGGCCATAAATATAGGCCCAAGAGAGAAAAAAATTCAAGTTCAAGCCAGTGTTGACCTGAAGCAGACCCAACAGATTTATGCACATTAGTATCAGTTTCGGCTCGTATCCATGGCGGCTGTCACTCGATTAGAGCATGCAGCACTAACAGCATTCATCACACACAAGTCTGAGCTGAGGTCTAAAGTTAAGGACATGAAGTCATCTGGATGTAAAAAATTTTTGAAAGAAATCAGACTTCGCAAAAGCTCTTCAAAGCTTCAATGAATCAGGTCCAACACACACACACACACACACACTGACAGAATCCAGGCATGGCCTGTAGCTCTTACTAATGCCAACCCTCTTAATCCACCAGCTATTGCAGCTGATTCACTTTCTTTGGTGCACAATATAGCCCAGCCCAGTATAAACTACACCCACACATTACTGTCCTGCAGGAGACACAGTCGTCCTCACATCAGTGACAGTATGTTTAGTCTGCGTGGAGTGGAGATGCACTCTGATAAGGCCATGACCTGACAGGTGAACTGAAGTGAACTAAACAGAAATAAATCACACACAAAAAAGAAAGTAAACGGAAAAAGGTTTTTTTTGTGATACCTCAGCGATGATCTCGCCGTTTTCAGCATGGACCTGAACAATGCCTCCTCTTTCTGCCAAGAAGGTGAAGACCTCATAGAGCTGGAACAGAAACGCACACATTTATATTTTCAATCCTGCACGGCTGTTTACACAAAGCGTAAGACACTCCTCTTTAACTCAGGGGTCACCCATAAGCCACAATTTAAAAGAAGCCCACAATTTACATGTGATGTCTGCCACGACACACTGCAATTATCCTGTGTGGTCTCCAGAAATGGTAGAATTGTGTGGGATGAGCTGAAGTTGGTGGTGTGTTGCTTTTTTTGCGAGTGGCATGACATCAGTTTTTCAAGCCGGACTATTTCAGTTGCCTCATGTGCTCCTCTGACCAACCACATTAACTACGGGTTCATGAGAAACATGTAGGGTCCTCTGTCTGGGATTCTGAACTATATGTTACAGTTTACATAGCAACAATATATAACAATAAATGCTTCTCTAATACTTTATACTGAATCATTCATACTGCTTGTACATTCTTAGAGCCAACTTTTTCATTTTTTAAGCATGTGCCTGCTATAATAAAATAATGTCATTTAAATTACACACTGAGTAAAACCAAGGTAATAGCTCGCCATTTTTAGGTTTCTATTGAAGCCACACATACAAATATTTCATATGTACATGGATTTCAGTTGTCGTATTCATTTCTCTAACTCCTACAGTCCATAAAAATAATCCTTACTAATGTGATGCTTTCAGGCAGTAAATCATTTACAATGAGACCTTTATTGTGTGTTTTAGATTCGGTGGTGATAGCAAGAAGTGTTGTGATTGGCAGATGCTTCATCCAATCAGAGGCTGGTTTCCCGATCTTTTCTTCGTAACAAACCATCGGACTTGTTAAGATTTAGCTCAGAGGTCAAACTTCTAGATTAATGTGGGATTATAACACTTGGATTCACAGATTAACTTTTATTATTATTATAATGATAGTACCTCACTGTTAGTCATCTGGTAGTAGTCCTTGTAAGCCATGTAGACCTGGAACGTGTTCACACCTGTGAAAACAATCATTAAACTTCAATTCTAATCCTGGGACACTCATTGATATCTTTGGTGAAGCATATACACACACACTACCTTTCTCTTTGATGAGATTATCCACTTCCTGCTTTACGCTGTCATTCCAGTGGGTGATATCCACATGGAGGGAGTAGTCGCAGCAGGCCTTCTCATCAGCCCACTGCCTCCACTGGTCGTAGGCCTCCATCAGGCTGGTGCCGGGCTCTGGGATCACATGGTCCACTAGAGAAAGATCATGAAAAGGAGGAGAAGAGTTGAAACTGAATGAATGGACAGACACAAATGAGGAGATCGTGTCAAATATATGGAGATGAAGACGGGACAGAGTCAGGATTTCTCTGCTGCTGGTGTTTCTTTTTTCGCCCCCTCCCTCTAGAGTTTGTCTTGCATAATCAGCTGTCTGTCCCTGCTGTGCTCAGCCTGTGGGGACTAACCTTGTCAGATGTCACATTACATTTTGTACATCTTTTTCAGTGTGTGTGTGTGTGTCCATAAAAAGTTTTTGTCACTTCAGCAAGTTTTTGTACAGAGAATATTTACTCTTGTTGTCTGGTTTTGAAATTATTCATGCACATAGTAAATCCTTATTGTACACAACAGTATCACTACACACAGAATATCCCGCATTGTCTTACTCAGCTGTAATATTAATGTTAGGCCTCCTGCTGGCTCACCACCTGACCAGCTTCTTTATCTCATTAAAGATAACTCAATCTGCTTATGCTAATAGGATAGAGCTGGAAACGGCAGTCACAGAACAAAAAAACATCCTGTGTTCGGCATCACAGCATACTCTCCATCATCTGTTTGTGAAGACACACAAGACACACAGTTTCCACTTTCTCACACATCACCCCGTGGAATATAATCCCTCAATGAATGGATCCCCTGAATGGAGCTTACTACAGTAGCACGCCTGTTAGTGAGTCTGTCTGTCTGGGCACACAGAGCAGCTCAAAAGACATTAATGGTATTAATGGAACTGTGGTATCTACCAGCTGTTGGCTGTGATAGCGTCTCCACACACACACACACACACACACACACAAACTGGTGCCCTGTTTCACTCCTGCCCCCTATGCTGAAGCTTTTGTGCAGTCCCCTTTTGGAGGGCTGCCCAAATCTCTCTTCCCCTCTGCCCTCCCCTCTGTTGCACCCTTGTGTTCAGCTTTCCCAGCACTTGTCCCATGCATGTCCGTTCTCTTTTACCGATCATGGTCGTTCCACCGGCGAGAGCGGCCTTTGATCCCTGGGAAAAGTCATCCACGGTCGTGGTTCCACGGTACGGCATCTGGAAGTGGGTGTGGATGTCAATGCCCCCAGGGATCACCATCTTCCCGTTGGCCTCGATGGTCTTCACTCCGCCGGGCACAATCAGGTTGTCACCAATCTGCCTGTTGTGAGGAAAATTTGTTGTAAAAACACAGTAGGGATACAGTTACAACAGATTATGATAACAACAATACCCAGAAAAACAGTCTGATAAGAAACAATGGAGGGTCTAGACAGTTCACATTCGGTTTGAAACAACTAAAAGGACTTTGGGTATGTAAAATGTGACACAGGGTATGGCAGGTTATTTCACGTCGTTCTCCCTTTTCCTCAGATTCAGCAAATCCATAAGCACATACTACAGCCTATTACAAAACAAACACAACTTCCAAATACAACTGAATCACAGGAAAAAAAAGTCCTCAATTGACCCTTAAACAGTCACTCAAGCCTGAAGCAGCACATTGTCACCATGTCAACACATCAACATTTCCACCCTGTTACAAAAAAAAATTCTGTTTTTCAGACTTTATAGAGGAGACAAACCAGACAGACAGGCAGCCAGGCAGGCAGAAGCCAGTGTCTCAGTGAGTTTGCCAGCAGCTCAATAGTGCTGCAGGCATCTGGGTGTTTATTATGCAACACCAGGCTTTCTGTGGGTGCCTCGCTCTCTCAGAGGGGCGACAGGGACAAAGAGCCTATAATTGGAAAATCAAGAGAGAACAGGACAGCGAGGAAAAAAAAAAGAGAGGAGAGGAATTCAGCCAAACTACCCGGGCCTCATCTGGTCGGGTGGAGACAGATTTGGGGACAAGATTGGGTGCTAAAGTTTGAACCGCAATGAGGTGTAAACGACCACCAGAAACAATTTAGGAAAGAGCAGACAGATACAGTGAATGGAAAAGAGTGAAAGCAGAAACTGGGTCAGTGGAGGACTTACTTAATGAGGCCATCCTCCATGTAGATATCAGCATGGAAGGACTGGTCATCATTCACGATCCTCCCGCCTTTGATCAGAAGCCTGTCGCTCTGCAGAGAAAAAAAAATGGGAGGACAAGAGGAGAATTATTATGAATCTAGATAAGAATTACTTCCAAATAATAAATATCCTTCTGTGCCTGGACATGTCCCTTTCCCACCCAGAGAGCATGAACAATATTTCATTCATTTATTCATCCAGACACAATCTAGCTGTGGACCACCCTGTAGGTCTGCCTGCTCAGCAAAACAAGGCACAAGTGTAAAGATTTTTTCTCTTGATTTGTGCAGTCTTGTTTTCTGAAATGACCATCAGCTGGGAGATTGGTGCTGGAAGCTGCTTTTAAGGACTGATCGTGGATTAACATCTTAACCGCGTTCATCCAGATTTTGTTACGCAACAAAACTAACTAAGGATGTTATTTTCACAGCATAATCCATTTATCCAACAGACCAAACGCAATACAGGAAGGGTTTTTTTTAATGATGATGAAATAAACATTCTTATCATTTAATGTGATACATATGTTCCACTGTGGAGCCATAACGCAGCATTACTTTCTGAGCAGCTCTTTAATGTAACATCGCCTGATGTGCTGGGCATTTCCATGTTGCCACGCAGTCAGACATTTAAAAAAAATGCTGCTGCACCATAGACTGACTCTTGCAGGCTGTTGTCATGGCAATGGGATGACTACAGGGGGGGAAAAAAAGGCCAGAGTGGAAAGGGAGACAGGGTGTCTGGATTTGCTGATGTGATGTACAGTACATGGACTGGCTGTGCAGCAGGGTGGAGGGCTGCAGGGAAAGATGGGGATGTGAGGTGGCAGTCTGAGCTGCTGGTTAGGTGATTTATATCAAACTGTTTAAACTGGTAGTTCAATTAGACACTGTCTTGATGTAGTGGTTAAATCATTCAAATCAAATGCTGATTCTGACACTACAAAGAAATTTTATTTGGGTTATTTGGGCTTAAAATTCATGTCTATAAGCACTCTGTAAGCCATTAAGGTTTGCAGCCCCTTGTGACTTCACAAGGGGGATATGCCCTGTTCTCAGCTGGGTCTAAAGTGTACAGTCAAACTGTGTGTTTTTGTCACCGGGAAAATGTAACATGAGGTCGATATTTCAGCCCTCGAAAATATAACATGTTTTTTCGGCCACATATGGAAAGCAGTGATCGGGGTGGGGACTCATCACAGTGGTTTTTCTTCTATAACGTGCTTAATGTTGTACATTCTTGTGTTTATGATGATCCTCACCTAACTCCATACCCTGTTGCATAACGCTCTGACAGCAAGTGAAAAAAATAAACAGCTTGAGGTGTCACAAGGGTGCACATATCCCCACGATCAACAGTCTGCCTCCTAACATAGCTTCTTTTCATCTGCCATTTTGGATGTCCTGCCTCATTTTCACTGGGATATCTTTGGTACTGAAATCACACAGCCTTTCTTTGGCTGTCCTTTCCTTCCAGAAAGGGGCGAGGCTAGCACAGACAAAGACGCACAGCAGCTTTTGGCTGGAATCAGGACATTTTAAGCTGAAACATGAAATGCACATATGTGTATGTAATAAGACCATTAAAGGTAATTTATTGAAGAAAAAAAGAATGTAGAGTTGTATCCTCATTTATATATCTGCACTGTAAAATGGCATGACTCAGTTCCTCACCCTGCGAGGAGGGACAAACTACCATATTCCCCATCAGTGAATGTGTGCAGTGATTTAGAGCCCTGGCAGTGGACCCAGAGTTTCATCACTATAATAAACTCCAGCCATTCTCTCCCACATTAAAACAGAAAAAAAAATACACAATATGGTTTTGCATGTACAAGCATACGTAATATCTGGTGAGCTCATACACGTTGTGAGTATTCCTGTGTTTGTGTGTGTGTGGTGGTGGTGGTGATGATGGAGGAGTGTGAAGCAGAGCCCAAAGAATTGCCAAGCAACCACACCCTGAAGCAACACATTACAACACACACAGTGATCAGCAGCTGGAACACAGCAGCAGCATAGATCATACTGTGGAACTCGCTGCTCTGACACTGTCTCTCATTAGCCCAGGGACTCAAACTTCATGAGAGTATGTTAATCTACTGGTTGCATGAGAAACAGCACAAAAAGTTAGTAAGAAATGAATCTACCAGTATGCACAGAAATGTATGTGAAGAAAGTTTCAGTCATTTAACGAGTAAAGTTAATAATTTGTGGCTTCTTACTGTTTCGTTGTTGCCTAAAATGTTTTGTAAAGATGGCTAGACACAACAAAAATCAGTTTATTGATTAATGAAAAGCATGATCGATAATATAAGCAGGCACTCTAACATGACAGTAATGGAGTTCATCTCAGTAATGCTGACCTGTTCTCATCAACTGCACTGGAAGAGTTTTTGTCTGATTTATAACACTGCAGTGAGGGGTGTGCCTTCATGCATGGGTCCCTCAGTGAAGTGCTTAACCAGTCTCTCTCTCTTTCTCTCGCTCTCTCACAACACTCACACTCTTCTTTTTAGCTTCTGCCCATTGGCCGATAACAAGCAAGAGGCCACATTTAACAATCAATAGCTTTCCATTATAACCCAGTATCTGTCCTTGGACTAAGCTGCTCAGGCAATGCCTTTCCAGTCAGTGGAAATTCGATGTTAAAACATCAACAACTCAAATCATCAATCAGACATATAACAGTATGCATCTATTGAGCAGCAACCAGCATGTCCAAAATGTAAAAACACCCATGCCTTAAATCCAAGTGATTGCTGTGCAGACTATGTCCAACCTGTCAAAAACACATAATCATAAAAAAAGAGTCTGTCTTACTCACACTTCATAAATCTAACTGTGGCTTAGAATATCTGTGACCAACGGCCTCAAACAACACAGGGCTCATGTCATTCAACCGCAAACAGCAATATGTCACACATATTACAGTAAATATATCAGATAGCATTATGATGTTGCCAAAATGAAGCCACAGTTACATGTGCATGTGTGTGGTTAAATGTGTCAGGATCTATCCAGGACTGTGCACTGTAAAAAGTTTTTGCAGCTTTTCTTAATATATCAATATTTCTCCAGCAGTGAGTTAACCCTCTGTGCTATTATGCGGTTATGGAAATGAACTTAAAACATTTGACACAACACTAACGAGATGGAATAATCCACAATGTGATGCATTTGTTGTTGCAGCCCTGGAACAACTTTATGAAACTTAGTGGCTAATGTTGTCATATGGAGATTATGGAGTGTGAGATTGGACTGCTTGACCACAAGATGGTGGCTTCAGTCACTGTACGTACATTCAGAGACTGTTTAAACATTCTGAAAGTGAGAAAATAAACTTATCATGCAAATGTTACCTATAGATGTATACATTCAAACATTTTCTTAACTTACTGATACATCAAACATCACACAACTCCATCTCCTTCCATCTGTCCATATGCCATTTACAACAATTCTGACCTGACCACTTAGGAGACAGTGGAGTGTATAGCTACCATTAATACCATTAGCACATTGGCCTTTAGCAGCCTTGAGTTAATGCATCTTTGGCACAACATCGGATTTAATAAGAGACTTATCCAATTAAGTCTAGATGCAAAACAAAGAGTCAAAACATCAAGTGCATCAGACCTGTCATTGCCTATGTAGTGGACATTGATTTGAAACCATGGCCTAATGTTGAAAAGTCAACATTCAAACTGGGACACACCCTCAAAACAACATCATAATATGCATTGGTTCAGCATTTGATCTTCTTATATTTTACATAAGACATCATTTATGATGTTGATCCTGATTTGCTCTGACCTTCCAGGGTCACTGGCCATGTCCTCATTTGTCAGTCACATTACTGTTACAGCTTCCAGAGAAGACCTCCATGGATGAGCTGTGCACGGCTGGCTTCCTTCTCCAAAAAGCCTCAAATCGGGCTAACTTCTGTTTTTGTATAGCAGTCTGGCACCGATGAAGTACCTTATTGATATTTTATTACAGAGATGATGATGAAGCAACATTTTAGTTGATCTAATCCCTGAATGATTGCAACAAGGAGAAGAAACGCAGCACAGAGGCAGCTTGAAAGGTCACAGTGTGTTTTTGGATGTTTTTTTCTGGGTAGTAAAACTTACATGACTCTGGTCTAGTTGCAACTCTGGTTTAACAGTGGATGTTTTTTCAGCTCTCTTCAGAGGATCAGAGGATTAGCTTCAATGCAAAAATCATGCCTCGATATTCTGACAACATGTCAGTATTCGCTTTTACTTTTGATGCATATGAAGTTATTTTTAAACCTTTTTAACTGCTTCAACTGCAACTTTTCACCAGTACTGACAGGCTCATCTGTTTTCATTTCTGCCAACAACGCAGAGGAAAGTTCAGGTGGAAAAAAATATCTCGCCATTTATCTCTTAGCAAAAACAAAGGACCAAAAATAAAGTCCCTCTCTCTCTCTCTCTCTGCACAGGAAACTGTCATTTTTTTGTAACACAAGCCAGCCAGCAATCCAAAATAGCCAGCAGGATGTTGTCCTTGTGCTACTACGCTGATATCCTCTGACAACTTTTTTCCACTTTCACCAGACTGTATAGGGAGAATAGCTTATAAAATGGGATGCAAATTACTAATAGCCACTCCACAAGTGGGAATGCTCTTGGAAAAACTCCACAACCACAAAATCAGGTCAAAGAGGGCTGACAGGATATTAGAGGAAACCTCCATTAGCTGTGACGGAGACCTTTGTGTGGGTGGAGGAGGGAGCTGTGGGGAGGCAGGCGGGGGACCAGTGGAAGAGGGAAGTCATCGTGAATGTGCACCAGTGCCTCTGCTGCAGCACTGTTGCCTAGCAATCAAAAATATTTACTCTTTACCCAAAAACTGCACAGTTCTCATTCTGGAAACGTGAAAACAATGAAACGTATCCATCTAAATTAATTGCAGAGTCTCCTGCCAGACACACAGAGATCCTGCTCAGCTGGAATGCTGATTTTGTGATAGGCAGGAGTAACTGCGTAACCATGGCAACACAAAAAATTGGGATCCGTCTGAATCAAACTAGTTGAATCATTGACTTTCTTTTTGGTTTGTGTGTGTTGCTGAATCTAAGTGTGTGTGTCAAATCACATGGCCACATGAAAAACTGAACTGTATTTTCCTGTATGTCCGTTGCCATGGCGAGTCCCACTTGCAACGTCTGGGTGGCCGCGGGGTATTTTGTTTGCGCTCAAGCCCACTTTTGCTGCAACCCGCATGGTGACGGTTTGGTCTGGGAGTTAGGGTGGGGTGTGGGGCGGTGGGGTGGTGGTGGGGGTACAGGTTTCATTTTCCCGGGCAGAGCTGCTGTGTTTTTATGCCCACAGATGCTCATTCCAGCTGGAGGAGGGGATTACTGGTGACATGTCCCAGCCTGGAACAACACTGGTGCTGCTGTAAGTGGGTATATGAGGGAACGGGAAGAACCACACCTAGAAATCTGACAGAGCCACTCTGGCAGAGGACAGACATGTATAAACAGCTGGGAGTCAGAGAAGTGAGGAGGGTCGGACACAGGTACAATATTTAACGTCACCCTGTGGAAGGATTTGTGTTGATATTGAAGGATTTTGTGGTGTTAATCCGACCTAAGAGGGGACACATTTTTACTTAAAGAAACCAACGAGGATAATTGAGTGCCTCCAATATTTATTTTTTAGGTATTTATAAGAACAGCTGTGACTTTATGTCAGAGTATAGTGCTGCAGAGGAACCTATCTATCTAAGTGACCAGCTAGCGCTGCTAGCATCTGCTCTAAAGTCTAATATGAGAGGATGAAGGAGTAGGGTTGGCCACTTTTATACAGTCTTATTTCTTGTATACTTTCAATCAAGCTGACATTTACAATAAACAAAACTATGAAGGGAGCTTCTGTGATAGCACCCCTTGGTTTCTCAAGCTCTGTTTTGAGTCTCTGGGAGGCACCATGTTGGCAGCATCACAGTCTGCCTTAACTCCAAAGAGGTGGAGCGTGAGTGAAGCAGAGACACATGGGCAGCTCCTGCTGTGATACAGCACACATCTGACACTCAAAGCGATCATAATTATGCACAATTTTGAGTCCATAAGGGGAACTTATAAATACCAGAAACATTTTTTGTACCTGGCTGTAGAGTTGGGCATTTTTCATTGTTGGAGTCAGCCCCTAGAGGCTGTGGTGTGAACTGCAATTTTTAACACTTCCACATTGGCTTCGATTCTCAACCATGGGGGATAAACACTTCATCTGTCCAGCTAGGGCTAGTTTTTATCTTTGGATGGACATTTTCCTACACTGGCTGGTTGTTGTTGACCCATCTATCCACCCTTCCAACCTTCCTCACATGTTAGTAGATGATAAGTGGTGCTTACTTATATGGAGGTTGTCTACCTTAAATAACAAGGATCCTGCTTGAATGATAATAGCTGCTGAAAAGCTTTGACACCAAGATGCAAAACAGAATTGTGTGAAGTATTTTTAAGAGCTCTTGTACCCCCAAACCTGTGTCAACAAACCTAAGAAGATTTAAGGCTTGCACTCCACTTCACACTGGCAGATCTGTATACAAACATTTCTTAATGAATGAGTTCCTTGTGGATAAAAGAAGCATGAAACTACATTATATCTGTGACATCAATGAGTTACTTTGTACTGTGGTGGGAGCTGCATTAACTTGCTGGTTGCAGCTGGACAGATCTTGTCTCAATTTCCTGTTAAAAACCTGATATCATGTATCTTGAGGCCATCGACGTGCACACAAGTCACTCATGTTACAAACCCTCGCAGTCTGTGATTTACCTGATAATCTAAGAAGAGAGCAGACAGATCTTATCTTGGTGAGTGTCACGCTCCATTTAAAGCTGTCTCTCTGTCTGTGGATGTGTGTTTTTTGACATAATCACCATGCCTTTATGGGCATTGTTAAAATTAAAATGTCCATCCTCATAATGACTGTGTAAAACAAGTGCACACTGATAATTCTGGCCTAGATTGACACATCACAGTGACATGCCCTACTTTAGGAGTAATGGCATTATTAGCCACAATACACCGGCTACACAAGTCTACCTCAAATCATCCCTGCGTGGTGTGAAATCAGCTGAGGAGATGAGACAAAGGCAGAGCAACACACCCCTGAGCCGCAGCCCGAGCCGCAACAATGAGAAGTGGAAGGCAGGCATTTCAGACTGTGGCACAGAAAAAAGAAGGAGTGGGGAGTGGGAGAGGTTCCTCTGCAGTTGTAACACACACCCAGCTGGCTCGCTGTGTGTAACACCAGTCTGCCCCGAATTCAACCCTCCCTCTCTCCCCACCCCTCCTCTGACAGGCAGCCTGAATCCTCGCTCCTTCCCTTGATGCAGAAATGCAAGCGCCCCGTTACGAGGCCGGCTCCTCATCACAAATGGGCGTGTATTCCTCCCCCACTCCTCCTCATGTCCTTTCCTTTCCTCCTCTCCCTCTCACTCTCTGCTGCACCACACCAGCCTGCAACACAGGCCCTGTCTGTAACATGCAGGAGTGGGGGTGTACTTCATTCTTTGCATAAAATAAATAAGAAACAATGAGCTGATGGACAAGAAATACATTTTTTTTCATTGCTCACTTTAGCTTGCTCATTTTCTAACATATTAGAAAATACTTTAAAGACAGTGCATCAAAATGAAGGGGGGGGGGGGTCATTGAAAATGAGAGCAGCACTGTTCAATATCCTCCCATGCTAGTGATTGATTGGGTTGGTTGGCAAAAAATGGCTAAAACCGGCCTCTTTTCATTGAAATATCAGCCTGGTGTATAGTTTAATTAATGTTTTTTTGTAATAAAGGTATTTCCTTAATTTACAATAAAATTACAATAATGCATATTATTATATATGATAGTATAATGGGGTATAACCCTTCACTGCGCGCAGCAGAACTGCCGGCTGAAACATCACAGATTTTTTCCACGGTGAGCCGGCATGGATCCCCTTTAACAAAGAAGATGCAGGACACCTTTAAGAAAACGCCTTATCTCTTTTGCCTGGCTGTCACTATGGCAGCCGGTCATGCCATATCACTCTGCGCATTTTATATTGTCTTTCCCTGCACTCATGTCTGACTAAACACTCAAGTGCATATTCCTCCTAATAAATCACAGAGAAACGACAGCGCACGCAGTGATTTGCAGCAGCAGGCATTAAAGTTCCTGCAGCCAGTGAAGCAGAAATAACTCCCCTTTTTTCAAAACTCACTGTGATCTTTGGGATGTTCTTTTTTCCTTGATAAGACATCTTTTATCCGAGTCCACCTTTACAAAAACACGATAAATCCCTCGTTACGGATGCTGCAGCGAGCCTCGCCTGGATGGGAGCTTGAAGGAACGGTCGCTCCTCTGTCAGCGCGATGTGCAGTGCCTCGTATGGAGTGCTGTGGGAGCGTCTATGGTCCACTCGCACGGCCCCTCCCTTCAGTATAGCAGCAGGCTCTATAGAGACTCGATGCCACAATCTTTCCACCTGAGGGCGCAGTGGAGCAGCTGCTGAGCAGCCTCCATCCAGTTGTCTTGCATTACAGAGCTGTCACACATTTTTACCACACATAAAGTGCATCCAGTACAAGATACAATTCACATATCAGAGATTTTCCTGCCTGAGATGGAAGGAGATTGATCTGAAGGAGCTGGTTTAAAATTCCATGTCTGTGTATTGATCGCTAAAACCATTGAGAAAGATTATTGATTGGAGAATAATACTTGATTGATTAGAAGTAATATGGGGAAAAGAACAAAAGGAGCATAAACACTGTATTCCTTAATGAATCCTTAGTATTTGCAAAAAATATGTACATATATATATATATTGTTAGTATATAAACCTAAAAAATGGGATATGTACTATAAGTGGCATGCCAAAGAAGTTTAGTTTTACCATTATACCATTATTTTTTACCTAATTTCCCTACATGGATTAATAAGGTTCATCTTAATCTTAATCCTAATACCAAAGATAGGCTATAAAGTGACTAACTGACTACTGAGGAAGAGGAAGAAGAGAAGCTATTTTTCTTCATTCTGACCTCTTGTCAATCATGTTGACAGACAGGGAGTTCACAAATGAGATGCAGCAATAGCTGAAGCTCAGGGTAAGCAGACATTAGATACCATGGTATCTAGCCTATAGCCTGCTTCCAGGCCCAGCACTGACAAAGCCCCCTAACCCTAAAGGCTGAAGGCCCAGCTGCTGTAACAAGCCAATACACTTTTGTAGCTTAAAGCACGTTATCATGCAGGTTGAAGGATTAATACACTGTCGATAGTAATCAACCACTTTTTCTTTTGCTACAAACTACAATAAAATTTTAAAATCTATTTACTGAGAAGAAAAGCCATACAGTATGTTTATAAACAGTGTGAGATAACATTAAATGCACAGCTTTATTTATGTCCATAAATCTATAATTATTATTTCTCTGCTGTTTTGTGGAGCAAAATGGTGTAGCAGCTGTCACAGAGCCTGTCCACTACATTACACACCCCACATGTCTACTCCCCACACACCACACACACACACACTCTCTCTCTCTCTCTCTCTCTGCATGTCGCCACCCAGCCATGTGTCTCTATTGTTTGAACCTAAAGTGGACCCCCTCCCCAACCTCCCACTCCCCTCTTCACTCTACCCGTCCTTGCCTTCACCACTCCCCTCCTCAACAGCCATAGAGAGGTCCTGACATACATGTGAGAGCAGGAACTGAAGGCGTGCCTTCTATGTGTGTGTGTGTGTGTAACATCTACAATCACTATTATGCTATATAGGCAGAAGGGATTTAAGAATAGTATAAGAATAAATAGTCAGAGATCATCTTGGCTACAGGAGGAAGCAGGGCCTGCATGCTGACATGTCCTTTCATGGCAGTGAGAGCGGTATAAAGCATTACCTCAGCATTCCCCCGGCCTCTGAGAATGCAACAACAACACACACTCTTTTTAAGTTTGCAGGGCCTGCTATCGCTGCAAACCACATTAAGCAGCTGACACTGACAGACAGATGGGGGGAGGAGGGGGACAGCTCAAGGATGCAGAAGGGATCCCATCCAGCACATTTTACACCTTAGTGATCCAGAGTTTACTGCGCCAGTTTGTATGTGATCTCTTTGTATAGAATGTATTTAGGAGGGCAAAATAATCCACTGTAACACTGGTGAGTGCTTCTTTCCCTCACAGGAATTGCATTTGAGTATTGGGACAATCAGGGGAACTCCAGCAGCAGACATGCAAAAGACAAGCTCCACAAAATACATTTCCCATAATGCAACAGAACGTCTTCTTTGTACCATTGTAGCAACTTCCCCCGTCAGTGTTTAAGCTACACTCTTCTCTCATTTAAGCTGAATGTCTCATTTTGAATGTATCGCTGCATGTTTGTTTACTGGCTGCAAATTGTTCTTCTCAATCTGACAGACGTCCTCCCTGCGGGACAAAGGTAAAAGTGGGGGTTTCTCCCTGCTGCTCTTCTGGACATCTGGTTGACCACTCTCCATTATTCGGTCCATTACAGGCAGCTCATTGCACGGATTAGCTCAGCAGACAGGAAGAGACCAATAAAATCTATAATTATGACCGTTATTGACACACACTGCAGGCAAAAAGCAGATGAAAGCAGCCAGAGGCATCAGCTCAGTATTTTGCAGGAAAAGGTTTACTTTATATCTGATCTTGTCAGAGGCCTGCCCTGTCTTTGATGTCTGTGAGTACACACTCTCTCTCACGCACACACACAGTCTGGTTTCTGCTGAATCATCTGGACCCTCATGAGGTGCAATATTGCAGTTCACCAATCAGACCACATGGGGGGGAAAGATCAGGCAGCCTGCCATATTCAGGATGTCTACATTAATGCATAGAGGACAATATAAATTGACATCATAATACACATGGGTTAGTTAGAGTGTGTGCAGCAGTCCATCCCACACTGACCTTCAATCAATAACAGCACGAGAATCACAGAGGCATAAAGCAGATGAACAACTCAGGGAGCAGAAAAAAGTACAACAAGAACTATTGTTCTCAAACAAACTGAGCTTTGCAGCTTCAATCAGCCCATTTCAGACTAATGTGGAGACATTAGTCTGACAACAGGTCTGTCTGTCAGCCTGACTGCTGATGAGTCAAAGCTGGAAGACAGCACCAGATCTGCCACCACAGCAGAAACAGTAGCAAACATGTTGAGATTCATTTGTGTCAGAGCTGACACTTTATATTTAATAGGTTCTTTTTTTGTACTGTAATAAACTAAAAGCTTATATTAAGAGTTTTAAAAAGTTGCTGGTTCAAAGAGAGACTTTATTAGCTCATATTTTACTGTAATATGTGATATGTTATTCATCTGCTCACTCTCTTCCTATTATAGACAAACGTGTTTGTGTGCCAGTATGTGGCCAGCAATGCAATGACTAAACTAGTAATTACCCTCACTTTCTCTTATAACTCTTTCCTCTCTCAGCCAAAATAATTTGTGAGTGAGCATCTCTGTATGTGCACCAGAGTTAAAGAGAGAGAGAGATGTGAATCATCATTTTTTGGTGCCAGGAATGATCTCAGTCTGACATAAGAAGAACCAAAGAACCCTGGATGGAGCAAATACCAAGGATACATGATTGGTCAAACATTCAGACATCACCAGTATGTTGCATTCTTCTAATATTTATTATTTTTTTTGCATTTATGGTGACCTGTAATTATTGATTTGCATTGCTAATTACTGAATTTGGTCTCTCTCCATGGTGCTGAACACCCAGCCTACTGCCACATGTAAACCATAACATGTTATTTTCTGACTACAGTAAAAACACTGAAATTTGTCTGCTTACCATGACTTATAATAATAATAATACTACCTGTATGCATGTCATGGAAACCACACTGCCCTGCCTTTAAAACCACAACCACCACTATAATGATCTAAATATGCATAGGATCAACCACCAGATCACCATAGCAACCACCTGAAAACTTGCCATATGATAACAACATATCACTTGCCACAGGATTGCATGTATGTTCCACAATATGGAACATGCTTTCCACACTGTGCTGATTACACACTGATTTAGTGTGCAGCACATTACAAACGTTGCATTCTAACACCACTATGTCACTGACCTGCTCTGCAGCTTGTTATGGGCTGTCACACAGTAACAGTACATCAATAGTAACTAGGGAGCAACACTTGTTGCTTCTTTATTGGCAAGAACATTAAGCCTCATGGTCACAGGCTCTGTGCTTTCACTTTAGCAGAAGTGATGTCTGCAGTGGCTGCAGGCCACCAGGCTTTCCACTCAGGCTTTGTGGCCTTGGGTTTGTTTTTTTTCTGCATTATGATGAATTTTCCAGCATCATTCATCTAGAATTAAGGAATAGCTCCAAACAAAGTTGATAAAGACTGTCTGTGGAAGGTAAGCCTGACTCATAACCTAATTATGCTTTCTGAGAAATTAAGTTTGCTCATGAAATTCCAAACTCATCTGTCTCTTTGAGGTTCTTTAACACTACAACTGTCTGCACTTCAGCTCATGTAGCCTATAATTAGGCTTTAAAATAGAACGCGTTTATTGCAGACTTTAAATATATTAATTATCATGATTATTTTGTATTTCAGTTTTTGTTTTTTTTTTATTTGAGCGCTGTGGTCACAATAAAACATAGTAAAATAAGTGACAGTCTGTGGAAACCTGTCCTGTCATTGACACATGCTGCCTCATCCTGCTGTCAAAAGTTCCTGTCTCCTTACCTTTTCCTCTCCCAGGTTCTGCAGCACTTCTTTACCCCCGCTGTTCCTTATCTCAAGCTGACTTTCCTCAGCGGGGGAGCTCCTCTTGTTGTCACTCGCCGGGTTCCTCGCCTCCTGTCCGGTCTCACGTTTGGAAGTCCTCGGTGTGCGGGAGCCCCTCTGGCCAACGCTAAGCGCATCAAAGTCTATGGTTTTACTCTCAAACGCGTCCTCAACGCTGCAGAACAAACCGCCGTGTTTCTGCCGGGGCACCTGGTCGGCTGTGCCTGGTCTGGCTAAGTAGACCGGCAGGTCGTCCTCTGTTTTCGGCCAGTTTCCCCTGCGCTCTGCCATGGTGGAGCCCCGCACAAGCAACCTAGAAAGACGGTTGAAACTAAGTGCTGGAGTGGTGTGTGTGTGTGTGTGTGTCTGTTTCTGTGTGTGTGCGTGTGTGCGTACAGGGAAGCCAGGCAGGCAGGCAGGCAGGCAGGAGTGGAATTAAAGCCAGAGGTGGCACTGTAGTGGCGCTGGATGCAAAGGAGGTATGCTGTGACCAGGAAACGTTTTTTATACGGTAATCTGTGTTGATTAAAAAAAAAATATTTCAAAATATGAAACATTTCCTCTGGCTGTCACAAACTTTTTGTGAGGCTAACTTAAATGGACGCATGCAGGTGTGCGCCTTGGACACCTGCAGGACCTGCAGAGCGCATGCGCACACCTGTGGCGCTCTTTACACGAGCGTCCACGGGCTGTCGCTGTCCTTTCAGCACCACTCAAAACACGTGATTAGGCTGTCTCCGAACTTCAACTCAAAGTAGAAAGAAGCTCTCCAAGCGCTTGTCCGGCCTTTCAGCGGAGACACCCCGGGCTGATTGCTACTTGCGCCAGCACAAATGAGACAGGATCGTGTCAGCAGCAGCTTTCAGGCTGTTGAGCCTGCTGAGGACGACAGAATGTCCTTATGTAACAGGCACATTTAAAGGTGTTTCACAGGTTTCAGTGTGGAAACTTTTTACACTTTAATCATGTGCATGTAAGAAACACTTTGGGACACTAGTGTAAACTATACTGTCACGTCTTTGTCTGGTACAGTGTGAGAACGGTGTTGGTTTCACAGAGTGGTGAAAGAACTGATGGAAACTTTCATCAGGAGGACTAGAAATAACAGCCGGCAGCATGCCTGGCCTGCCTGTATGTCTCTGCACAGATGAGAAAGACTCATGAAGGTCAGTCACACTGTAGGCTACAGTGAAGTCAAGCGTCCCCGGGTCTCATCTAACAGGTTGTCAACAGTGAAATGAAGCCTTGGCTGCTTTTCAGGCCTGAGCTGAGGGCTTACTTCATACAGGGCAGGGCAGGGCAGTCACATCAGCATGTTTCCTCTTACTCCAGCAAGAAAAAAGTGCCTCACATGCATGAAAAAAGTAAACTTTTGATAAGATGATATATATTTGAAAGGTAGAAATGTCAGTGTGCAGCTGACGTCACCCACATAATCATGAACTGTTTTCTAAAAGGCAGCTTGATGCAGATTTTTTCCTACAATATAATAAGTAGCTCTATTTCCACACATTCCCGGCTGAACACACTGTCGCAGTTCTCGTGGCTCAGCTGGCATCTAATGCAGCAACTTGTCAGGCCAGCAGAAATTTCCCCTCACATGAATGTGATTAAAGCATAAAGGTTTGTGGAGACGCCAAGAGCCTGCTAAAATTTCCCTCCTCTGTAATTCTGTGGTGGTGTACAGTACTCTGTCTGTGTCTCTTGTCTCATGTCTTCCAGGATGCGATTTGTTTGGACAGAGGTGGGGACAAATATCTGACAGGGTTAGTTAGATTTTTCAGGCCTCATGTCACACTGGTGTGCAGACACCAACCAGTTTGGCTGCCTTGGGGAGAATCAAATATTATGTGAGGGTGAACAAGGACAGAGCTCAGAGGCTGGTGCTGAGTGTGTTTGTCTTGAAGTGTACCCTGTTTCACTGAGGTCAGGACAGAGCAGACTGACTGGGAGGCAGTGTCTGGCTTCAAGAGTCAGGATAGCTGCAAAAAACACACACACACTTGTTTACTTCATCTATACAAAAAGAAAAATGTATCATGAATTTTTGCTTGCCATTTCATCAGGACGTGTTTACAGAAGTAAAGAAAGCAGCTGACTGTCCTTTTCTTATAGCTTGTAAAATGCCCCATAATAAAACAATGGCTCTGTCTAAGAAGCATGTTCACTCAGGCATGATGGAGTAATGGCAGATAGGACAGAGTTTGGCAAATTCACGCCCAGTGGTCTTCATTGATTTGGCACAAGAGGCCTCACGGCAATGGAGACCCTTTTGAAGAAGTAGGTAAGTGGGCCACTGTTCCACAGACTAGTCTGTGAGACTTAAGTCAACTGATAAGGCAAGGAAGGCAAGCCAAAAGGTAGCAACCCTCTCTATGGTTTGTACATGCCATCAAACCTACAACGTTTGTCTCCATGGTGTCCAACAGCCACCTTTAGTAACCCAAGCAGCATAAGAATACATAGGGTGCAGCTAAAAAGAAGCAGCAAGCTGCAGTAGAAGAAAAACCACCACAATGCTAATGAACCTACCTATATACTATGACTTGACCTTAAAGGAACAATATGAACTGCATTGAATCATTACTCCTAACTACATTGTAGGTAAAACAAATGCACATAAATAAGGGTGAGAGTACAAGCTATGAAGTCAGTGTTGCTAAGCAGCTGAAGCAGAGCAGACTGGGCAGCTGCATCCGGCTGGGATGATTTGGCTCTGAACCAGCTGCTGCTGAAATAAGGTTAAAGAGCCTCCAAGGATGGAAGTGCTGTCAGACATTTCAGGGGAGGATTTCTGACACACTATGGTGATGCTGAAAATGTGACTTTTATTAAACCAACCACTTTTCTCTGAGCTTTTTGTGCTAAAGAAGCATCTTTCCTGCAAAGAGGATTATGCCTGACACATTCGGAAATCAATGGAAAAAAGTGATTTAAGACGTATTTAATTTCTTTTCAGATTGGTTGTAGATGGTAGTTATTTAGCCAGCACACACCCTAATCTCTGAGCATGACCTCGGTGTGAGCGGTGAAAGGAGGACAGATAGACGTGCTTTCATGACAGACATCCTTTGGCAGGGCTGGTCCATATACGGCACAAAACCTGGCTCGACCTCTGTTCTCGTCTGGTTTGGCAAGGACAGTCATGACTAAAGTGAAAAGACAGACTGTTCTCCTGGACTGACTCTTCTCTGTGTCCCATAGAGCCCACAATGTGGAAGCCCTCACTGTTTAACAAGCTTGTGAAACAAATGAAGTATTCAGGGTAATTTTTATTCTCACACTATATCACAAGCCTTGAAGCTGTTTGTGAACATTGAACTCTTTGTAAAAACAACTTTAAAATTAAAAAAAAAAAATCACTCTGACCTTTGGATGTACTGAAGCTACAATAGCCCTGATGTTTCAAGTCTATTGATTATGAATGGAACATGTGCAGGTTTACCAATACCAGCGTCCACAGCTCTGTGCCTGTCCCCTCTTCCTGACCTGAACAAAGCAGAACCCTGTCAATGGCAGCAGCTGCTAACAGACAATGACAGTAGTCAGAAATAAAGTGCAACACAAACAATAAACTGCTTCATAGTGTCAAATGAAATCCACAAGGGGTAAATGTTTTTTTTAAATATATTATATAAGGTCCTTTTATTGACCTTGTAAATGGCAGCTGAATCCTTTTTAGAACTAGGATTTTTCAAAATAAAAGCCCTCTATGACTTTCTTTTATGCTGAAATGTAAGCAAAAATTCTATTTATGGCAACTAAATAAATACCTTTAACTTCACACTTGATGCATGAGGAATTGACATAATCCAAACACACAGAGGATTAAGAACCTGAGGTATGGATTAAATTGTAGTAATGGAAAAAGGGGGGCTCAAATTGCTCATCTTGAACTCCCACATATAGAAAGAAGACAAATTAATCTGAAAGGTCAAAGGCCATGACTTTGTTTTTTAT
The DNA here is from genome assembly GCF_900634625.1 of Parambassis ranga. NCBI lineage: Eukaryota > Metazoa > Chordata > Actinopteri > Ambassidae > Parambassis > Parambassis ranga. Next base: position 6,722,607 of record NC_041034.1, on the reverse strand, counting down.
TATTACAGCATTACTCATTTTATGTATATTAAATAATCTAAATTAAATCAGGAGGGATTATAGTCTCGTTGGAAGACAGACGGGGAAAAAAGGTTAAAAACTTCTCTGTGAAATAAAAACAATATATTATATATATATATATTTATATATATAGATATACATTACATGTAATGTAATGTATAAATGTGACATACATAAAACAACTTGAAAAAAATAACTGTTAAAAAGGAACATAAAACAGAAAAAACAGGGTGAAGTGCATTTAAGGCAACTGCTCGTTAGCTGACTTTGCACAACAATAGTCTCAGACATTCCCCTTTGTTAGTGAATGGAGTGGGCTGTAGTTACTGTCCGCTATGTAATAAAATCCCACACAGAGGTTGCTCTCGGCTTGTGAATGGAGCCACAAAAGGGGCAGATACACTAGCCCCGGATACACGGTGGAGGGGGGACAAGCACAAGTCAGCTAGTAAATATTTCAGGGACTGAGAAGTTAGCTTCACAGGAGAGAAGTGCAGCAGGTGTAGTGTTGCATTCACTTTCTCCTGTTTCATGCTGGGGAAATGGCCAGTTGAATTTAGGAAGAGGGGTGTTTGTAGAGAAGATTGAAAGCAAGGCGTCTGGACTTGTAGAGTTTTCTTGAAGACGTTTCGCTGCTAATCCAAGCAGCTTCATCAGTTGTAACTGTTTGGTGGGGAAACATGGTTTATATGTGGTTACAGACCTATGTGGGTGGGTCTGGGTAAAACTTAAAAAAAAAACTAAATGTTTCCATAATTACCTGTGATGTTCTGGCTGACTGGGCCAGGTGTGTGTAACGACTGGCTAACGACTATAAAACTGCCGGAGGGGGACTGGTTGACAGCCCTTTGTTCTTGCTGTGAGTATGTGCAAACTTCCTGGGAATGGAGGGGTGTTAGTATCAAAGGTGCTTTGAGTTAGTAAAACAGTGAAGAGAATAGAACAGAACCTGCAGTATGTTTAGGACAAAGAAGTGATTTCATAATCTGCATTTTTCACATTAAATTCAACTGATTTGATTTTGATCTGTAAATATTTACAGCTTTTAAAAGATCCTGTAACTTTAAAGGGCAATTTAAAAGTCGCTCAGGTGAAAACAGCACCCCCTGCTGCTCAACCAGAGCAAGACATTTACACACACACACAGTAGAACAATGAGTCTTGTATATTGTTGATGACAGAGGGGGGCGAGGAAACAGGGAGGCATCCATCATTCCACGTTCATATTCCAACGATTTTTCAGTTATTATTTTCAAGGAAACAAAATTCATCTTTGCAGCCGTCACCACAATGAAACAGAGCGAATTCAAGTCATTTATAAACTCCAGAGTACATCAACTGTTCAGGCTGCTTCAGAGAGTAACAGAAAAGAGTCACTATTAACAAAAATTAAAAAGGGGGGGTGACTACAGGAAATAATTCCAACACATGTACATATTAACAATATAGTCTATATATTACATAGGGACGTCTCCTCAGTGGAAATCTTGCACATAGTATTTGAGTGTTGGGAGGTGTAAAAAAGAAAAAAAAGCAATTACCAGAGAGTAAAGCTCTTGCAGTCTGCTGGCATTTGAGAAAAATTAAGAAGCAGTTTGACAATCCGAAGGTTTGAAGTCACTTCCTCCAAAATCTCACTCTTTTTCTCTCTTCACTCAAGTCTGCGTCAACCTGACGTTCCACCTTTAGTGTCTGTACACACCAGTGTTTCTGCAGTGCAGTTCTGTCTTTTGTCATGTTTCCAGATAAAACCTCTGGCGAGTGCAAGCAGTAGTGTGTAAGCACCATTCTGGGAACAGCGGCAGGCAGGCCAGCCGGCGAGACACAACTTCCCGAGTGTTCTTAATCTGACCTGAGACTGGCGATGTTCAAACGGCCTCTGCACTCGTGGGCCCTGAGTTGGCTCGCTCCTGTTGACCGAGTGTTTGCATTCGTGAAGAAGAACGTCCTCTTTCAGGTTTGGTCAGTAAAGGAAAGAAGAGAGAGGAAAAAAAAAAAGAAGAGCGGCTGTGGTCTGGTGGTTCGTTTTCCTCGTTGTCTGTCTGGTTATATCTCCACTGTGGCTGAATGGTGGTGAATGACATATTATTACCCTGCATGGCAGAGAGAACATTTCCCAGGCTTTGGTTTGGATTTGTCAAAGCATGTGTGTGTGTGTGTGCATGAGTGTCCGTAAACTACATGTGTAGGTACATGTGTGTGTGTGTGTTTGCATGTACTTTAAGTGTCAAATTGTGTGGCAGGCAGGCAGTCTGTTACTCTCTATTGTTTGTCCATCTATAAATAGCATTTCTGGGCAGCATCCTGAGAAACCCCCACCCCCATTAAAAAAAACAACAAAAAAACATCAGAAGTGAGAAGAGGCCAACGCACAACATATCCACCTACACTGACAGCAGTCACCAATGTTATGACACCAGCCGCCACCGCTACACACACTGTCTCATGCTTGTCCAGAAAATAAATAACACTGCAGTCACAAACAAGATCTCCAAGCTGACACACCACCTGAAAGGAAGAGAGAGAGACAGACAGGAGTCAGAAAGATTTATAAAAGACAAAAAGACATGTATCCTATTTGCTTCCTGCTTGACTCTGAGCTATATGTGTTTTTCTCCAGGATTCTCCTACATATTTTTAGTTATTCTTCTGCTGCATTTGCTTCCTTATTGTGATGTAGTGCCAAATAACATGTCATCTTTTGATTGCTGCACAGTAAAACAGCTCATCGGAACATCTTAATGTAAAGTAAAGTAAAATTAGAGGCAGGTCTAATGTAAAAGCAGACGCAGCTTAAGAGCAGGATATGTTTCTCACGAGCTGGTGGAGCAGAGGAGCTAAGAGGTGAGTGAAACCGATGAATGCAGCTCCATATCTAAGCACGTTGCGGATACATTAGCATTAACAACTTCATTAGGTGATAGTGTCAGTTGTTTCTACACCTTTGTTTGCTGCCCCCCAGTGGTTAAAACACATAGTTATGTGATGTTGATGGTAAGTAGGTATAAATGTAGAAAAGATTGAGACAAGGAGTCTGGACTTGTAGAGTTTTCTTGAAGGCGTTTCGCTGATCATCCAAGCAGCTTCATCAGGTCTAACTGTTTGGTGGGGAAACATATATGTTTCTTCAGGGAAAACTCTACAAGTCCAGACGCCTTGCTTCAATCTTCTCTACGTTATGACCTGGATGACTGAGAATCTTCATCAACATGTAAGTATAAATGGTATGCTCACTACAAATGTGCCAATTAACAGAGACATTTAGGTGAGAAGATACAAGGAGTAAAAAGAGAAAGTGGTAATAAGCTAAGACAGGTGTAAAAGAGTGCAGATCAAGGTCAATTTTCTAAGAGCATGGAGCCACCTAGTGGTCAAATTGTAGAAAGAAAATTGGTACACTGAAGTCAGTTTTTCCTTTCTTTAAACACAACAGATTAAATACAGTACTATAAGACTTGAACACAGATAAAGAGGAGTATTGTGGTGCTCCTATAAGATGTGCAGAGTTCTCAGAACAATTTATTTTATGCTCAGACAGGCTGATTTTCAGTCACTTCTCTAGATTTCTTTCTTTCATTACTTACATTCTGCATGGTGAGAATAATACACATCACATCACCTCTGCTTTTATTTTGAAGCTCAGAAGCTATTATCAGCAACCCTGAGCAGAAAAACAAACAGTGCTTTCTCAAGGCCAATTCAGCACCGGCAGCTTTTACTTTGGCAGCTGCACATAGCTGAACCACTTGCTGAGCAGGTTCTGCTTTCACAGCATAATATTTGACAGATGTACAGAGGAAAGATGGTGGCGGTGATGGTGGTAGTGGTGGGTTTGAATGCCTCCTGCTCAAAGCCTAACAGGACTCACCTCTGCTACTGGACACGCCAAAGACTTCAAGGCCAAAGGATAAAGGCGAGAGAAAAGAACAAGAATAGAAACAGAAACTGTGGAACGAGGTGGAAAAAGAGGGGAGAAAGAAAACGAGAGAATTAGAGGTACACTTGGGACTTGTTAGTAACAGCAGACGGAAACAGTAGCTCAGTGTATAGAGAAAGTTTTACGTGCGTGTGACATCAATCACATCCTACCTTTTCCTCCAGGTCTTTAATCTGCCTCCTTTGAATTTCTGTCTTGTCCTCAAGGTCACGAATTCTCTGCAGTCATTCACAGACAATTCAGTTCAGTGCTATTGACATAACATTAGGCTACACCTGTCTCATATTTCACTTGTACAGACATAGACTGACCTGGTGGGCCTGGTGCAGCAGCTCCATCCTCTCCTGCAGGATCTGACAGTCATACTCTCGACTCTTCCTCAGCATCTGCCTCCTCAGCTTTTCCACCGCCGCTCGCAGCTCATCCTTCTGAAGTTCATCCAGGGGCTCGCCGTACTTTATCACCTGGTGGAATCAGACACTGATTTAAATACTTCTGGGTAAATGCATGTCTGATTTTATGTATTTTTGTTTGTAAATTCAAAGCCTCCGCCTATTTCCATTACAATCGCAACAGTAGAGCTGTACTGTAAATGCAGTATGTATAAAACACCTTGTCTTGCTGCAGGGCGTTGTATAAGGTTGCTTCCAGCTCCTGGATTTGCTGTTGAGAAAAGAAAAAAACAGAATTGCCATTAAATACTGAGAAGCTGAATTAAAAAAAAATGTGACGCCAGTCCTTAATCATACAATATACTTGAAAGCATGGCACAGTGAACACTGGTTTTGATGTAGTGTCAACTGGAATGTGCTTTGTGAACAGATTTTGGCCGTATAATGTGATGCATATACATACCATGTAGGCCTGGTCCAGGGCCTGTTTCCTGTAGTCTAGCTCTTCTTCTAGATATCCTTTCTGTTTGCAGAACATCTCCTGTACACAGGAAGCAGGTCATTAGATAATTAGATTGGAAAAGAAGTAAAAAAACAAATGAAAAATGAAAATGTGTGAAAATGAAAAAGTGTTGCTTTAAATATTATCTTTATCTTGAATGATTTTGTGATTCTTGTGACCCACCATCTCGATCTCCAGATCCACCATCTTCTGGTGGAGCGCTGCCTCTGTCCCTTCAATCTGCTGAATCCACTAGAGGGCAACAATCATCAAAACATTGAATGAGTTATTGAAGCACAAAACATTGTGTGATTACATAAACTGTGATGTTTATAATCTTACCTTTTCAGCAAGGGATAAAACTGTGCTGGCCTGAATTATCGCCACTTGCTCCTCATTTCTTAAGTTCTGTACAAATGGAAAAACAAAACATTAACAATGTGACACTTTTAGCGTCAGTTAATGATATTGGATGTACCCCTATGTATGAATTACCCCATTGTCTCCAAGGATATCTAGTAGTTTGATGAGATCTGGTATGCACACATCCTGTGAGAAAAACAGAACATTGGGATTAGAAAGCCATTAGAACAGTGGAAGAAGCGTGTGATTCCTAAACCTGCTCATACCTTGACGCCTTCCTTCATACAGTAGATCTGCAAAGCACTGACTCCCTCGGAGAAGGGATGCATCCTCAAGTGGTTAAAAGGAGGAGACCTCCTCTCACGCTCCTATAAACACAGACAGACACATTTTATTATTGACGGCCAGAGGAAAAGCGCAGTGGCCACAAACTTATCAATCATCTCTCTTAGCATGTCTGACAGACGGATGCCTGTTTTTATAAACAGGAAATTAAGGTATTTAAATATATAATCCAACTCAGTAATTCCTCAACATAAGGCAAAAAGTTAAATTAAAATTATTTTGAAAGCTTGTAAATGTGTTATCTTCCTCTTGTCTTTTGCATGACGAATTGGCCAACTGCCCTGCTAAGACTAGAATGGAGATTGATCACTTCTCTGCCTTTTGGCTAAGATCAAGTGTAGTTAGTATCTGTTCTACTTCTATCAGTTTAATATCTAATACGTCCCCATATATTAAATAGATTTTTATATCCAGGAGATGGAAAAAGGGCTTGCCCCGTCCACTCCGCACATCAACCTGGTATTGCAGTACCACCAGGAGTGGTGCGTCAACCAATTTCCCCCCTCAGATTAAAAAGTATTTCTGATTCTGATTCTGAAACCTGATAGGATCCCAATAAAATGAGCACAGGATGTGTTGTCAGGGGAGTAAAATTATATTCTGGAACTCGCTCTGGAACACGCTGCTGGATCTATATTCTGGCTGGTAACTGGAACTACAAGAATATTTGTTGGACCCATGATCACAACTTTCCTCATGTCTGTCACGCAGCCTTGGTCAGGAACTCACCTCCAGCTCCAGTATCCTGAACTCTAACAGTTCATTTTGGTCTTTGGAGTCTTGAAGCTCCTGTTGCAGTCGACTGCAGTCTGATTCTAACTTTTCCACCTTGAAAAATCACAGTAAATTAGTTGATAGGTAGAAGTAGTGTCCATTGATGTCAGGCAACATTTGGAATATTTACACTCAACAAAAATATAAACGCAACACTTTTGTTTTTGCTCCCATGTTTCATGAGATGGACTTGAAGATCTAAACTTCATTCCAGATACACAATATTACCATTCCTCTCAAACATTGTTCACAAATCTGTCTAAATGTGTGATAGTGAGCACTTCTGCTTTGCTGAGATAATCCATCCCACCTCACAGGTGTGCCACATCAAGATGCTGATCTGACATCATGATTAGTGCACAGGTGTACCTTAAACTGCCCACAATAAAAGGCCACCCTGAAATGTGCATTTTGTTTCTGCTTTATTGGCGGTCTGGGGACTCAGAACCAGTCAGTATCTGGTGTGACCACCATTTGCCTCATGCAGTGCAACACATCTTCTTCGCATAGAGTTTATCAGATTGTCTATTGTGGCCTGTGGAATGTTGGTCCACTCCTCTTCAATGGCTGTGCGAAGTTGCTGGATATTAGTGGGAACTGGTGCACGCTGTCGTATATGCCGGTCAAGCACATCCCAAACATGTTCAATGGGTGACATGTCCGGTGAGTATGCTGGCCATGCAAGAACTGGGACATTTTCAGCTTCCAAGAATTGTGTACAGATCCTTGCAACATGGGGCCGTGCATTATCTTGCTGAAACATGAGGTGATGTTCATGGATGTATGGCACAACAATGGGCCTCAGGATCTCATCACGGTATCTCTGTGCATTCAAAATGCCATCAATAAAATGCACCTGTGTTCTTTGTCCATAACAGATGCCTGCCCATACCATGACCCCACCACCACCATGGGCCACTCGATCCACAACATTGACATCAGCAAAGCGCTCACCCACACGACGCCACACACGCTGTCTGCCATCTGCCCTGAACAATGTAAACCGAGATTCATCCGTGAAGAGAACACCTCTCCAACGTGCTAGACGCCATCGAATGTGAGCATTTGCCCACTCAAGTCTGTTACGGCGACGATCTGGAGTCAGGTTAAGACCCCGATGAGGACGACGAGCATGCAGTTGAGCTTCCCTGAGACGGTTTCTGACAGTTTGTGCAGAAATTGTTTGGTTATGCAAACCAATTGTTTCAGCAGCTGTCTGAGTGGCTGGTTTCAGACGATCTCGGAGGTGAACCTGCTGGATGTGGAGGTCCTGGGCTGGTGTGGTTACTCGTGGTCTGCGGTTGTGAGGCCGGTTGGATGTACTGCCATATTCTCTGAAACGCCTTTGGAGACGGCTTATGGTGGAGAAATGAACATTCAATGCACGAGCAACAGATCTGGTTGACATTCCTGCTGTCAGCATGCCAATTGCACGCTCCCTCAATGCTTGTGGCATCTGTGGCATTTTGCTGTGAGACAAAACTGCACATTTCAGGGTGGCCTTTTATTGTGGGCAGTTTGAGGTACACCTGTGCACTAATCATGATGTCAGATCAGCATCTTGATGTGGCACACCTGTGAGGTGGGATGGATTATCTCAGCAAAGCAGAAGTGCTCACTATCACACATTTAGACAGATTTGTGAACAATGTTTGAGAGGAATGGTAATATTGTGTATCTGGAATGAAGTTTAGATCTTCAAGTCCATCTCATGAAACATGGGAGCAAAAGCAAAAGTGTTGCGTTTATATTTTTGTTGAGTGTATATATAAAGAACTAACAGTCCCACCTTCTCTAATAACTCCTGATTCCTTCGCATGAACAGCTGCTTCTCCTCCACCCACCTGGAGTCCTGATAGGAAAAAAATTAAACCAATGGTTTATCATTTAATTCTTTTTTGGCAAAGCCTCACAAACATGTGCAGCCCAGGTTAAGCCCCTTCATGGCGAAACATTTTTTTATAACTCCTTGTCTCCATTTTCTTGATTCTTTGGCTAAATGAAATTTAAAAAAAACATTCATGTCACTAAAATCACTGGACAAACGCCCGTCTTTCATCAGTCGGTATATAATCAAACTGTTGTTTTACCCACCCCACCATGTGTACACGATTGTGTGTCTCACCTGTCCCTTCAGGGTTAGTTCCTTCTCCAAGTCCTCTATTTTGGCTTTATACCTGAGAACATCTGCTTGGAGCTGCTCATGAGCCTGAAACATGAGGAACAAGAAAAAGAAACTTTGCAGCTGGTTCACAACTGTTTCTCCAGCAGGAGGTCCATCTGCCTGGTGTTAAAGGAGAATGGTTACTCTGTCCTGTGAGGCATAGTGCACACAAGAGCAATAATATAATGTGGTTGTGTGCACTAGTCAGAAGACCAGAGTAAATTCAAAGCTGAGGTCACATTTCTCTGTCCTTCCTTGCTGTGAACAGATAGTATATGAATCTAATTTTTCATTTTTGAGGTAAAGTCCTAAATGTTTAGCTCAGGGTTTTTACCCTCATATGCCTATGTTGCATGCTTGAAGATTTACAAAGCCATTCGGCACACAATGCATAAACCATGATTAAGAACCACTGCACTGTTAACTTAATGTTTAGGATTATGTCCTGATGTCCGTCATCTTACACTGAAACGACATAATAAAAACCCCATGCTCTGGAAATTACCATATATATACTGTACCTCTCTAATAATAGAATAACCAACAAACATGTTTTCCAAATCATGTGTTCCAATACATTCTCCAGCGTAGAGCTAATTCAATTCTATCTAACTCAATTCCCACAGTTTATATGACTGAATGTACCATGATCCACCTGGCTCCAACATAATCAGTGAAGGGAAATAGAAAACATCAAAATGACTTGATGTTCCCATACATATGTGTGTACCTTGGCTTCCATCTCAGCATCTAGTATGCCTCCTTTCTGTTCCTGCAGCAGGGCATAGGCTCGCTGTAAGGCCTGATACTCCCTGGTCAACTGACGGAAGCGAAGCTCTGACTCCTCGTTTCCTAAACGCTGTGTTTGACACACAAAAGTAACATTTCAGTGGGCTAACATCCTTCCTCTGAAGTCATTAATATAAATGCATGTGTTCTTTCTTGATAGATTGGAGTTCTCACCTCCTCTAGGTCTTCATCAGGAGTAGCAGGGGTCCTGTCCATCCGGAATGAAGCCACTGAGGAGGACTCGGAGTCCATCGACTCTTCATCATAACCAAAGAACGTGTCTACTACAATGTGCCTCTGTAGAAGAAAGGCAAAGATTTAACTGTTGCTAACACTAAGCTCTGAATAATCAACATGCCTTGTGTGTGCTATGTGTACAATAATATTGATGCTCTCATTACGATGGCACTTGTCAAAAAGTGGAAATCGAACATTCAGTTCTTGAAGTTGATGTGTTGGAAGAAAGAAAAATGTGTAATGATCTAAGTGACTGTCCCCTGTGGTCAGAGCGTCTCGAGCATATCTTGTGAAGTGCAGTGTAGATTACAGTGTAGCTATAGAAGCATCTTTGATTAATGTTTTAACATACATCACTCTCATACATCACTGCACTTTGGCTAATTAACTAATCTTACACACCTTTATTGGCCTCGAACTTCTTTTATGCCTTCTCTTCCTCAGTAGTTTTTCTCGGTCCTGGAAAAAAAATGTGTCAGTAGTCAGTATTTCGATTGTTTTTCTAAAATTTCAACATGTTTAAAACCTACTCTTGTCAGTTCATCAATCATGTTTTGCTGCTCCAAGACTTGAAGCTTGAGAAAAGCTATCTCCTGGTCATCATGGGCTTGGTCCAGATCATTCAGAGACTTCAGCTTCTTCAATGGAGGATGAGAGCTGATCCTCTCTTTCTGCAGATATACAGAACAGAAACAGAAAGAGAAATGTCCTCTGAGATCACATCACCAAGTGAGCCTGCACATTAACACACAGTATGATGCTATTATGACTTGCTGACCATCTCCAGGTTCTCCTTTGCCAGACCCTTCAGTTTCTCGTCCAGCTTCTGGATGGTCTGGGTCAGCTCGTCGTTTTTCCTACTCAACAGCTTGTTCTTATCCAGCAGGGGCTTGCACTGTTTCTCCGACTCCCGGACTCGCTTCAGCTGGTGGACAGAAAAGGACAAACGGGTACATATTAAGTAGTAATAACAGAGATGGAAACTGGGAAATTGAAATTTAACTTTCAATGAAACCCTTTGGGTATACCAGTTCATTTCTTTCATCAACCAACAGGGAGTTGCGGTCCTCCAGTTTGCGTATGGTCGAGTTGAGCTCTGCAACGCGCCTCTGGTTTCTCCTCAGGTCCTAAAACAAACAAATAGCAACCATTCTTTTCTATAACTATTCTATTAGACCCAAAACTACCATCTATCTTTAGGTTTAGTATTATTAGAATTGGAAATTAGTGTGTTCAGGAGGCTGATGTCAGCAATAAAGATAGCTTAAGAGAAGACAGAGAAAAGATAATAAAGACATTTAATTAATGTTTTAAGTTGAAACTCTGATGATGTCCTTTTTTAATTGTTTGATATATTAATAGGACTTAACATGTGTTGTAGCTGATAAGAAACCTCTGAATCCAATGGTCAAACTTGATATTAATATTTTTCTCTCCACTTACCGGGCTGCCACAGTGCTCTGCACCATCTCCAGCTCGGCCTGGAATCTCTCTTTTCGGGCTTCCCAGGCCGCACTCGGCCTCCTTGACAAGGAACAGCTGTTCATCCAGGGCATCCTTCTGAAGCTGCAGCTTCTGTAGGAAGCCCGCTGTTGTTTCCAGTTCCTTCTCCAGAGCGAATATGGTGCGATCTTTAGATTTGATTTCATCCACCTATGTTAAAGTAGAAGGAAATACTGGTTTGATGCTGCTCGCCTGCTTTTGTTAAAGTGTCTTTTTTAATGATATTCTTCTATATTGTGATTTTTTTGCCCAAGTAGATTCATTAATCTGACCCAAACACACACACACGTGGGTAAGATTTCACTTTCAGTATGTTGAAGCTGAAAAGATTTCCATGTATCCTCTCACACACTGGTCACATGCAGCATAATTGTAGCATTGATTGTACATACCAGTCTGCGGATATCTCTCTCAGAGTCCCACTTGATCTTAGAGATCTGCTCCTGGTGCTGCTGGTGCTCCACCCGCAGGTCTCCAGCCTTCATTTTGTCGGACTGAATCATGTTGCTGAGAGCTTCGTCCGTCTGCTTCTTAGAAGACTTGAGCTCTGCTATTTCTTGCAGAAGCTTCACTCTTTCCTGGTCAAAGAAGCGGCGAGCTTCCTCCTTAGCTTCCAGTGTCAGCGCTGTGCGTACCTGAAGGAGTGATGGCAGAAAGAGGAAGGGTGTTAATGTGGCATAACATAACACTTGTCAGAGTGTAGGGAAAATTTAACTTAACCTCACCTTCTCTCCGCTGCCGTCACGCATGGCATTAAGCGCAGCTTTAAGCCTTTGATTTTCCTGGTCTTTGATTTTGGCATGGCGTGCAAGCTCCTGTTCGTGCTGTCGCGTCAGGTTTTCCCTGAGAGCCTGGAGCTCCTTTTGCTTATCCTCATGCCACTTGGCCCTCTGCTCAGTCAACATGGCGGTGTGGCGATGCTGCTCTTGCTCTCGGACGCGCTTCACCTCCTGCACCTTGTCGCGCTCCAGCTTGCTTACCTTTGATGAGGAAGAACATAGATTGTTTTATTTACTCATGTTTAAATCAAATTTAATTTTTTTAAAAGATATTTAATTACTATTTCCAAAAGAAAATAAGCAAATATGAAGATTTTTTTTTGATGTTGTACAGTACCTTGCATTTTTCTTGGTGTAGCTCTATCTGAATGTCAGTCAGCTTGGACCTGAGATCTTCATTGGCTGCCTGTAAGGCAGAAATGAGTGCTTCGGGCTTCTCGCCCTTCGTACGCCCTTTCTTGGCCATTGAATCAGAAACTAGAGAGGCTCCTCTAATGCTTTCATTGAGTCTTCATAGAAACTTTCCAAGGCGCTCCCAGGGTTTCCAGTTCCTCCTCTTCCTCATTCTCTTATTAAACACAAGGGCTTGGAGTGAAAGAGAGACAAAGGAGAAACAGATTAATACACACAGACTGCAGAAGTTTGTGTTTGTGTTACATGGATGAGTTCAGTGCTGAATAGCTGAATGGATGTTGCCCCCTGAAGCTGCTGTATGTAATGTTAAAAATCCCCAGTTTTCTTTGATGGTAACATTATCTGATTAAGGAAAAGTCACATCGTAAATAAATACCAATGGCATGTCATTCTCACTTTCCTTGATTTATTATTTATTATATTTATCACACAATGTTCTGATCTCAAGAAAATACATAACATGCACATCCTACAGAAACTACAGTCCAACCAATACAGATTGTGAGGGATAGAAACAAACAAATCTGGTAAATACTGATACATTGACTGATACACTGCACTGCACATATTGTGTAAGTACATGTGCTCAAGACAGTTGTTGACAGAATTGTAAAGAGTAGGAGTTTCCTCTGCTGGACAAATCATGGAATGACACCACAAACTAAACTAACCTGAGCATCATTTTCTCCATCCATACATAGCAGCTTCATACTGTACACATGACACTTGCTGCAGCCAACTCACAAACATCTTGCTTTACCACATGATGCTTGGATTTGTTCCATGTCCATATTAATGCTAATTCAATAATTGCACAACTGTACTAATAGACTGACAATGGCGTTAATTTTGAACCTAACTATGAAGATATACAGGACAATTCCAGAACTATTGGACTACATGAGATCACCACACATTCCCTCAACAGTGCCGGCGACCTCAGAAGTTATCTTTCAGCCGTATACAATATTGTGTTAACAGCCCTCCTAATAAAGTTTCACCCCGATTCACACCTGCTCCATTAAAACAACGGTCCATTAAATAGTTTTACCACCACAGGCTCCCATAATCCCAGGGTTGGTCGTCATTACCGAGACCAGAGCGAAGACAGACATTAAAGTCTGTTACATACTCATTGAGAAGAGCTATTTTTCATGTGAGTTTCACAGAGATCCACCATTATATGTGGCCCTTTAACACATATAAATCTGCATTCCCCACCAAACAAGTCAGAACCTAACAAGCTAAATTTGGAAGTGCAGAAAAAAACTTTTTAAGGACCTCAAATAAGTCCTGTTTCCCCGCTTCAAGCTGTTTTATGATCAATGATGGGGGAAGGTATTATATAACGAGGAGCTGATGGAAAAACAAGACCCAAAAGGTCGGCAACCTAAAGTAAATAAAGAAATAAAAACAAAAGTAAAATGATCTGGAAAGAAAACAGGAACAAAACCAAAACTAGGACTATACAACACTTCAGTATTCTTCTAACTTTAAAGGAATGGTGAAGCCTCTAGTGAAGAACTGCCATCATGCTACTCACAATAATTCTAAAACAAATCACAAGATTTGCCTATAGCACATTACAAGTATGTAACTCGGAATAACTATGCACAACAGTGCATTTGAATGAGCCAGCAAATGTACTCTGTCAGGATGACTTGGGAGAAGCTGGATGATGGGGTCCATCATAATCTGTAGAGGGATGACATAATCTTGCTTAAAAGATTTTGAGATGCAGATTAGAGATGAAGCAGTCGTCACGTTCAGTCCACACGGGCTTATTACTCAGCAGTCACACAGTGTGGCTGCTCTTTTTAAGCAGCACTGGTGGAGGCTGTCCATGTACATAACAACAAGTAACAAAAAAACTTGAGTTTCAGACACTTATGTAATAAACTGTAACCACTAAAGCCTCTAACCAACAATTATTTGACAAATGAGTTTACTTAACTTGTTTGTGTAATAGTGTCGGAGTACAAACCATTTATAGTAGCTACTGCACTCTTCATCTCAGACCAGCCTTTATTATACATGCTGATGTTTTGAAAGAAGGGCAGAGACAAAATGCAATGCCCAGCAGGTTACATTTTGTACTCTGGACGTTAAATGAAATTATTCTGAAGTTGCTTTTGTTAAATGGAATGTGTGCCCTGGTGCTATTGATTATCTGTTCGCTGAACTCACTGTGACCCTTGTGTAATGTAATGTAATAATATTATATCTTATATCTTCTGCAATAAATGATTTTTTTACTGTATAGGTTTATATACAAAAAAAGGTTTACCCAACAACTACTCTTTAATGTTTTAGCATATATATATATATATATATATATATATATATATATATATATATATATATATATATATATATTGTTTTTATTCTGATCTGAGTGATCAAGCTGAGTAACGACATGTAAAAAACACACGCACACATGATGATTCATCTTTGGCCAGCCTACATCCCCATCAAGCAAAGCCAACTACTGCTCACCATGACTACTAATACAGTATTAACCTACAAACTGTTCACACATATGAAAGGGTAGGCTAGATATGAAATTGCTGAGAGCTGGAGTCAATCTCATTAACTGTCACATTCCATTTTTGGACTATGCTAGGAAACAATCTGCCTGGCTATTCAAATAAACATAATCCACATGCGCACACACACAGGCATTGCAGTGAATGCACCGGATGTCACCTCTGTCTAACCTATGTTGACAATCCATTGCTATTTTTAAATGTATCACCTTTCTTCATGGTGGTTGAATTAGGTTAATTTTACTGTGTTGTTCCCTTGGTGTTAAAATTAACAAGCAGTATAGTTCCTGTTTTCACTCTTCCATCTCCTGTGACTTCTTAATTCCCTCAGGAATATTCTTGCTTTACAATTCATTCTTTTGCTAAGCAAGGGAATAGCCTTACATTTTAAATACAGGTAGTAATAATGTGGGAGATATCTCACCAAAGAATTTTATAGCCTGTAAATCACTATCTGATAGGCTCTATTATCCTTTGTGGCACTTTGCTCCTACTACAATACTTGACTGTCTAAACTTTGTCTTACTAAAACTGTAGTTCTTATTAAAGCAACAGCAACATACCAAGCTATATTTAACACAGTAGAGCAAAGGTAGAGATTGAAATAACCATTATATAAAAACAAAACAATGAAATATTAAAAGATTACTGCCTTTGCAGACTCATTTAAATTTTTCATAAATTCATAAATTCAAAAGCAACTTCATTAGTCAGCAATTCCTCAAATCTTAAAAAGGAAGAAAATATTGAGGTATGATTACCTTAGGCAGCTTTCCTGGTAGCTGTCAATACAAACTGCTTCAGTGCGGTACTCGCTCCTCTGACCATCTGACCACACTGAGGACCATTTTATGGACTAACGGACTCACATAAGTTGATGAAAACCCTTTGCTCATGCCAAGAGCTGGATCTTGCAGAAGCTGTTTACAGTATTCCCTTAAGAACTAGTGAGCAGGTCAAGAACATCATGCATCCATCCCACTGCCATGCCTTGAATTATAAGGCTTAAAAACACTGGATTTTAAACAGTCATTACCTCCACACTGTGTATACTAAGCAAGTGTAGCAGGGTGCTAATGACACGCACACTTCTTTTGTTCAATTCAACATGTTTTATAACAAATTGTTTTATTATTTTTTAATTTAAGTTATAGCTGAACTTGGGGACATGGCCACTTTGAGTTACAGTTGGATGTGCCACAGGTTGCTAGCTGGATTAGCCAGGAACTAAGCGAAATAACATGCTGTCAAAATGACTGACAGTCTGACCCACCACACTGAGCTTACTCTGCAGGAAACTTGTTTATCAATCTGACAGGACTTGCCTGCTAAAACAAGAGTGGTTGGAGCTGTAATATACATATCCATGCAATAACCATGCAGTCCATAAAACAAAGATGCTAAGAGGCTTTTCAGATCAACAATAATTATCACGTGGTTATGTGCTGACACTGATCACAGCGTCACAGTGTTACCGCAAGTAATCTTTCGAGTCGTCACCATTAAATAAATCCAATACAGAAGGTTTAACAACTAGGTATAAACACATAAAAGATTATTCAAGTGGAACTCTATTGGGATGACAAAAGGTCTTGCGTGCATGCACTGTAACCGTGTGTCTGAGCAGATTCAGGAAACTCAACACACAGTAAGCAATGAAATAAAGCAGGCAGACACCCCGCTGAGTCAAATGGCCTATTTTCTTGCCGTACTCTCAATGTGAGTGTGCGCGCATGCATCCCAATGTTACACAGCCTATCAGTGCAAGCTTGTGTATGTTAAATACTACAACATGAAGCACACTGGCACCATGACCCACATTTGATTCCTCAGACATTAAACTGGGGGGTTAGTATTGGATATTCCAGACAGAGTCTAACAGAACAGCATTAGAAACACAGGTCTTGCCGCAGCCTGTCAGCTTTAGTCTGATGGTATTAAGGCCTAATAAACCACATAAAAAATGACTAGTTGTTGATTTAGCTGTGCTTTTTTCTATCCTATCCTTTTAATGAACATTTGGACAGCATGTCCATGCTGCAATATTTTTTAAAACACCTTTGCCAAATGGTCCTCATTAACTTTAGTTTTATATGTCCTAGGAGAAATGAAAAGTCAGCAACTGTGTTCTGCTGAGACGCAGTATGCATCAATATTCCATTAGAATGTCTATTTAATACGAATTCCTGAAACATGCAATGGGATTGCTGTACAGTTCTGATTACAAGATTGATTTCTAATAGTCATTTCCAAAATAAATCTTTCAACCTGCACCCACTATACCAGCTGTCTTGCTTACTTGAGTTCTCCTCCTGTGAAAACCCCTCTTTGCCTTGGCTTGGGGTTAGAATTGGGACATACAATATAAGCTTTGGCTGCTTTTTGGAGATTATATTTGGACTTTTAGTATAAGCCCTCTAGAACTATGCTGAGACAGACACAGCTCCACAGTGAGGCTGTCAGAATTTTGAAAGATCCAGGTCACGCACACAAGCTGCAACAACTAATACATTTAAAGCCAATTTAATGCTGACAAAATCATATTTTCACTAATATTGCTGTTAAAATTCTTTCATTGTATTACAGGCAAATTCCAGGGATATAATTTATATATTCTAAAACCCACTATTATTACTTCAGCATAGACAGCCCATATATACAACTGCCTACTCAGACAGGCAAATCTCTTTTGTGATTTCCACGTGTTCATAACTGCTCAACCACCTGCCACTTTTGGCTCCACCATCCAGTCATGTTCTTTTTCCATCAAACTCTTACATTTCAGGACTTTATTTTGCTAATCTGCGTTATGCAATTGCAAAAGTTAGTCAGACTGATGCCAATGTTTCCCCGATGTCAATGAGCAACTTAAGTTTAATCAGTCTGGGATGGAGATGTGACGTAAGCTAGTTCAAAGTGTCATTACATCGGCTGGAGCAAAGCAGCACTCTCCTGCTTGTTTTTTGGATTACATTTGAGCTCAGGCCAAAAATTCTTCTAATCCATTTGGAAGAGGTTAAAAAATGTCAAGCCAGTGTATGAGGAAGGTAACGCTGATGCTGGAAATAGTTGGCGTCAAAAATTATTTATACATTGCAAAAGAAACATGGCTGTTGGTTTGCATCAACCATTTATTTCCAGAAATGATAACCCAGTTTACTTGAGAATATTAACAAAGCTTGTTTCAAGCTATTGTGGCAAATATTGTATAAAACAAATTGTGGGTTAATTTTTTTTATATTGAGGAAATGGCAGAAATCTAAGCTTAGTGGTTGCATAGTCTTTTAGGCCACAGGGGGAATATTAATATTTGATGTTAGTGTGCACTGTCCCTTTAATCTCATTTGCCTGTATTTAGCTGTGAAAAGCACATTAATGCTGAAAGTGTCATGATGATACAATTATACATTTTTTTCTATGTTAGAATTTTTGATAGAGTTTTTGCACATAGCAGATAAATGGTAAAGCAGGTTGTATACGTATCTGGCTCAATGGTAGATGGGTACAGCAATGTCTGCTGGTACACCAACCAAAATTCAAGCTACTTTCTGCTCTATTGATACATGTTATTAATGACTCTGTTGGAATTGGAATAATCTATAAGCAATTAACTAGTGGCCGGCCTGCATCTGTGCTGACCCTGAAGCATTAGTGGGACAAATGCCTTCCCAGCCGGGGCGATGACTGTGAAATCAGGCCAGTGTAACACCCTGAGGTAGTTGCATGGCTAACAGACCCTGTGCCTCAGTCTGTATAAGCCACTGCCAACCCACTGTTGACTGAAGCATCCTCTCGCAGCATCACTGCAGCATCCATTAAAAGCATGGCCAGTAAATGTGTGATTTGTCAAGAGAGAGACACACACAGCCCATGACACAGGCCCTGTGTGTGTGTGTGTGTGTGTGTGTACACAAGTGAATCTGGTTTTACCTGAGGGCAGGAGCAACAGCAGCAGCAGCAGCAGCTGCACAACAAGTATGGCTGTCAAAAGGCTACAAGCAGACATGCAGAGGATGCTCGGTGCAGCTTGAGCATCCGTCGTGTGTAAAGAGGCTCTGCATGGCGATGAAAATCCCCCAGCGGACACACACACACACACACAGGCTCTCTCCCCCGTCATTCATGGGCTTGCTGGTGTATAGGCCAAGCTCTGCCACTTCCAACCGGCAGGCTAAGCCACAGCTACACGGCCGATTAAGACGCGTTTTCCGGTTATGGCTCACAAGGATATAGCATCTATTCCTTCTGTGTTACCTATTCTACACGACTGTGCTGTATTGTAAAATATCTCGTGCCGCTACTGAGACGATCAATCTGACTAAACCCAACAGGCCCGCTAGTCCCAGTAACTCCCAGTTCACACGATGATAAACCTCCAACAGACAGAATCAGGCTTTAAACGGCGTCACTGCCTTACCTCGTAATGAATTCTCATCATGTCTGAAGTCCTGTGTGAACCCCTGTCCATGGCATGCTCCTTCCTTTTTATTTAGAAAAACATAGATCGCCTTCCTCCGCTATGATCTCTGCATCAGCAGCAAGCCCGTACAATGAAGCAGTGATGGCCGGTGGTGATGATGCTGGGAGCCCCGCCCTCCTCCTCCTCCTCTTCTCTCCATGCAGCCAGTATGAGCTCACTCACTTGCAGCGGCTCCAGTATCACTGCGGTCCACCAGCAAGCAGGATCTCCATAGTCTAGATAACCAGAAAGAGAGAGTGAACTGCAGTTACGCACTCACATGGAGGCTATTTTAATTATATTCATGACACAGGTTGCTTGAATAAAACCTATATGCAAATATATGAGTACATTATATAGGCAGGTAAATGCTATTACCTTGTTCTCCATAGGGTAGCCTATTAATTAATATGCAAAAGATTTGCATATTTCAAACTGCAACCCTTTAATTATAACATTGCATTGACTTGTTTTGTTGAAAATGTTTTTAAAACATTAAAAATGTTGGTAATTGAAAAGCACCGTTACGTTGCAAGCTGCAACTTGACACAAAATGGATGACGGCGGACACCTCTGGAGAAAAAAAAGCCCAGCACAAAAGACCAGGATGTTGAGCTCAGTTCAAATTTAATTAACCAAACAAACAAAAACAGCCAGGGATCCCCTCCTCCAACCCAAACGCAAAGAAAAGCCCGCCAAAAAAAAATCACTCCTCCCATATTTATAAAAACTACCCACCCCTTCCATTCCAAACAAAAAGAGGGGAAAAGTAACCACAACCCAATATATTCAACCATACAAAGCAATCTAATTACTAAACCAATGTACACACAAAATAGGCAAAAACAACCAACCCATAAACCCATATTATAATTAATTTAACCCAACATAGAGATGAAAAGAACAAATAAATCCCCTCTCTCTCCAATCCACATAGTAGGCCCCAACAAGGCTGATCTGCCACACCAGGTCTCCATCAGGGCCTCATCAGTACATTCATGGGCGCGCCTCCACAACTGCGCTGATGTCAGAGCACCTCAGAGAGAGAGAGAGAGAGAGAGGGTCAGGTACAATAAAAACTCAAAGAAACCCAACAATACATAAATACACAAATATGAATAAACAAACACATAGGGCCACCTGAGTTAGTGAGGGGATGCCTGCAGCTCCCTCACAAGCACGCTCAATTTGCACTCTAAGCACTTGATAATGCATAAAGTTCAATATTCCAGCATAATATTTTTTTTTGCATACAGCAGTTGCAGCCGGTCACAGCACTAGACTAAATGTTTGTGTCTGCCAGACTTCACACTTTGGGGTTTTAGGGCGGATCAGTCGCCGCCCCTGTCCGCTTCTTTTACACCCTACCTCTGAAACCTCGTATGGAACAGCCTTTAGTTCCGACACTATAGAGCTGCGCCTAATTTCCTCATCTTCGTGCATGGTGTGAGGAGTCTGCTCAGAGCGGACAGAGGACATTTATTTCTATAGTTAAAAGATCTGAAGGGTGGAAGATGACCACAGACAGAAAGAATGGCACATCTACGCATTTGGTGTCAAATAGGCATAGATGCCAAAGGAATTCTGAAGAGGTGAAG
The DNA here is from genome assembly GCF_900634625.1 of Parambassis ranga. NCBI lineage: Eukaryota > Metazoa > Chordata > Actinopteri > Ambassidae > Parambassis > Parambassis ranga. The sequence continues at coordinate 6,701,784 of NC_041034.1, read as the reverse complement.
GAACGGGGACAGTGGGGCACCAAAGCGGAGTTTATTTTGACTGTGATGGGTGCAATCATTGGACCTGGGAATGTGTGGAGGTTTCCTTATCTGTGCTACAGAAACGGCGGAGGTGGGTGCTTTTAGGCAGAACGCGTGCTGTCAGTTGGCGAGCGCATTCGGTCCGTCTGACGTTTGTATTATTCTTAATGTGTACTTAAAAAAAATAATCGCGTCTCTCTTACAGGCGTGTTCTTCATCCCATACATCCTGTTTATATTTGCATGTGGAATCCCTTTATTCTTCCTTGAGACTGCTTTAGGACAGCACACCAGCCAGGGTGGGATTACATGCTGGAGAAAAATTTGCCCACTTTTTCAAGGTAAGTCTAAAGGACATTTAAAAATGCCCGTTAAATAATCTATGATAATATATATATTTCATGTGGTGCCAACATCTCCAACTTGGCACGGTGCGCGTAATTACGCGGAGAACCTATATTGTGAAATTTTTCCTATTGTTTTGAAACATAACTTTCATTTTATATTAGTAATATAATATTTGGCCCTGTTGGTGCAAGGGACACCGTTTCAGTATTTGAATTGACTTGTCATTGGACCTGTCCAGGGTGTATTCTCACCCGTAGATAGCTGGGATAGGCTCCAGCCTCCCAAGCGGAATGATGGATAAATGGACTTGTCATTGTAAATGGCCTAAACAACATAAACAAACGACAGAACAGCTATAAATACAGATAAATAGTACTATAATATATGCAAGTATATAACAATGGCATGAGGTGTTCTGCAAAGGAAATATTTAAAATGTTTACATATATATAAATCTCTAAATATAAGATTTAGCTCATATACAGTATCATATATTTTCCTCTTTTCATCAGGTATGGGCTATGCCAGTAACCTTATCATTACATTCAGTGCAACTTCTTATATTACCATCCTGGCATGGGCGTTCTTTTACCTGTTCGCATCCTTCAGTGCGGAATTACCTTGGGCATCATGTGGGAACTACTGGAACACAGGTAGTATTTGTTAAGTTGACATTTCCATCAGTAAAAATACATTAAATCACATTTTTTGCGTTTGTTTTATCTATGTTTTTACGACATTGCCAACTTATGTACATTACATTACTGTAAATTACTTATGTTGTTTTGAAGGCAATTAATATTGAGATTCAGCATTTTTTTTTAACATTCCTGGTGTTTTATCCTCTTATACTAGACTCATGCTTGGTCTTGAACGATGTGAATGTGAGCATGCCATCCAGACTGAACACCACTCTTCCAGTTGTGGAGTTCTGGCAGTAAGCATGTAGTCGGCTCACACAAGTTTCCTTTTTTCTCTGTCATTTCTCAGCCTCCCCCATCTCTTCAGAGCCTCTCTTCCTCCCCCTCCCTCATTATTCTGTTTCCCTCCCTTTCACCTATCATTCATTTGTCTCACTCACCCCCCACCATCTCTCTCCTCATTTGACCAGGCATCGGGTTTTAAATATCTCTGGTGGCATAGAGGAAGTGGGCAGCCTGAGGTGGGAACTGGTCCTGTGTCTTATCCTGAGTTGGATCATCTGCTATTTTTGCGTTTGGAAGGGCATCAAGTCAACAGGAAAGGTTAGCGGCCGTAACACTGAAATACATTCATAAATATTTCACAGGTTTATATTAAAATAATCCCCAAAGTGAAAGCATAAATAAAGATGAATTTAATGTTTTCAGCCAGTGAATATCACGTATGTTATTAAATCTGACATCTCCACAGATCCTGCTCACTAGCAAATAAACTGATCATACAGTTTCTATAACCAGGGACTCTCACTTCTATCAAACCCGTCAATCAAATGTGTAGCATTTAATATAAATTACCAATATAAGCCAGTGTACATCTTCAGTGTTTGTAAGAAATAATATAGGTGGCTGATTGATGTGTTTGTGGCCTGAAAAGTTCATATTAGAAAACCTGTTTTTAAACATTTACCTTACATAGAATCTAGCAGTCGTTGAGCATCCTTTACTGGTAAAAACTGCCACCCTGGACTTCCTGAAAGTGGTCCAAACAGCAATAAATCAATGTCATTGTCAAAATGGTGTCCAATGAGATCCTTCTTTATCTTGGGGAAGAGGTTTGAGAGTGTCATATCATATGAATAAGGCAGACAGGCACCGGAAGAGTTCAGGATCAGCATTGCAGTCAATTTGCAACCTCTCAGATGCAGGGCATTCTCATGCTGCAAGAGAACAGTTACAAATTGCAGGAAGTTGTTCCTTGACATGGAATTTGTTGTGGATAACTGTATGAACATTCCAGATTTCTAGCTCTGTGGTGAAGTACAGTTGCGTTTATTCTTCCATCAGACATGGTCATGTAAAGGATCTTGTTAATGGCTTATGTGTGTGTGGTGACTGTGACAGGCCTTTTAAGACTGAGGTCATCTTCCACATGGTCTCTACCATATTTGACTTCAGCTGCCCACTGTTCACTATTCACAGGGAATAGTGCATCTCCTTAGCCTATAAACCCTTGAGATTGTGTCAATAAATGACTGCAGATTGGCTGATGTCGTCCATTTTCTCAACCAGTTGCAAACTTGCAGAATCAGAGTTAAGCTGTATAACAGATAAATCTAACTTGGGCCCAAAATGCATAACACACCCAATGTGAATCCAAACTATCTGAATGACCAGATAACTCATAAATACATTCAGAGAAAGCATTCTGTTGCACAAAGTTTACAAACCTGGAATCACAAAAAATCAGTTTAACGTTTTTACAAGACTTTGATCTAGTTACAAGTTTTAATGAATGTCTTCTGAAGGATAAATGGGACATTATGTTTTTTCAGGCTTGCATCACTTTATAGTGTTGCAGCTGGTTTATCATGTTTGAGCAGCTAGTTCATTGATACAGTATCATCTGCTTTTAGCTTCCTGACAATTTTCTCTCTTAGCATGTCTAAACTCCACTCTCCATAGTCTTCAGTTGAGTCTTGTTTGCCAAGTCATATCAAGAGGTAGCTAATGCCTTTATGTATATTCTTTAATCACCATCATCATTTCAATTGATGCAGCTCACCTGATTTTTATAAAACTCTTCGATTTCCTCATAAATACCTATTTGGATTCCTGCTAGTATGAAGTATGAAAATTGCATTGCACTATTAAGTGAGTTGTGGATCAAACTCATGTTCATGGGAACTGATTGTTTCAAGAAAAGAAAAGATGACAAAACTGGCAACAATCTATATATAATCTCTTTCTTTTCAGGCAGCCTACTTTACCGCCACCTTTCCCTTCATTATGCTGTTTGTCCTGCTCATACGGGGTGTAACCCTGCCAGGGGCTATGAAAGGAATCATCTACTACCTCTATCCTGATATCTCTCGCCTCTCAGATGCACAGGTATGAAGACAGATGCCTAGAGTCTTGAAAATGTAGCTGCTACACCCAAATATTTACAAACCCAAACAAACATATATGTGTTTGACTGTTTCAGGTGTGGATGGATGCTGGCACTCAAATATTTTTCTCATATGCCATTGGCCTTGGTTTCCTCACTTCCCTTGGGAGTTACAACACTTACAACAACAACTGTTACAGGTAAAAGCAGTGCTATACTGACAAAACAGGCTTATTAAAATGTAACTTTTTAACTTTTCTTAGATAAGTGTGCTGAAGCCTTAGATAATTATTGATGCATGTGGACATTTATTTTCTTTTCTTTGTGAAATTTGATGTCAGAAATATGTTCAGAAGGAGAAATAAAGTGAAACTTATATAAAGTGTGGGATTAATACTATCATGTTCCTTTATGAGATATTACACATTATTTGCTTATCTGATAATATGTATTTACACCTTTCTACAACTGTATTTCTTCCAGGGATTGCTTCTACTTGTGTCTGCTTAACAGTGCAACCAGCATTGTGGCAGGCTTTGCCATTTTTTCTGTTTTGGGTTTCATGACATATGAACAAGGAGTGGATATTTCCGAAGTGGCAGAATCAGGTAATTGGTGAGAACTTGTGTGTTGGTGCTGCAAGGCTTTCTGGCAAAGCTCGAGGAATAATAAGACTTTATACCCTGGGTTAAACTCAAGATTACTTTTTTCTTCTTTGTGCTTTTCTTATCCATCCTTTCTTATACAATAAGGTTTCAGGCAGAGCTAAACTTTTACCTTGTCATTTATTTATTCATGATTAGTTGTTTATTTAAAGGGCAAATTAGAATGTGCCCATGAAAGGAAGATGTCAATGAATGCCCTGTTTTACTTAACAAAAGTGATCTATCAGAGTCTGACATTCCCAATATGTGTTTGTTGTGTTTGTGGAAGTGCATACTGCATGTTTTGGGCCACATTGTGTAGAAATGTAGAAAATTTTACAGGCCTCACAAACTTTCAAGAAGCACCATAGCTACATCAACGGATTACATTTTTTTTACTCTGCTTCTAAAGCCTCAACTGGTCTCTTGAGGAACTGCATTTTTTGGCCTCAGCTGTACCTTGTTTCATGCTAATTAAAAAAAAATCTGCATGGTGTCTGGACATACTTTGATTACATTTTCTGTTTGTTGCATATAAATTCTGTGTTTGTACCTGTAGGTCCAGGGTTGGCATTCATTGTCTACCCCCGTGCTGTAGCCTTGATGCCCATGCCTCAGGTGTGGTCGGTGTGTTTCTTCCTCATGATCATTCTGCTTGGACTGGATAGTCAGGTACTGACCAAGTAGATGAAGCAATATATTAATAAATACATGGCTCACTCTATTTCTTCTGATATGTTCTCTTTCAGTTTGTTGGTCTGGAGTGTTTGATGACATCACTGGTTGACCTGTTCCCTAAATATCTGCATCAAGGCTACAGACGGGAGCTGCTTTTGCTGGCTATCTGCTGTACTTGCTGTTTGCTGGGACTATTCCTGGTCACCGAGGTTTGTACACACTACACACTACGCTTAACAGCTGACACATGTCACTAACATTTAGCCTAATCATCAAATCAAAGCACAACAATTGTTTTTAAATCTGTTGTTCTATAACCTAGTGACTGCCTTGGTTCTTTGGGATCAGTAAGTTCAGTAAGTTGAGTCACATCATTTCAATACTGTAGCTATAATCCTTTAATGTATGTGTAAGTCACAAGCTATTGCACAATATTTTACAGTAAGATAATTTGGCATCATTTGCGTTTTCAACTTGTCTCTGTTGCTATGCTGAAGGGGGTGCAGATCCTTCGCTGTAGAAATCCTAATTTTTTCTACCAAAGCAAAACACATAATTTAGCAACATGAGTCATTAAGAAAAAGGAGAGGCAGAGCTGTCAACGAGTATCTAGTAGGGAGGGTTTACTATTCCCATTATTAAATAGTAAATGTGGTTGCACAGAGGATTAGATCAGAGGATTAGTGTCTTTGTTTAATAAAAGAAGCTAGGACTATGTGAGGAAGATGCTTGTAAGAGCTCACAGGAATAATGTGCTGGCAGGATGGGACCTAGAGATTGACTATCTATTCTGCAATCTAAGCAGTCCGATGAACACTTTTCCTGTGTAGTTGCAGATCCAAACCACACAGAGATGGAAGAACAAAGAACAGACTCAATGTCAGCAGTGTTAAATATTTACAGGAGTTTCTGCAGGACCTGAGTTGATCAAGTTGGCATAGGAAACACATGCGTCAAAGATGCGTCTTTGTAGCATCTTATTATTGCCAATAAGATTTGAGTACTGACCTTGAATGACTCAAATAATAGATACTTTATTGATCCCGGGGGTAAATTCATATACAGTAATACAGTATAATATAGTAATTTAATGGGATTATGGTGCCACATTAACGTTGATCTTATAATCTTTTTATAATCTCATAATCTATTCAATATTTGGATATGTGGCCAACAAGAACAACAAACTGTAGGAACAGGCAGGATCTGGTGCTGGTATGACAGCATTAAAAAAAGCAATTATCCTTAGTCATTATTATCATTGTAGGGGGGCATATACCTGCTCCAGTTGTTGGACCATCATGTTTGCAGTGGAACCACCCTGCTCCTCCTCTCTTTCTGCCAGTCTGTCAGCGTTGCCTGGGTCTATGGTAAGGCATAAACAGTATACAGCCATTCAGTCTTCATATTTTCACATAGGTAGGTTACAGCTATGTTTAATGGTGCAAAGACCACTGCATTTATCTCAGAATATAAACTTACAAACGTCATTTCTTTTCTTTAAAGGTGCGGACCGTTTTTATGGAAACATCAAAGACATGATTGGTTATCAGCCACATCCATTTATGAAATACAGCTGGTGTTACATCACTCCCTTCATCTGTTTTGTATGTTCTGCAATTGTTTTCACTGTCTCAATGCGATTGATTTGTTTCTCCCATTTGTGTTACCATCTTTCTCATGAAAGTTTCCATTTGATGTACAGTATAATATGTAATGTTTAAAGGGAGAAATGGAAAGAGAAGACTACCCCTGAGAGAATTATAAGCACATCTAGGATGGAGGCACACCGCTGTAAAAACATGCCTGATGTCCATCTTTTACAAATTTCATGTTTTTTTTAACACTATTCCATTTTGTTTCCTTTCATTTTAGGGCACCTTTATCTTCTCTATTGTGAGTTATTCTCCACTAAAGTTCAGCAACACGTACATCTACCCACTCTGGGCTAACATCTTGGGGTGGTTTATTGCAACGGTCTCCCTCTCCCTCATCCCACTGTTTGTGGTATATAAAATGATCCAAGGAAAAGGCACTCTTCGACAGGTGAATGATCTCTTCTGCCTTTCTGAACTGTCTCTGCCATATATACTAGGACTAGGGAGTACATATTGGCCATCCCATTGTGGGGCTGATATGTTGTAATGGAAGAGTAGACTGTGACAGATGTAGAAGATGTAGAAGCATAATGCTATTTCCTCCTCACTTCTGTTGTATTTTCTCAATTCAATGAATTTTACTGTCCTCTTGTATCTTTTCTCTCCTCAGCGTTTTTTGTTGCTATGTCAACCTGTAGATGATCTCCCCAAGGATCACTCATCCTACATTCCTGCAGGGGAATCTGATGGCTGCACTTCTAACACAGAGCTGAGACCTTTTACCCACAGTGGGGAGCTCAAGCAGTGAACAAAAACATAGTGTGCAGCTAAAGTGCACTGTATTGAACATTGCCCAGATGAGCAGCAGTAGCAAGGATTTTAACTATTGCAGGGAACTTTTTCATGTCTTTAAGGGAATCTTACATTTTCTCAGTGGCATCTTACTCTGATTTGGATGTTTTATTGAAATTAACTTGGGGGAAGCTGTAGCAATATAAACATGTCTTTATAGCAAACAATTTTCTACAATTTTCTATTAACAATTTGACATAATTTAAAAATAACAGGAAATGTATGGTTTTTGTCACCACACCAGATTAAAATGTATGTTGTAAGTGTCTCAAAAGGACAGGTTGTTTTTTTCTGTTCAAACATAAATAGCTTTAGGCTTTAGACTTCTTTAGGTAACAATTTGGTAATAATGGATACTATGTGTTGTACTGGTACATGGGCTGTTCAGGTTTTTGCAGATGTGCATTTTTTCTAAGAGGGGCAGCTTACAAAAACGCTAAAACGGGTACCACATATGTTGGGTGTATGGTATTTTTCATGATTTGCTGGTTGGTACATTGTAATATATTTGTCTTTCCCTGTATACAAACTGTGGCTATAAATAAACATGGATGGCAGATAAATAAATGCGATGTGGTCATTCAATGATGTTTTAGAGTTTGTGTTTTCAAGAAAATACAAGACTATGATGTGATAGTGAGCCAACAGGACCCTGAAATGTAAGCAGCTAAATAAAATTTACCCAATTATATTGTTTTAATTACTATCTGTTGTTACTGAGTTCACACCTTTGTAAGCCAAGGGGCACTGAACACAATCCTTTATGTTAAATCCTCCTGCAAGGTTTATTTTTAGGAAACCATCAGCAAATCTGAATTGGATGAAAAAGATGTTGGCAGTGTATTCTCTATTGGCATAAATAGCATTAATCCTTGTCATATTTGACAAAATCAGTAAGTGCTAAATTATAGTGCCAAATTGATCTATATAATTTATTTAGAGCCTCATGTGAATGTGAATAGAATAGCTATAATGGGATAGATTTTCTATTCTACAAAGGCCATTCTTAACTTTAAGTACACTTTTGCTAAATTACCTGATGTGACACCTGTGCATTTTTTATAAGTAATAAAATATTTATATCATCATTGCCACACATCTGAAATCTTAAACATAGACCTGGTTTAGACTGTAACCACTCTAATATAGACTTATGCACTCCAGTTGTACATGAAGTAATGTAACTAAATTTTAATTTGTTCCTTCCATAAATGTGTTTCATGCACATCGTCCCAATCACCTATAACCCTTAATGAAGGATACCATCATTTTATCAATCTTTCCTGTAGAACTAAGTCATTAATTAACTGAAATGAAACTTATTTCTTTCAATATCTAATATGATATAATGGAGTGCTAGCACTATTTCTGTTCTAGCAGACACCCACAGAGCTGCAAGTTAAAATATACACAGGTGGATTTATTGTGCACAGCTTTGACTTGAAAATTTAGCTTCCTATGTCTCCCAATTTCCACTCTAAACCTCAGTGAAATATTGAGTGTTGAGTATATGAGTACAGTACAGTATAGTACATGAGTATATGAGTACATGAGTACAGTACAGTACATGAGTATATGAGTACAGTACAGTATAGTACATGAGTATATGAGTACACACTAGGAGCCAAAAGCAATTTTAAAGAACTGTCAAAGAGCAAGCCAATATTAATATTAATATTGAGTGAAATATTTCAGTCAGGTTGTGACAAATTGGGAACTAAGTGATACCAGCTGATAAGGTGTTTTTGTTTTGATTCCATGCCTTGCCACACAAAGAAGCTGACTGCTTATTATGAACAGGGCTGGACCTTCAATCAACATCTGTGTCCTGGGTTACATTTGCTGTAAAATCCCAGGTATGCACAAAACTCCTTTGTGTTCTATAGGTGTCTGAACCTTGCAGATATTTCCCTTACATGAAAAGAAGTTTGTCCTCTGACATTAACATTAACATTTCAGTGGTCACTACAGTATAGCAGTTAAAATGAGCATTGTTATGTGACAGAGGAGAAAGGCTTGTTTTCAAAATCAGCCAACTGAACAAAATTTAGGCTTTCTTGAAGAAAAATACTGACATACCTTTGGGGCAATATGTCAAAAAAATATTATTTAACAGGTATGTTAGGGAAGCCTAAATAATTATCAGAGTGGTAATGTCACTGATAGTGAAGATTTTTTCAACTTCGAAATACCATCTTGGAGACGTTTACACACCAGGAGCCAAAAGCAATTTTAAAGAACTGTCAAAGAGCAAGCCAAGACCTATCAAAGGTGTGAAATGAAGGTGGGGTTACATCAAATACTGACTGCTGAACTCATGCCAAACCTTATGATTTTTGTGTTATTGCCTTTCTTCATCTCTGCTCATTGCCCACATGTCAATAACATCTACAACCGAAGCACTTTTCCCAATCAGTATTTCCTTTAGTGTTCAGATTACTCTTTCATGTCTTTCTCAAAAAGTTCTTAAGCATTTTAAAATTTCATAAGATTAACAGCACCTGGCACCATGTGACTGCAACATTTGAATCAGTGAATTCATTCATGTAATCACTAAGGAAAACATTGTTAGGGAGCACATCTCATCACTGAATCTACAAGTGAAATCTCATTAATTCAAAGAAAAAACAAAACAAAATCCTACTGTCTTGTCTTGACTTTAGCTCATGTAAGATGTTTAAGCTTACGTATAAAATTGGCATTTCCTCCAGGGCGAGTGGAGGTCTGGCTTGCTGTAATTGCACACTTCAAAAGCTAGCAACTATGAGGGCACTGAGGTGCAAGAGTGAACATCTTTGCACATCTAAAGCTTTTAGAGCAACCGCCTACTGCTTACTTCACCAAGTCACGCATTACACCTGCAGTATTAGCTGTGGTAATTAAATCTGATGAATTGCATTCATTTCACATGAACATGTTTGGAATAGTGTAGAAGATGGGGTGAGTTCATCTGAAAAAGTCTGATTAAAAATATCTGGCTTTATTCTTTTAAACCACAGGCAGTCTTGTATAAACTGCAGCCTGTTGATAAAACTTGGAATAAGAAGAAAAAAATATGACTTGCTGGATGTTTGTAATTCTATTAAATGTTATATTAATAACAGGTCCTATAATTGAAGTATAAGTTCTATAAGTAAATATCCTGTTAAGCACTTGCTCCATCGCCTGGTTTACTTAACCACTTTTAGTTAATTGTGTTAAAACTAATTAACGAAGCAATTCGATGAGATTAGTTTAGCTTATTTTCTTAAACAAGACTTTAATCATGATGTAAAAATGCTTAGCTGATTTCAGAGGTATTTAAATCAGGAGCAGCCAGAACAACATTTAGTAGAAGCTGAACATTTCCACTGCTCCACCAGCAACACACCAGCCACCACAACAAGACTTACCACACAGAGGTGCAATAATGTCGGCAAGAAATAAGACGACCAGCCCAATGACGGCTTCTTCAAGACATATATTCCTGAAAACAACCATGCTGTAGTCTCCAAACTCTTGCCGTGTAGTCGACTGTCTGTAGGTAGACCAAGAAACTGGTTTGTTTTTAGCCCTTTAGCCTAGCATGAAGTCGGTCAATTTCCGCTCTTTTTCTTTTCTTTCACAGAACCCGTAACGAAGTGCTATCTTTCGGCTACCGGTATTGGAAAACGTCGAAGAACTGAGGAAAGTTTTTTTGTTATCTTGAAAAGTGACATTTATAGATAACCCCTATATATCCGTCTTCGCCCGGAGACTTCCGGGATGGCTTTGCACGCGCACGGGTCATAGGTCATACGTCACAGCGTCAAGAAGTAAACAATGCGTAACTGCGGCGTTTCCTAACATTTCAAATGAACGCAAACGTAATTGACTTGGACAGGTTTATATGAGTGTTTTCACACATTGATTAGACACACTGTGCATGTCAATTCAAGACATGTTAGCAGATCATTCTCATTCAAAATCACCAAAGCATAGTTACATGATCTGTTTCTGCTCGTCTTCTTAAGTCATCGTTATCAAACAGTCAGATGTGCATTTTGATTTCATTTTAGTGTTGGTCAGGTCTTCTCTGTGCCAGATGTCTGCTGGGCGTCTTTATTAAAATAATCATGTAACAAGATGATTATTATTCCTCCAGAGCTGGGTACATGAACCTCACAACTTTGCTCCATGTCCTCATATGTGGAAGTGTGTTTATAAATGCAGAATATACATTTCATACACTCTCACCCCCTGATCCTTTTCAAAGATGCAGTAAACTTGATAGCATCCCAGTTTTTTCCCACTCTTGCTGCAGGCACACGTGTCAGATCTTGACCCCGGCCACATGGCAAATAAACGTTTTTTGCTCTAAGAGTTGCACAATCGTGTCCCTGTGTCATCCTATAAATCTCCAGTAATTCTACACATGCACAATTCCAGCTCAAGCTCAGAGCTCTCTTGGGCCGGAGCAACGCACTTATTCCAAGTTTTGACTTCTGATCCCACAGGCTTCAGGCCGAGTGCCAGTGATGCACAGCGGGTGTGAAGAACATTTATGAGTGTTGGCGTTATTCTAAGACTTGAGTAAGAAATGTTGAGTGTCGGTGCCATTTTGTAAAAGGCCAGGAGTACTGGAGAAGCATGGTGTATGTGCCTTGTGGTTGTCTACATGTAACAGCATCACTCGATGAGCCTTTCTGACAAACAGCATTCAGAGTTCACAGCCTGTTCAGTCATGGCTAGTCTTTTGATTAATGTTACACCACATGCTGTGTGAGGAGTGATTTTTTAGAAGAAGAAGAAATTAGTGAACAAGTCTGATTACAGAATGTGAATCCACATGCAAGCGTGAATGAAGACGAGACACAACACCTTTTAATAAAACACACTGTTTATTGACTTTCTTGTTTGCCAGCTTGTAAAAAGAGGGTACAATATAACAACAGTGTAATAATTTAAACACTATAAATAAACACAGCATGGGCATGATTGGGAGGAAATATGATCTTCTGCCAATTTTGAAAGGGAAAATAACCATCAAATGACCTCACAAAATGAAGTTTCAAAACTCAAGAGGCTGTTTGGAAACAGGTTTATAGTGCTTTTCTAGCACATACTGTACGTCATGGAGTATTGTAACTGTTCATTAAAAGAAAACAAAGCAGTCAAAGTACAGCACTGAACATCATTTGTGTTTAAATGGCTGCTGATAGAGAAAAGCAGTTGTTAGCTGCTGTCACCACAGGTTTGTTGTATATTTGTAACATAGTATAAAAGTCACAGTTGTCTTTTTTCATGTATTATTGTCTTGAAATTGGGGGATTTTACCCTGGGGGTCTGTGAAGGTTTCGAAGCCAGCCTCAAGCGGCCACGACAGATATTAACTTGTCAATTGATTCTGTGTATTGCTTGTTGTATAAGTAAAACAGCTGACCTGGTGCTCCTTTTTTGGTATTGTAGGGATAACCTGGCAGTAGAATTCAACCTTTTAAAAATGTGTATGAACTGGTGGAGTTCTGTAAACCTTCACTGTCATTCCTATTTTCAGAACATATTTTCTATTATTGTAGTCCTTAGTTACAGAAGCACCGGGGGCGTGGGGATGCGTGACAGCTCAGCTAAGCTCTACAGCCTCTGGCAAAATAAAAGATCCAGACGGATCCCACACACACACAAGTGGGAGCTAAAATTTTCTTGTGAACCATTTAATAATCACGCTGACAAGTTAAGAGAGAGAGAGAGAGAGAGAGAGAGAGAAAACACTTATGTAAGTGTTGTAGAATGTGTCTGTGAGTTGCATCATTGCCAGAATTAAGGCACTAAAAAGGGGGGAGTGTCTACATATTGATGTGTGAATGAAGTGCGGTTAACTTCAGTCTACTTCTGTCAGTCCACAGGGTCTCCTGAACTCCTGTCCTCGCTCGTGAATCCATTTGTTTGACACTGGCAACAAAGAGGAAAAACAAAAGGACCATAAGCATCTGAGATTTAGTGAAGCCTCTTACTGCTATTATTTACAATGTAGTAAAAGGATTCCTCCACTTGAGCTTTTTAAGAACACACTCTTCCTGTGACAGTGTTTGGCAGTGTTAATGTTTGACACGTGTTTTGTGTTTTGAATGTACCGTAGGCTCTGCAGCCATGACATTTTTCACACAGTGGTGTACTAAGAGCACAAATGTCACATCAGACAATAAGCAGACTTCATTCTGCTTGCTCTCTTGTACAAAGTCTATGTAATGTCCAGTTTAGCTCATGTGTGGCTAGCATTCCTTGCTATTTTTTGACCTAGCATAACAATGTGTCCTCACCATGCATCTACCTAACCTGATGTGACTCTATTCCAGTCACATGATTGGTGTGCATTATGCTCTTGATCATTTTCATGCTTTATGTGCTGTATGTTCTATTGAAGTCATATAACCCACTTATATTTCTACAGAGGAAACATTATTTTTGCAATACTTATCATTATTGTCTTATTGCTCAGCCCTAGTTTTCCACAGTCTACATTACTAACATTACAAAAAAAGGTTATAAATATGAACTCTGTATTTGCAGTGAACATCATCTACATGCTATAGTTCAATCATATCTACATTTCTCAAACGTAACAATACATTTCAGGTTGTTGGTGTAGAAATTGTGAGCTTATAGAAGCATGCTGGAATCAGTTTTTAAAGTAAACCTACTTGGTGTGCTGTTCTTTAGGCAAATGGCGTGAAACTGGATTCCCACTTTACTGTTATTATTCTACTCGGTATACACTACGTTAATGAAAAAGTCCATACAGGTCCAACATTCTTGGCTTGTGCAGCAAACGTCTTCTAACAAAGAGAATGACGAAAGGTCAGACAAAAGTCTGCCGCCCCCCCTAGTCTGCACTAGTTTGAGATAACAAAAATCCACATGATGTCCCTGAATGCTGCTTTGTTTCATGCTGCTTCTGAAACTAATGAGAATCACCAGAAGAGCTGGTTTTATCACCTGTCACAGGGCTACATATTGTAACCTGTATCATAATAGTAAAGTTTTATGAACACTGTGTACCCAATAGTGTACGTGTGTGACCTTTAAAAGGGAAATGTGGTTTTATTGAACACGGTACCCTGTACTTCTGAGGGTGTTGCTTCACTAATGCATCGCAAATGAGTGTTTTTAATGTGACTCACCCCATTTACTACCTATGAGGACAGGACAGGCTGCATGTCTGGTCCTGTAGTCTCCTTCACCACTTTTGAAGAGATTATACCAGAACACTGCCGTCCCCTGTGAGGAAATGACAGCACAGTCAATAAATGGTAGAAAACGCCTTGTGTGCCTATGAGAGAAGGGGTGTCAGCTGAACAACGAAGCAGATGCTGCATTACAAAGGATCTGGATTGTAGAAGAGGCTTTTTGCAGAGAGTGGTGATGCAGTTTAACATTATTTTTATGCTTGTGTCAAACTTGATGTCAGGAACATGTGGGACAGCCACATGTTTATGCTTATATTGCATGAGGTTTTCTTTTAACTTTTAAATACTTGGGAACTAAGGAGACCACCTGCTGTAATTTTGGAAAGTAAAATATTTTCCCATCCTTGCTTGATATCAGATTTCAGTTACTCAATCCTTTAGGGCACATCATTTTGTTTTCGTTATCTGCCGAATGTTTTCAACGGGGGACGAGTGTGGACATCAGACAGGCCAGTTTTCAACACCTGGACTCATTAGCCATTCTGTTGTAGTACATGCAGAATATCGTTTGACACAATATGCCCCCTGGCACATATGAATATGTTTTAAAATAATGCTGGTTCTCTGTTGTCCTTTGTAAATTGTGCATATTCATATGTGCCAGGCTTGTCTAATTCTTGGTTACCAAGAAAATGCATGTTTTGGATGTGTTTCTCCCTCTCTCCACAGCTCATTTGTGGGAGCAGACGGACCAGATATACATTATGCTGGAGTGTGTTTTGTACCACAGAGTTTTTTGACAAAGCCTCTGGGATGAAATGTTACCCTTCATCTGGCTACATGCTCCTATGGTGGCAGATAGATGACCTGCGATTTGTCCTGGAGGAATAAGCTAAAATGTTCTTAATCGTTATCTGTTCTATACAGATATTAAACATTCTTTCATTTCATTCTTTTTAAGTGATAAAGGGGTTGCATTAGGGGTTGCTTTAGTGTCAAAATGTGGCATGTTGTCTCTGTATATCAGTTCCTATATGCTGGAAGCTGTTGGCAGACTATGTAAATACAGAATAAAGCCAAGGAAACCTGCTGTAGCAGCCAGGTGGACACAGCATAAAGTGAACATAGTCAATACTAGATAACTGAATATAGCTCTTCTTTACAGGTACATAAACACACAATCACCTTTCTTGGCCAGATTGCTGCTCCAAAGTCAGGGAACACAGTGGCACCTCCTGCCTCAACATCACTCATCTGAGGAAAGAAAGAAGAAAACTGGCTATGTCATCATTTCAACAACACACACTGGGACTCGAATATCCTAACGCCTCAAAATACATTTTTCTGAGACACAAAATGTTTCTACTGTACCAGACATTAAACTCTAATGCTTTTCTGTTTTTCCTATGGGTATCTTGCATTTGCTTTTGCATGTCATGAATATGCTCAAACATGCGACACTCTGCATCGCTCATTACATTCAGGAAAAAAATTAAGTACATTCCCATTTACATTTTATTTTCTACAGCTCAGTGTTAGCAAGGCAGTATACAAAGTGGCTTCAGTGCCAGCATGTTAATGAGGAATGGCCAACAAAACTCTCTACAACATGTACTGGAACTGATTGACAAAACTCTATTTTTAGACATCTTTTTTTCATCCATGTGATGAGATACGCCCAACAAAATCTGTACAAATGTTATTTCCTAGTCAATCAATTCAAGTTCAAGATTGAACCAGAGCTTATGCTTATGCCAATGAAGCCAAAAAAACAGGATGGAAAGTGGATTTCAGGCATCTGCCACCAACGACCCTCATTCAACGGCGACTGGACGGGCGTACTTACGTAGTTTAAAAAAGTCGCCAAGCGATTTCCAGTGCCTAATCTTTTGAAAGCATCAGGCTCATCTTTCTATGAAGATAAAATTTAAGAGTGAAAATACACAATGAAAAAACACACACATTACTTACGTAGTTTAGGAAGGTAGCAAGTCTATTTCCATCAACCTTGAGGTTGCTGTCAAAAGGACGCTGCAACAGACATTTATATGTTTAACCCAAGACCAAAAAGACACACAAGGAGCCCGCCACTGAGTGCACAAACTCTTACCAAATCAGCACTGTAGCTCTAAATTACATACTTCAAAGCATATATATAGGTGATAAATAGAAGAAAACCATGAAGAACTTATACAAAAATGTGTATGGTTTAAGCAGAAGACAATAATCATTAATCATTGTCACTATTTTGAGCACTGAACCAAGAAAAGATGTCTTACTTTGTCATATATACTAATGTATCCTGTACTTAAGGATGACATGAATCATATATAGTTGCCAGTAGAAACACAAACAGAACACACAGCTCAGCTCACATCACATTTTTCACACACACGAACTTTGACCTTACAAGAGAACTCACCCGGGAGAAGTCAAAATGAGGCTCGTACTGTCCTCCAACTCCATAGTTTGCAACCTGATCAACCAATGAGAAAGGTAATACATACAAAGAGGTAATGAGCCCTTCTGTCCACTGAGTAATGTCATTATGTTGCCCTGTGTATGATTTAAATGAACGGAAACTACAAATTTTACTGAGAAGCTGTTAAATAAGGCAGAACAGTGGATAAAGATAACCTGTGCCTTGACAGGAACTTAAACAGTGTTTATAAATGGTCTGTGGGTAACCATAAGTGACCATGACGTTGTTTCTGGATGGACACACTGTTATTGGGGTTTACTTTGGAGGAGCGCAGTTGTGAATGACGATGGATAAAAAAAAAACCTTTATTTCATTCACAGTTTATTTTAGTATCTTCTGCTTCTGCAGTTTCAGCATTATTATTTGTAATAAAAACTGAATATATAAAAATGTAGTTCTGTAGAAATAAGCACATTACCTGCAGTAACTCTGCTGTGTCTACTGTGAGGCCAGTGATGTCTTCTATTCTCTGATTGACTCTATCAATGATGGGGTCTTCCTCTCCTTCCAGCCATGCACTAAAGAAAACAACACATGCACAACATTTGAATTGAGAGCCTAAAATGGGCCTTCTACTACTGCAAATACTCCTCATCAACAATTAGTATTTCAAATAGTTTAGTCACTATTTAGGGCCTACTTTGCTAGATTCTCTATGTCGACAATTGCGTAGTCCTCCCTGCTGTGTTTGTGTAGTCAACTTCTCAGTTCTCCTTTTTTGCCTGCATTTTGCTGACTACAGTCCCTGGCCTTTCCACGGCCTTGCACAAGGCTAAAAATGCATTTTTAGTAGGTGTGCCTACATTTAAAAACACAGATTGCTATGTTCGCATTAAGAAATTCAAAAGCACAAATCTAGGTTTACATAAAAAAATGCTAACATGAGGAAGAGGAAGCCCAGGGAACCTTTCCCCTGAGCAGGTTACCTTTTGGACACTCTGTAATTGGCTGTGGTCAGGACACCTGTTTTGGGATCTCGGACAGTAGCTCTGGCAAGCTTTAAAAAAACAAAAACAAAACTATATAAATACAATTACATACATTACAAATTACATGTTGTGTCTATCTAACTTAAGTAAACTAAGTAATATATCTTAAAATGCCATACTAGGAAACTTTATTCAGCCCTCTCCAAATTAACTGAATCAATACGGTGTTTTTCAAAAACTACATGTTGCAGAAGTGAAAGCATCATTAATGCTAGGTGTGTTTTGTCTCACCCTGGGTTTTGCCAGCACTTTAATCTTCTGAATCTCCTCATCTGACAGCATGTCCAGGTACCGTACAATGTGTGGGCTGTCCCACTCATCCTCCTCCTTCATGGGCTTCAGCAGGAGACGGGGGTTCCTTTTACCGTCCTGATAGCGACAGAACAGGTTGCTCCGCCTCCGTTCATTCTAGAAAAAAAAAAAAATTTACTGTTCAATCACTGTTTAATTTTGAACTGCACAGATAAATAAGCTCGATGTTTTGGAATGTTAGATCACCATGCAAGCATCAATAAAAGGAATTGATGTGCTTGTAGACACATGATTGTGATGGCCTGCGTTAAGTAACAGATGACGTAAATCAAACATTTGTTGCTGTGCTACATTTCAGCGGCAGGTTTTTGAAGTTATAGGAAATAAAATACATTTATCACAAAGTTACAGTTCCATTCATACACCAGTATTACAGCTCTGTGGGGGAAAAAAGCACAGCCTAAGATCACAATGGAAAATACTTGACAAAAAAAATGATTTTCTTTGTCTGCTCGCTGAAGAATTCTGATTACTTAACTACTCAAAAGTTGCCAGTTTATGTCTCAGTTCCATTTTCTACATAATGTGAGTTTGCATGTAAAGCCTAACATGTAAATGCTGTCTCACCATTTGAACCCCCTCTCCCCTGCACAGAGCCTCATAGGTCTCTCTCTCAGGGAGGTGGTCTTTAGGTCTGCTGTAGGTCCCCAGCTGGATGGGCTCTTCAGAGGCAGGCTGGAAGGTTTCATTCATCTCATTGAGCTGCTTGGACAGCAGTCGCTCAAAATAACGGAGGTTTCCTCCTGCCCTGTCGTGCTTAGAATCTGTCAGTATGAAAAATAACAGGTTAACAATATTTCAAATGATGAAGTGAAATGACATGCAGTGCCGTATATTAAACTGATGTGTGTCTTCTAGTAATATTTCTTTTGCATTATTGCGGTTTTGCATCTTTTTTCCTTGATAAGCAGTCAGGCAATAAACAGAACGCTTCTTTCATCATCATTATATCTCTCAATAGAGGGCTGGTTAATGTGAGACACTAAAGAAAGTTGAGACAGAAGAAAGAACCAGCACACCCTCTTGTGGACTTTAAAGGAAGCACACTGAATTCTTGCACTGGGTCATTTTCACTTCTAGAAGGAACTAATGACCTCAGGTTGTTTTTCTAGGAGGAAAATGTGCAGCGTGACAATTTGCTGGGTCTAAGTTAGTTATTCTTGTATCCCTCTGACATATTTAGAAAGATCTATCAACAAATCTAGCACTAACAACCCATTAAACACACCTTCTCCTAAACTATTTCTACATGTAGGAGTATCTGTGTGAGCATTTTTGATGTTTATTCTGTTACTGCAGTAGTACTTGACGGTCTGTGTAGACCTACCCTGCTCTGTCTACTCTACCATACCTCGGTTTACTTCACTTGTAAACAGGCACACACCACAGCTTTAAAAAGATGGCCTGCAGCTGTCAACAGAACCCTTGATGCAGAGGCAGAAATAACAGTTTAAAACCACAAGCCCTCACTCTGAATGGACAACTCCCTGCTGCTCTGGCAAGCACAGCACCTCACTGCATTCACAGAGAAGGGTGGACTGCAATGATCAGAGAAACAGGAACAAGACAACCCATCAATTACACCACAGCAGAGACCTGCGGTTGTATTGGTCACTGTCTGTATGTGTCATGGGAAACAAGTCAGCAGTGCTTTTTAATAAAACACATTAAAAGTGCTATTTTAGTCCCTGAAATATTGAGACCATGAACCCACATATCTATCCACCCAGTTTATGGTTACAAGGAAGAAAAGGAAACACTCAGCCTGACACAGGCTGGGATTAATCAATAGCAGGGCATGTGCATTAGTGTGCATAGAGTTTCACTTGCAGATGTTGTCACCTTACCAATAGCCACAAGCCGCCGTGTAAGCTCAATGGCTCGAGGCAAGTCACCCATTTGGTAAACAGAGTAGCTGAGGTAGTCCAGAACGTCAGCCTTAGAAACCACAGCTTCCTCTCCAGCGTCCAGCTGCTTCAAGGACTCCTGCAGCCACAGCACGGCGTGGTAATAATCTGCATCGTTGTAAGCCGTCCTTCCCATGTCGAAGCAGTCGTCCACTGTCAGTACGGCATTGGAGTGCATACCTGAGAAAATTTCACCAGAACTATGTCAGTATATTGTAGTGAGTTTAAGCAGTGTAACACATGCAATCGTGAATTATTAGTTCTCACAAAGTACCATGAGAACATCACTAACCAGATAAGAGTTAATCCCAAACTCTTATTTTTTGTTTCTTGACGCATGTATATCTCTAGTCTTTTCTCTATATATTCCTGCTTCGAGGAAGTCAGTGCCCTCTTCTTGTCTACCTGGAAGCTTTCCTTTGGAGAAGGCTTCAGAGTCCAGTTGGTATGTGTCCTGAAGACGCATTAGTGCCCTGGCTGCACCTGTCGCATCCTCCTCATCAGGGAAGTACTGTTTGTGAACGGTTATGTTGGCAATGAACCCTAGACAAAAAGTTAGAAAGCATTAAAGTCAACTAATGAATTCAGCAAACAAAATGAAACATTCTACAGCAAATTATGAGACAGTGGACAGTGTAATCTGATAAGAAAGCAAAACTATGTTTTCATTTTTATAATTTTGCCAACAAAAGATTTGTGGGGTAATTTAAAAAAGAGTTGTTGCAAAGTTTGTCCAGCAGAGTGCACTTCAACTCCACTACTCACAGTACTCAGCACTGTCAGCAGAACATAAAGTTGCTTACTTATATCTTATATCCAGATCTGTCTGGATGTCAGATTGATGAGCATCACTATAATTCTCCATATATGAAGCATTTTATTTCAGTCCTATTACATACATTTTATATAATAACCTATGATATATATTCTGTATAATAACCTATATCCTAAGGTCATAGCAAATAGAGTATGTGTTGCATTTATTTATGTTTAAAAGGTTTAAAGTGAGCCCCTCTACTCCTCCTCTAACTAACCAGCCACATACACAAATTCATTCCTATTTTATCAGCCTCACACAGATATGGACCAAGTCTAAACACGCACACACTTTCAAGCCAAAATACACACACACACACACACACACACAAAAGGGAGAACATGGCCAAAATATGCAGGGATGAGGAACAGCTGCAGCTACAGCATAACAGGCGGTGTTCAAGTATTAGAGCAGACCTGCACAGCAGACATTTCCACTCTGCAGTCAAATCACTCTCAAATCACTCTCCTCACATCCGCTCTGGATTTTATATTTGCTGCACGCCACTCGCTCACTGCTCATGTTGAGAGAAGCTTTATGAAAGAGTAGTGAATGCTGCCCTTCAGGTACAATTTTGGACAGGAAAGGAAAGGAACGAAGACTAACAGAGTTAAAGCCCCTAACTGAAGGCAACATGTACACAAGCTGCAGTGATATGTAATCCTGAAGAAACAATAATGCTCCAACTCAAACTCATCATGCAACATGTCTTTACCATTAGAGGGGTTTTGGAGCACCAGGGTCTCCACTTCAGACCACTCTGTGTTGAGTCTTTTCATCAGTTTGTAGGCATTCACTGGGTGAGCCAAGTAGCCCTCTGGGTCAGAGGTGGACACTCTGGTCAGAGTGTCAAGTTTGCTGGCCCAGCTATAAGAGGAAAAGAGAAGTGTTGCACAATATTGGTGCTGAAATGTAGACACAGTTTGATGATCAGACTTGAAGCGTCCTTTTTTTTGGCATGTTATTTGTTTTACTAGTGTGAGACATGGCCTGAAAACAGATGTCTTACTCCAAAAGCATGAGAGTTTGCAACACTGATGAAAAGTAACTGGCACAATTTAGCTGTCAGGGATGCAAGACATATAAAACTAGAAAACTACACACAAGTACCTCAGAACAGTAGTTGTCTTAAGGCACTTAAAAGTTACAGGGTTCAGGATGTACCTTTTGACAGCAGCAAGCTTAGACTCCTCTGCTGTGATGTACTCCCTCAGAGACTGAAGCAGCTCCTTCTCTGTGTAAATCAAGTCTGTCATTTGACCTGCAGAGACACAGAGGACAGTTATTACAGTCAGACATGTCACCAAAGATAAAGTCATCATCACCATGTCTTGTACTACTGTTCAGTTAATATGCACGTTTATTATCTGCAAAATAAAACTACCCATCGAGTATTTAGAGCTCTATGTAACAGGAGTATTGACAGTAAAGCTGCTGGGCTTTGTTTTTAAGACCTATAAAATGGTTTTTAGCAGCACTGTTTTTAGGTCCTCAGCCACAAAATGTGGGACTTTGATAGTATAGAATTACTCAACAAGCTACAGTTGAGCATCCATCCATGAGTCTTTGTGGAGGAGTTTGGGGCTTAGTGTGCTAAGTAAACATTTTGCATTGAAACACTCAGCCATGATTAGGTCGCAAGGGCTGCCAGGGAAAAGCACTAATGAAACACTTTCATTGTTTCAGCATGCAGCCAATAGCTATAATTCACTGTGATTTAAGTAAACTGTTTATCCCAGGAGGAGCAACCGGCTGCGTTACAAGAGGCATTTTGTAAATAAACCAAAAAGACTACTAAAACAATATGAGGTGTATGTTTTCATTTCTTACAAGCGAGGTCCCATACACAAACATTATGCAGACATCAGCACATTTCCATGCTCCTTCTTGCACAGATTTGAGAAAAGAATGTATGGTCCAAAAGATTTGGAAGCCAAAAATAAAACTGAATGTGGGTCATAGGACTTTACTACCCTGCTGCCCACATCCACCATTTAAAACCAATTTTTATGGCTAAGCACAGACATGCATTCCTGAGTGACCAAATATACCCTAGCTGTATAGTACAAGGTCATATTGCCATACTTTTGTAGGTTTTTGTGGACAAAGGAGCAGGAATAAGATGAAGAAAAACACACTACCACTGCCTCCATAGACTGTTCATTTCCTATACAGTTCAGCAGCCATATATATAGATTTTTTTGTCTATAAAAGGAGCTGAAGTGTGCCAAATTTGTTTTGCATTGATGAAGCAGATATTATATTCTGTAATTATAGTGTGTGAATATATTGTGTAACAGGCTGTAAATTAGATTATTTGCATGCCGTTATCAATACAACACAAATGAAGTATGACATGACAATATTAAGGCTGCCTCCAAACACATATAAGAAAACAAACTTACTGATGGAAGTGAAGATTTCTGCCTGTGTGGCCCAGCAGCAGCAGCAGCAGAGCAGGACCCAGGGGATGAAAAATGACCTCATTCTGTCTCGTTCAATTGCCTGCAAAGACAAACACAAACACATTTTGTCGCACTGGAATCAAAACAGGACATTGTAAGCCTTTTAATCATATTTTAAATCTGGTCTGTCACAACTGGCTGTCTGTTTTTTCCCCACACACTGACTGCAAAAAGCTGACAAACACTTTTTTTTTTTTTAAATTGTCTTATATTTAAACCACAAATCCACAAAAAACACAAATGAGTGGACAGTTTGTGTGTTTTGGCATAAAATTAGCTGATGCCCTAACAAAATTCAAACTTTCCAATATGTTTCCTATTAATGAGTCACTACTGCCTTTTGTGCCCAGTCAGAAAAAAAAAGCACAAGCACATACGGTGTATTCTGTAAAAGGAGTGGGGCATGGTGTATCTTATTATCCATCCATCTAATAAACCAAAGTGACAGTAATCTCTGGATTGTAATCCAAGTATAATGGGTAAAGCCCATTGTTTCTCTGTTTATTGTGATTTTTTTTGTCACAGTTAAGACACAATGTGTGTGTTGTAGTGTTGTCTGCAAAGGGAACTTGAGCTGTGTGGCATTTCAGCCACAGCAGAGCCAAGAACAGAGCCTGAAGCTGAAAGAGCAGGACAGAATAATGAAGTATCACCTGGTACAATCTCTCTGTTCACAGTCCACAGACTGAGAGCAGCTTTTGTTCTGTGTAAAAAAAAAATAAAGAGTCACTCTGCTTCACTTTCCATTTCTAATTCAGCTTTACCACATCACATCTCACCGTGTAAATCCAAGCTTAAAAATACGAGCTCACACACAATCTTCCATTTCCACCACTATGTAATCAAGCGCTTAGAGCAGCAGAGGATCTGAAGCATAAAATTGGCACCTTCTTCTACAAGGGAGGAATCTGCTCCAGGTGAAATTTTCACCTTTATGACACAAAGCAGTTCGACTGTTGCTGCAAAGAGTTTCACAAAAGTGGCACTGAGACACAAACCTAATGTTTAAAATGCAAATAGGATGTTTTCAGAAAGGAATATCAGTGCACATATACACTCTGCCCACCACATGGATTTTGTAACATCCTTTGTAACATTATCACAATAGAAGGTAGAATTTGTTTTTTTTTGTGGCAAACTGGGCAAACATCCGATACCAACTCTGGATAGTGTCTGTGTAATGCTTTTATAATGAGCAGCCTGCCTCTTTGAATACTATTTTTTAGTTAAAAAAAGAAAGGGCTTATTTTCTTTCTATTTTTACTCATAATGCTTGTACTTATTATACTTATTATACAGTACTGACTATATCAATCAGTGCCTGTATATCAATCAGTTCAGAATGCAACTGGGCTGAAATCCACAGAGCAACACAATTCCCTCTGGGATTATTAAAGTATCTAAAATAAATATATATAATATAAAAAATAAAGATTCTGGGCTTCTGTCCTCTCCTGGATGTCGGAGAGCTGCAAGAACATCTGCGCCTCACTGACTGTAATGCTTCATAAATAATCCTGTTGTCCTTCTCTCTAGTTTTTTTTTGTTTTTTTTTAAATCTATGAGTTATTTTGGTTTACTTAATAGGTGCCGTCCCAGATCCCCAGGTCCTAAACTGCAAATGAATTGCCCAAATCAAACCTGTTCTAATTTGTGTGCTCAGCTTAAACAGTCTGTTGCCTGTTGTTTGCATTCTGTAAACACCCGTGTCATGTACGTTTACTATACAAATGTTTGAGTCCTGGCAATTGAAGAAAATGTAGGTTATCTGAGGCAGGTTGTGATTCAACGGGACATGGGAGGTGGCTGGCTCCTTTAACAAAATTAATTCTGAGCTCAGCATCAATGTTATGTCCTGCTTCGGCGAAAAATGCCCTTATTTGACTGAACATTGACAACAAAAGTCAGAATCTCTGCTCGGTCCAAATGGACTTACGTTTTTTCCAGACTTTTGTCATACATGGAGGCGTGGCTCCCGGAGTGCGATAAGAAGCCAAAGAAATACACACACACACACACACACACTGGCAAAGTAGTAAGGATCCAAGGTCTCCAGTGGGGCAGGGGTTCCTTAGGAGCTAATGTTTACACCAACAGTAAAATTTACTGCTTTCTTTGACTTTTCTACTGGACTTCACTTAACAACAAACACACAGGCAGCAAACACTCTGGTCCAGGCAACAGCTGTGTTTGGTCAGTGCTATGTGGGGAAATGATAAAAATGGACATGTTGTTCTTTGAGTGAAAGAAAAAGCATGTGTCAAGACGAAAGTCTCAAGCCTGGAAATGATTAGACTGATCTTGAGCAATCCCTTTTTCCCCCTAGATAGTTTTTCATCAGTGTAAATAAGAGGAACACACTAAGCTGCACTTGAAATGATAAAGGCAGTGTTGTCAAGACAACCGAAACAAAACGTTGCCAAGGTCCTCAACCAAAACTTCTTTTAGAAAAGTTTCCTGCAAACTAATCATCCCATTCCATGAAACAATTACAGCAAGAACAGGCAGGTGACAAAAATCCATCAGGCACCAAGAGCAAAACGTGAAAATATGATTAAATATGATTAAACTCTCTCCTTTGCATGGTGTGAAAACACCCTGGATTTTCTTATGCACATTGCGCTGCAGCAATTCACATAATTTCTGCCCTACATTTTAGAAGCAAACACTAAATTCCACTATTTTAAGTAAACTAGTCAAAGCACCTCCCTCCACTAAGGTTGTTTGTAAAAGGTCCACTGAGATACAAACAAAAAGCAGTTGATGCTAAACAGATATTTCTCTGGCTAATGGTAATCAGTAAGCTGGACTCGCATGCTGCAATTTCCCCACAACCACTGGGGCACATACACACACTGCATGCTGCAGAGAGGTAAGCGCATGTTACACACATACATGCATGTGCATGTACAGCATCTGGAGACATGCTTGGACAAACCTCGCGGTGAACTCTCCCCTGCAGCAATGAAAATTACTTCAGATTCAAACTTGCTGTTCCTCCTGTACTTAGACTGATCCGGTTCACCCTGATCTCAGCCCAAATGTTAGCTTTGACTTTCACTTCCACTAATCATCATATGAGAATTACAACATTATTTTATTGAGAAGCAATTTTACAGTCTCGTGCAGCATACATAAGACAGCCAGCAGAGGTTTGGACAGTGTAAGTCTCTGATAAAATCCAAAGCTGATGCAAAGGCAGATTATACGAAATATGTTTATACTATACAAACGTAAGCTTTTGCCATCTTTGTGCTCACATAGATGATATTAAACCAGCAAAAAATACACTTAACCAGGGCAAAAAAATAAAATAAATAATGGCAGAGAGTGCACATCACCTGCCTTCCCATCTAATTACTCCTGACAGATTCATGGCATCCCTCTATTTGCTGACTTTCATTTATACATGCTTCAATGGCTGCCACAGTCAATCACTGCCATTGTACTGTGCATTAAATCACTGCAGGGCCTCACTTACCTTGTGGGCAAAAAGCCTTTTAAACTCAGGCTGTGTGCTCAGTGACACTAAGTGCCATTTGCTGAGGACAGACAAAGACCTACGCTCTACTTATAAGATCAGCTGGCTGCTAATAAAAAAACTAAAAACACTAAACTGATTCTACATAAAAGTCAGAATCAAATATGAACTCAATCCTAGTTTGATTTGACTTTTCTTCTATGGTATAATGCACCCTTAGTGGACACTTTTAGTGGACTTGGAGTGTGTGCAGCACTCCGAGTCTACTGCTCATCATCACCAGCTGGGGCTGAGGGTGTCCCGGTGACGTCAGCCAAGACAGTCTTTTCTAGAAACCCGGCCCTGCTGGTCCACTCAATGTCCTGCTGTCTCCGCTCAGAGTTATGTGCAGCACTGTTTGCTCTGCGCTCTTTCTTTCTTTAATTTACCCCCCCCCCCCCCCCCCCCCCCACTTTAAATAGCGTAAAAACAAGGTCGGTCTGTGAGGTGCTGCCTCAGAAAGTTCGCGCAAAGTTTCAAAACTTTGCGCTGTGGAGCATTGTAACCCCTCTGCCTCGCTACGTCTCGTGTTACAGTGTAACGAACAGAGCGGAAATAAACACATACCTCACTATTTTACCTTATTTTTGTACCACAATCGCGTTTTAGTGTAGTAAAAACAACAACGGCAGCCTGTTGGAGTCAGTTATTGACAACCATCCCAGCATGTTCGGGAGGCACGCGGGCTCACCGTTCCACAGGGATGTCAATAAGATAAAAGCTTCCGTGACGACAAATAACATTTATTGACAGCTTACCTGTTTTCTCGTGGATTTCAAAGCACGCAGTCACACTCCGGTCTGTGGACGCAGACCCGCTTGGCACCCACGGGGTTGTGAATGTAGCACGGAGATGGGCTGCAGGAGCTGCCACGTACAGAACCTCCCGGAGCACAGACCGTAATGCTGCTGACAGACGCGCAGGGACATTCCTGCTCGTGGTTGATTGTGTTGCCTTAAGGTACATTAGGTTATTCTGAGCTTTTAGTACGGACAGATGGGCAGAAAAGAAATAATGTTTTAACAGAATGATTGGTGCAGCCTCCTGATTTTGTTTTTTGTTTTTCAACCACAATTTTAAGTAGCCTACAAACATATTTAAGTAATCAAAGTAATCTACCTCTGGATTTTAAAATAGAATTTCTCCAGCTACTTTATTTGTTCCACTGCATTTATTTGATTGCTTAGTGGGGTTATATGTTTATTTATTTGTCCTTCTGTGTGTGTAGATCATTGTATTTACTCTATTGCAAAAATCCGCAAATACTTTATAAGATATTAAAATAATTTATATTTCATAGCTTACCATGTCACTCGTCCTTATGTGTTTAGTTTTTAAAATATGGCTCATTTTACGCAGATATAGATATATTGTCTTCCAGCTCAACTAACAGCAACAACTTGCTGCTTCTACATTAATGCATCAGTAACAAAAATCTGACAGTAAATACAGACAGATTTCACAGTAAATTACGTGTTTAAGTAAAAAAAATACACGTAAAAACTAACGAAACAGTAAAATAAATAAATACAATTTGAAACTATAGACCTTTTTTTAGCCAAAAGTATATACTGTACAATGGAATCTTTTATGGTCATTACGGTAATGTAAGCCATGCAGTCCGTCACGTTTACAGTTCGGGTCTGTGTTTCCACAGCTTGTTCTCTGCTCTGGAGACCATCTGGAAGAGGGGGAAATACAACATTTTACATGGCTTTTCAATTACCTGCTGTTGTTGAAGGTTCTCTTTCTGTCCCTGTGCTTGTCTTATGGTGGTTTTGTGCAGCCTATAATGCGCAAAGCAGGGCCAATGGAAGTAAGACCACCATAAATAAGATTTTAATTTAAACGCGTGTGATTATAAGGCAAGAAATTCCTTTGCTGTGGAGCAACACGTGGACAGCTGAGGCACATATGATGAAACACTGCTTGAGGTTGCAGTGCAGACTCGCTGCAAGCTCTAAAATAAATAAAGATTCAGGGTTGTAGCTGGTTTCTCCCGGAGAATAGAACTTTTATCTAAACTAATTTATTCAATGAAAATGACTGTAATCAATGATTTTCTTAGAATTTGATTATTAATATGGATAACTTAATTAACTCTATATCCATCATATTTTATGCTGTGTGTCAGCTTTGTGTTTATAATGCACAGCCATTAAAAAAACGTTCTTTATCTAATTGACGCTCAATGAATACATTAGTGTGGCTGAAAATGTCATGATGTCATCGATTGTAGATCTTCACCACCAGGTGTCACTGTAGGCTAACCCAAGAACATCCCATTGTAAAACCCCGTTTTTGAACAATGATAAAATAACATTACAAACACCCTAAACTAAAATTGTGCTAATCTAAATCAGATTCTGTGTTTGAGTTCTATCTATATCTGTGTGACCTCCACCATCCCTTTCTCACGATCCAGGCGCCGTACCATTCACCTCAGGGCTTCACTGCTCCTCCTCCATCTCTTCCACATGATGAGTCATCATTAGTCAGAAGAAGAGGAGGCATTTCATGACAAGGCTAATATAGTCTGCACATGTCTGTGTCTTTTCATTTTAACTTCACCTAAAAATCTGACTTTTAGAATTTTTAATAAATAATGTGGTCCAAAAAGTTCATAACATTAAAGTTATTTTATGTTCCAGCTCAATAGGAAACATATGGCTTAGCATCACCAAGATTAACATGGGTACAATTAATTTATTCAGACAAGCAGTGTTTTTTCATTTTAACCACTGCACTAGACTTAGTCTACACATAAGCCCAGATATTAGATAACAGAAACAAGACATAAACATAAACCTCCCCTCTAAACATACCAAAAACTAAGTGAATGTATCTGTATTTATCATTATTATTATTTTAGCATGGTTGTGCTTTGGTTAGCACTGTCCCCTCACAGCTAGATGCTGCCTAATTTTACATTTTCAATAATTAAACCTGCTCCCATGCTCTGTTTGGTTTGGCCACCAGGTGTCAGTCTTCCCACACTGCTGGAGTCCGCTGAATGTTATCTATCTAATCTGATCGCTTGCCTGCCCGCAGTTGTACTAAGCAATCTTTCCCACAAATACCACGAAGCAGTCATAAATCTAGTGAGAGGTATGTTGACACATTAACACCTCCTTATCCTGAGAAAAATAAACACAAAAATATTGTGCGTGCCATCCTGTCAAGAAGAACCATCAGGTGATTTACACACCTGAGCAGAAGCGTTGTGTATTAACAAAAATACTGTAAGATTGTGATTACATAAAGAGAACTGAATGTCTGGCAGGTCACACATCCTGACACACAGAAAGCAAATTGTAAAAAAAAAATAATCCATTTTAAGCTTGTGGAAATACAGCTGATTGACGTCAGCATGCAACATATGTGTTCTGGGTCCATCTGGAACCAGCACCGTCATGTTTTAGAGTGTCATATGATGACAAAATGACTACAGCAAAACCAAGTACCTACTTCCACCTATTCATTTAGTCGGGGTTAAGGTTTTCCAGATGTTTCTCTTCCTCATGTTAAGTCTCATCCTGTACGTGTAAGCACTGCACTAGAAAGGTCATGAGGTCAAAGATGCTCCCTTGTTTTTGCACGGATGATTTACAGAAGACAGTGAGACAGTGCAGTCTGTGTGTGTGTGGGAGCCTGAGTGATTGAAGGTGAACACACACAGAGCAGAGGTTTGGGTTTCAGATGCTTTAATCAAACCTCATCAGCTGAGCTCAGGAGCTCGACGGTTACTCCAGTGTGCTGTGTACTGTGTGCCATTTATTCCACCCTTGTGGGAGTTTTAACAACACCGTAAGACACTGAGAAAACAACTCACTGTGTGTGAGTGTGTGTGTGTCTGGTCTAGTGACTCCAACCAGGTAATGAGGCAGAAAAAAAGACAGTAAAAGCACAAAGGAAGGATCATGTAGTCTGCTGTGAGAGAGGGAGCGTTCCCACGGGGGTCTGTTTCAGGGAGAGACAGCGAACTTTGCGATGTTTTTCAAAATCATTAGTAAATTAAAATAAAAATGTACACATGGCGCTTTATTTTTGTGGTTTGTGTGTACCTCCTGTGCAGAGTAATGACTCAGGCCTGGCCTCAGTACCTGCGGATTGGGTTACATGAGCTGTCTGTCAGCACAGACAAAATGAGCCCCCCCAGACCTTCAGGACAGTAGAGGCAAAGTGTTGTTCACACCACACTGATGTCAAATTCTATTTGGAAGTAATCCCTAACATTTGTTCCACAGAGCTGGGAGTGTCAAACGGGGTGGTGTTTGACACCAGATACCTTTTCAGAAATCACAGGAATGCAGACTGCTGACTGACAGAATGTGAATGCGTCCACTTTCTAACTCCACTTATCATGTTCAGGGGTCACAAGAGGACCACCTGGGTGAGAGTTACACCCAGCATGGGTCACAGCTTAACACAGGCCTTACATCCATTCACTGTTAAGGTAACAGTAGATCAAACTTTCGCCTCTCTGTGTGGGAGAGGCCACAAACCTCTCCACCACACCACATTTTTTTAAATAATACCACTGTGAAATTGACAACTTTAACAAAATCAACCTGCCAAGTCCAAGATAACACATATGTACAATTTCTCATTGTTTCTTCCACTTTTACAGTACAAGCATGTACATGTTTGTGAGTGATTGTGCGGAAGCGCATGTGTTTGCACACAACTCATTTGGCCAGAGGCTGCTGTCACTGAAGCATTATCTAACCATTCAGCATATCAGTGAGTTACGGCTTCACTAATATTGACACAGCTCTTTTTTTCCTTTTTTTAGTGAAACAACAGGCAGATCGAGCTGATGCACAAACACACATTATGGTTGTGAAATACTGTAGGAAGGGCCGGCCTCTGACCCCATTTCTGAAACCATTTCTGCTCCTTAATTTTAAGGAAACTATGCAGGAAAACATGCAGTTACTGGAATAGGACATTCATGTTTTTTACTGACTGTAAGTGGGTAAAGTTGTTTGTTCAGAGGAGTAAAAAGCAACAATTGTTGTTGTTGTGTCAGCTATTGCATGTGTGTCAGAATGAGTAGCAGCAGCTGGATTAGAGACAAGGTGCAGACCAACCAGCTGTTTACTTACTTGTTTACTGAAACCCTGGTAGCAGCAGCTTTCAGTGTTAGCTCATTGCCTCATATATAGACTGAAGCCGACTAATCCTTAACTGCCACGGAAGAGCCTGATGTGTAACAAATATCAACAAAATATAAGCACACATAGAATTACTAACAAAAGATCCATCCAACCTATCCCAAAATGTATTGATGCTTTGTGGGCTAGCTCCCTCCTCAAATGTAATAAATCAAAAATGAGCAACACACTCTCGTCCTAAGACGTCATGCAGTGTAAAATATTGTTTCATGCACACAGATACAAATAGCGGTATAGTATAAAGTTACAAAAGTCTTTGTTAGGAGGCAGGAGGGCTCCAGTCAGACCTTCACCCGGGAGTCCCTGGTTTGTCCCAAAGCCATGCCCAAAAAAGTATGACTGGTGGTCTATGGAGAGAGAAAATATTTTTTAAATACAATTTTACAGTAATGAAATATGTAAAGAAATGTTTAGTTTTGTATGAAAATGCACTCTGGACTACAATCTTTCATCGCACACTGTGGAGGTTGGGTGTCAAAAAACAGGGAAAGGTTGCTGGTTGTCACAAAGTCATTTGTGTCAGTTTGTACAAAACAATACATTAATTTATTTTGTATAAGATTCGATACGTCAAATAATTTAAATAACCTAGCCATTAATTATTATGAGAAAATGCCAAAAATGGATAAAAATACAAGACAGCTTCCACCTGATGTAGTTCTCTGCAGTCCTCTGTCCAGGATCACTAAAAAGGTCACCCATACATCATGCATTATGATCTGACACACCCCAAAGAACTGGACTCAAGAGTTGGTTTATAACGCAAACAAAACAGTCGTCACTCAGGTGGGAGACCAGAACGAGCCCAACAACCTTTACAAACACGGCCCTGGAAGTCGTGTCTCTGGAGAGGGAGAGAGGCCTCTCTCATGGTCCTCAGAGGGCCGTGGTGGTTGTGGACTTCATACCGCACAAGGACTGGAAACCTCCCTCCTGTCTGCTGTTACTGTAGTTCCCACAGCAATAAAAGATACAAATGAGAAAGGCAGATTAACAGAGGCTGGCTTTAACTTTATTTCTTAGTGCTCCATGACCCAGTTGGCTGTGCGTTCCTCACTCATGTTTTACACGAACATGAATAATGAATAATTTTTTCTTTTGTTTTCAATTGTTTTATTCATGTGAGAATGGTGATGCCATTTTTACAGCTAAAGGGTTGAGAAAGGAGGTCAAATCATCCTTGCTGTGTAAATTATGACCCCACTAAATCCACACGAGCACACTTTTGTGTGACCTTGTGTGTTTGTAGCGCTGCTGCTGCTGCCTTGGCTGCCAAATTACACTGACGTCCAGAGCACTTTGTTCTCATTTGGAAAAGGTGGTTGACTGGTAACAGCACAGGGAGGCATAGAAAAAAAAAATACACTCCCCCGGACATGTGCTGAAGCAATCAAGGAGCGGAGGGAGGATGGCAACCTTTCAAAAAGGAGCTTAGACAGAGAGCAAGAGTGCAGGCCTCCGGGGTCTTCTTCCCTCTTCACACAGAACCCCCCGCTTGGTAATGAAAGCTGGGCTGCTTTCTGGAAGAATGACAGTGACAGCACACCATCTCTGTGCCAATCAGATATCTCACTGTAGTTATATTCTGGGTACTTTCTGCTTATCTGATCCCTACAGAACAAAACTGAAAAAACTGACTCCGGCCTGATGTAAATCACATTCAGACATGATGTCAGTGCCCCACAAATTAACCCACAAAGTGGTGCACCTGTAAACTGAATTAACCTTCCAACGTAGACAAAGGGATTCAATTATATGATTACATCTTATAGACGCTCATTATGGGCCAACAGTGGCCTGATTGTTGAAGGAAAGCTTCTGACAGCCTTCCTAAATATTCTCTGTCTGTGTGGGCTTGTCTGTTTGTGTCACAGTCATGAAGTGAATTACCCTTATTGGAAAAAAATAGGGGAAATAAATTTGACTTGAGTGGGGTTGACCTAAATTTTGAAGAAGTTCCATCTCTTGTGGGGAGTCATGCAACAGAAAACATGCTGTTACTCTTGGCAGGTGTGGATCCACCACAGAACCCAGACTCAGCTGAGCCATTTTAGCTGATGAGCATGAGTGACAGAACGTTTGGAAGGTTTTTCTCACTGACGATGAGCCAGTTCTAGGAGTAAAAAGCAACCATCTCAGTTAGTGGTTGTTACAGGTGGTTCTCCTGATACTAAGACACTAGTTTCTAGTGTTTCTAGAATGCTATATCATTAATTGAAAGGATGTTTCAGTACCATGGGATCCTGGAACAAGGGCTGGTCATGCTTGCATTCTGCCAAGGGTCCAAGCCTCCTTCAGTTTGAGATTCAGCAAGAGACACTGTACATTTTCTGTGTCACATATGAGTAGAAAAGTGGGAAAAAACCCTATTTGATTTTCACTGACAGCTTTAAAAAATCCTGCATTGTCTATCTGATATGTTGATCCACCATGAAACATCACCAATAAATATTGTGTGAATGTGTCTGCATGGCTTTACTGCTCCTCCAAGCCAAACAAGTTTTGTCTGAGATATAAATCAGTCAAACTTTTAAGTCCATGCCATAAAACGTTTGTCTCAGCTCAACGATGGACCCCGACAGGGGTATGCAGCATTAAAGGGGAGCAACACGCGATAGTCTGGAAGTCATTATGCAAAGAAGGGTAAACTCTCTCTCTCTCTCTCTCTCTCTCTCTCTCTCTGCTATGCCACTGAAGTCCCTGAAGCCCCCGGAAGGTTGTAAACAGGTTCTCAAAGTATTTATCAGGGATGTCTGAGAAATGTTCAGCTTGCTCTCATCCAAACAATACAGACAAGGCCCTAAAAATGTGTCCATCCGTCACATTGCGATGGTAATTTTCCCAAAAAATTGACTCACTTCTCCAAGTGAAACAAATGTTGGAGTGATTTTTTTTATGTTTAGGCTCTTCATATAGCTGTCATTAGAGTGGCCTGGTTTAGTTCAGCCAATGCTTTGAGGTGCAAAGAGAGGACGGCAGGTAAACAAGCTTTCAAGAAAGAAAATGAAACAAAAGCCAGACACTGGGTAATTTCCTGAGTGGGTGGTGTAGATGTTTGTGTGAGTAGGTGGGGGTTCTTTTTATGTTTTCTGACATTCCTGTACTAGGACTAGACCAGAGAATCAAACGGATAACAGGAAGGATAGGATATTTATGCAATCATACTTTTATCAACTTTTGTTTTCCAAAACCACACAAAGGGCTTTTTTTTGACATGTTTAGTTTGAATGTTTCTAAGGAAAAACCAAAACTGCTTATCTAAACAAAAACTCCCTCACTGTGTGTGCGCGTCTGTTTCTGTGTGTGTGCATGTGTGGGGTGAAGGTGGAGTTTTTAAATGCTGACCAGTAGCTGTAATTCATCCCATACTCAGGCAGCGGCACTCTGAATGATGTGCAGCTTGTAAACTGTTGACTGTACGCATGTTAAATTAGGAGTCATTTAGGAGTCTTGTGGGAAACGCTCGTACTTCGGCCTCGGTTTCCACTACACGACCACAGAAGGTCAGGCTAGATATCATTCACATTCACAGAGACAGACACGCATACATCCAGGAATAACAAGCCTACATTAAAATCTTTGTTTTTCTCCTGCTCCTCCTTCCTGGTCTTGTTGTTAAGTTTCCCATATAATTGCAAACTTGTTTGGCAAAAATCCTCCTGTTAGTGATGCCCTTCTCTGTAATATGGTTGTGTTTTAGTGCATGTGTGTGTGTGTATGTAGGTCAGCCCACTCTTATGTCAAAATGTATAATAGCTATGTTGGCCAGTATTTTCACAATAAAAGCTTAGATAAGGTAAGATAAATACATTTTTCTGGGGGGTGGGGGTGGTTGTGTAGGTGTGTTACTTGCTAATGTGGCAAAAAAAAAGTTTCAAAACATCATGAAAGGGTGTATTTTATTACTGCATTGTAATCCTGTATGTCACCACATCCTACACCACCCCCTGGAATGCAGAATTAGCCAAAAAGTAGAGCTTTTATTGTGCAGTTATAATACGATTTCCTGGACAAAATCACATTTTGACATACATAAGAATGGCCAGTGTGAATTTGAAGAGGAAACTCCAACTACAACAACAACAACTACCATATTCTTACATGGTCACAAAATAAGAAATAAAAAAGGAAGCTTGGCTCAGGTAGCAGGACACATGTTACACTGATGTTTTATGACTGGACAATGACCCTAAGTTACCCCACATGCTAAATGGAACATCACTGCTACCAATTCCCAAAATAAAAGCAAGCCTAGCCCATATTTGGCTGAAACACAGAGGACTCTGTACAGAAGTGCATTCACAATTGCCTTGAATGGCTGAAATGAGCTCACACATCAGAGATTTTCCCTCCCTGATTTATGATGTGTGCAATCTTTCAGCTCTGCTTCACAACACCTTGTGAGGCCTTAGAGTAAAAGAAAGCAATGTTTGGGTTTTGTGTTCATTCTTTAGGGCGGGAAAGAAGGGAAACAAAGATATTCTGAAATGCTAGGTTTATTTTAAATGGTAAACGCTGGATAAAAAATTCACTCCCCGTGTTACAAGTCCAGCCGTTTTACTAGCAAACTCCCTAGTATACATGGTACAAAACGTTCCCATAACCAACAAAGACGTTTCCAATTACTTACCACAATTAACAGAGCGAGAGAGATCACAGAGCAATGAGATCGTAAAGTCCCTTAAGACCCATTTATGGCCCGGAATCTCAGGAACACACAGCTACTATTAAATACCCTCACAGTATGAGTGTTCAAGTGAAAGTACTGTAGAAGTAAGAGAAGAATCTGACTCAAAGCACCAGGTTGCCAAGATTAAACAATGCCTGTATATACTGTAACTGGTACATCATTTATTATTAAACTTTCTTAAACTTGCTCATATTTTCCTTTTAAGAGTGTAATTTAAATCTTGCACAAATATTACTCTGCATCAACATTAGACCAAAAAAATGGACACAGACAGACTGACATACAGGGACAGAGGCAGACTTGCCATCTGGCATCCATGGCGGTGGTGGTCTTCAGCTCACTCTGTGGTATTGTGCGACTGTAAATACAAACAAAGCTGTTGAATGCACTTGTCAGCAGCTGGCGTGTGTACACGTGGACTACATTTGTGTGACTTTCCCGGGTCAGAAACATCCAGCATAGGACAAAGAAATCACTGTTACACTGTTGAGCTGGTGTAATATCTGTGACTGTGTGTGTGTGTGGTAGTATTTGGTGATGATTTAGTCTAAAGCCACACTTTAAATGTCCAACAGCAGGGGCTCAGTTCCTGCTATTAATCAGTTTTACTGTCAATGGGTTTGTTCCTGAGGCACCTTCCATGTACAAACAAGTCAACAAGCTTTTGTGAATGCACACGTAGTGTCATCATCTGCGGATGGTGTCTTATCATTTCAGGATTTCTCAAAGACAAACAGAAAGCAGACAGAGTATAGATCCATGTTTATTAGTCGCACAACACTGCATATTGAATCATAGTCATATTTGTTATCATTAAGAACATATGGCAGAGCTGACAATAAAGTTGACATTGAAAAGTCAAAACAACAAACTCCCATGAGCTGTTTACTATAGTGCTGCCTTGAGAACTGTTTTAAAACTCCAGTCACAGCATCATCTGCTATAATGAGGAGGGTTAGTGTCAATTAAGGTCTCTGTTTGTGACACTGGAGGGCAGTTATCTATAGCTCATTTAGGTTTCAGTGGATGGTTTGGTTGGAGAAGTTGGAGATGATTCATCTGGGTGAACTTAATTAGATGCTGTATGAGAGCAAAGCATGAGAAAAGAACAGAGTCTGAAGATAAAAAACAGCTTAATAATTTGCCATGTGATTTATGGTCAAGGCCAGGCACAAACAAAACTTCAAGGTTTAGGGAAAGACGATGGTTTGGGTCAAATTTACTCCCTGGTTAAGACCTCGGGAAAAACTACTTGGTTAAAACAAGGCAGGTCTGATGTGTTTGTTTGTAGCTATGACTTCCTATGCTTCTCATCAATGCTAAAAAAGGGTCATTAAACAAAACACTAAAGCCTCCCCTCCTCTTTTTCGTGTCAGCGCACTACCTGAACAGTGAGTTAATTAGTTTGATTGCCATTGCTAGGCGTATCTTCAGCATACATTGACCGATTTCAGCCATTCAACTATCAAAATGTTCATCTCGGCATTCCGGGTCAACTTAAAGTTTTTTCAAAAAATTATAGTTTTTCAAATATTAAGCAATTTCGGTGTCATTTTTAACATGGGAGCCTATTAGAGAGCCCTTCAACGAGGGTCATCTGCCAAATGTATCTCCTCCTACACATTTCAAGCTACAGACTCCATTTTAGTCTGAATTAGTAGATGCTGCTCTAACAAACTTGTATTCAGAATTTTCTAATTCAGAATTGTTTCCGCACACCAGACTCTCAAAGTTGGAGTGGTTTTTGAGGTCTCCTTTGCTGTTACCATGGTGACAGGCTGACACACAGAGGCATACAAAGCTCTGAATTTCTCTGATTCTCCACCAATTCAGAGCAATCCTTCACAACAACATTCTAAGCAATGCTTCAGCTGCAGCAATCAAACTTGCATTTTCTTTGAGAAAATGCCCTTTCCTAGTATATTATTCTTGTCCACTTGTACCTCATATTAATGGGCCATACATGAAGATCCATTAACATCTGTTTGTTATTTCAACAATGCGGCAGCACCACATTAATTATTCATCGATAGCATCTGGTCAGTGTGTGCATGTGTGGCATTCTGGTGATAGATAAATGTGTACAGTAGGATTTAATTTTACATTTTTTTCCCCACTGCAGACTAAAATTAACAGATGCTCACTATTCAGGGACATTTAGGAGTAAATATTAATGATGAGGACACATTAGACTAACAGATGAAGGCAAATATTTCCTCTGGTATCAAGTGTTTCCATCCATCACTTATTTATAATCAACTTGCTGACACTGAGTGTCTATGTCTGCAGCATTCTCTTGAGTTAGCTTGGAAGCTGTGGTGGCCTTATTTGTTATGAAATCATCTGCTTTTCATTTCTGACTCAGCAATAATGCAACCACATGAATTAAGCTTCATGACTCTCCTGCAACTATTTGCTTCCCCCCCATGGGAGGCTCCAGGCGCAGCGCTCTAAGTGGCACCATTGTTTCCAGCCTGTGTCATTACAGCGAGCTAACTGCAGTATTTTTCAATGCGGGGAACATAAAGCCACCAAAATGTTGAGTGACCTGGAAAACAGGATAAAGATGTGAGTTTGTTTCTGTTAATGCAGCAAAGCTGTTTCAATCAGAAGCAGCTTCTGTGGGTAGTTTTGACAAAATTGTAGTAGAAATGCATCCTCATTAACTAAAACATTGCCTGTTTGTTCATAGAAACAGGTCATTTGAAGTAATTTTTCCAGCCATCATTCATTTCTGTTACCTCCATTTTGGTCTCATTGTGATTAATATTTACAGTCAGGTTATACATATTAGAGACTTCCTGCTTCAATTCAGAGGTACTGACAAATGTGTGGCACTAACCATGCAGGACGTATGGACATTTTTATACACACATTGTTAGTGGCTCATATATATATATATATATATATATATATAACATACTAATGTAATACCTGGATGAAAATCCTTTGCAGCTGGATCCCATGGACATAGCTGAATGCTTCACCAGGCCTTTACTGCAGCTGCTGCTTGTTTGTGGCTCTTCCTGTCTTCAGTAAGTCAACAGTATGCTCTGTTGGGTTGAGATCAGATGACTGGCATGGCCAGTATGGAACATCCCAGGCCTTAGGAACTAGTGGTTAGCTGTTGTTGCTGTATATGTTTTAGGCTATTATCTACAGTATGTGTGTATGAAATTGCTTTCGATGTTAAGATCACATAATTAAAACCAGACAGACGGCAAAACGTCTTCTCATACCTGTATTCCTCTTGGTTACGTAACACAAAATCAGATAGTGAATAGGGCTGTAGTGCTTTAAAAGGACTCTTTAGTGTGCTCGGGGTATGTCAAATGATGGCCATCCGGGGGGGGGGGGAGAAAAAAAAGAACAGAGGGACGGGAGCTCTCTGTAGTTTGGCTCAGATTTATTGCAACTCGTCTTTGAAGAAGATGTCAGCCTGCTGATCTGCTCAATAAATCTTCAGCGCAGACTACAGCCCTCTGAACCCTCCATGTTCTTTGGTTTGTCATCCTTTGATGTAGCCTCGGCAGAAGGTCTGTATATACTTTTTGGTGACACCTTTGGAAACATGGCTTTCTATACAAATGACTGCGTTTTACCTTCAGTCTGAAACAGTGCAGTCTCAGCTCAAAATGGATTCTTTATTGAACTTGGGTTTCTTGTGCACGCTGGATTGATCCGGATTATTCCCCTCGCTGACTTAGAGGGACCTTATCTGACTCGTATTTTTCCTCACGTCTGTTTGCCTTTGTCAAAGTGCTTGCACCTATTGCATCATCACTGTGAGTATCCTTTCTCATGTACCCAGCCGACTTTGTTGTTGCATCACAGCAGCTCATTGTGCAAAGTTTATCCAAAGCTTCACCCACGCGGTGACGTTACACCTGCTGCCAAGATCCAGTCTGCTCTACAACTGACTCAGATTTTCAGACAAAGCTCCACATGTCTAAAAGACACATTCCCAGGGAATGTCTATGAGCTCATAACCCTGTGCAGTACTCTAGCTCTGTGACTCACTCGGTAATTGGCTGGGGAAATGAAAGTATCAAGAAGTGGGGCAGAGAGGATACTACAAAATCCACTGATAAATTGGGGGAGGCCTGAAAAAAGCACTGTACAGCATCCTTAACATTACTTTTTCATACACATGGCTCTGCTTAAGTGAGCCAGGAACAATCATTTGCTTTCAACAAAATTGAGTCATACAGGTTTGCCTTCATGCCGCTATGATGTCACAGTTGGTATGTTGTGTCATCAGGTGTCATCATTGTTCAATGTTGTTGCTAGCAACAGTTCTAAACATTACAATGACAACGAAAAATCCTATTTTTGAGTGTCAGAATTTATTGACGAGGACTTCTCTTGACCTAATTAGGACTTAATCGCTAAGGATAATACTACCAACCATATTCTTTTTTTATGTTCCAGGAAAAGCATTTTAAGGAAATGAAAACTAATACGGACTTCACCACTTGGTGTATTGACGATATTGTCAATGCTTTTGTGTGTGACTCGGAAGTAACTTCTCAGAATATTTCTGAGTTAAAAGAACTAGTTTTCAGCTGGAATGACAAATATGGCAAGGATGTGGCATTGGAGATGACCCACCAATATCTTCAAAAGTGTTTTGCTGGGCAAAAAAAGTTTTGTGAGTATTTTAAGGATCTTAAGGAAGAGGAACTTTTTGCCGACCTGATGGACTATGATGAATGGGAACACGCTATAACACCTGTGCTCCAACTTTTTTCCCCAACAAGCCCTCCAAGTGCTTTAGGATTCAAAGAGACCAGAGAAAGTGTCACTTCACTTTCAACAAACAAACAAACAGGACAGGGGTCTTCCACAGCGCTCTCTTCAAGTTCCTCTTGGTCCCAAGAGTCCACTGTAAAAGAAAACGAGTCCACTGAAAGTGAAGAAGCTCAGAAAAAGGGCAAGAAAAAATTCTTCGGAAGAGTTAAGGGGGCATTTAAAAAACGTTTTAGCAACAAGGTTGTCCTTGTAACATCAGACAGTGACGACCATGCCCCTGAAACAAGGGTTTCCAAGGCTAAAAAAGTCCGGAAACTCAAGCGGACCTTGAAAAGTTGTAAGTCATCTTCACCACAGAGCACACCTGAAGAGAAGGGGGCCACAGAGGAGAATGCATGGTCACAGTCTTCCATAACACTCTCTTCAAGTTCCTCCCGGTCCCACAAGACTGAAAAAGAGTGCACTGAAAGTGAAGAAGCTCAGAAAAAGGGCAAGAAAAAATTCTTCAGAAGAGTTAAGGGGGTATTTAAAAAAAGTTTTAGCAAAAAGCTTGTCCCTGTAACAGACAGTGATGACCATGCCACTGAAACAAGGGTTTCCAAGGCTAAAAAAGTCAGGAAACTCAAGCGGACCTTGAAAAGCTGTAAGTCATCTTCACCACAGAGCACACCTAAAGAGAAGGGGGCCACAGAGCAGGATACGTGGTCTCAGTCTTCCATAACACTCTCTTCAAGTTCCTCCCGGTCCCACGAGACTGAAAAAGAATGTACTGAAAGTGAAGAAGCTCAGAAAAAGGGCAAGAAAAAATTCTTCGGAAGAGTTAAGGGGGCATCTAAAAAACGTTTTAACAACAAGGTTGTCCTTGTAACATCAGACAGTGACGACCATGCCCCTGAAATAATGGTTTCCAAGGCTAAAAAAGTCAGGAAACTCAAGTGGACCTTGAAAAGCTGTCAGTCATCTTCACCACAGAGCACACCTGAAGAGAAGGGGGACACAGAGGAGGATAAGTGGTCTCAGTCTTCCATAACAGTCTCTTCAAGTTCCACCCGGTCCCACGAGACTGAAAAAGAGTGCACTGAAAGTGAAGAAGCTCAGAAAAAGGGCAAGAAAAAATTCTTCGGAAGAGTTAAGGGGGCATTTAAAAAACGTTTTAGCAACAAGGTTGTCCCTGTAACATCAGACAGTGACGACCATGCCCCTGAAACAAGGGTTTCCAAGGCTAAAAAAGTCAGGAAACTCAAGTGGACCTTGAAAAGCTGTCAGTCATCTTCACCACAGAGCACACCTGAAGAGAAGGGGGACACAGAGGAGGATAAGTGGTCTCAGTCTTCCATAACAGTCTCTTCAAGTTCCACCCGGTCCCACGAGACTGAAAAAGAGTGCACTGAAAGTGAAGAAGCTCAGAAAAAGGGCAAGAAAA
Source organism: Parambassis ranga (assembly GCF_900634625.1). NCBI lineage: Eukaryota > Metazoa > Chordata > Actinopteri > Ambassidae > Parambassis > Parambassis ranga. Next base: position 6,658,938 of record NC_041034.1, on the reverse strand, counting down.
AATTCTTCGGAAGAGTTAAGGGGGCATTTGAAAAACGTTTTAGCAACAAGGTTGTCCTTGTAACATCAGACAGTGACGACCATGCCCCTGAAACAAGGGTTTCCAAGGCTAAAAAAGTCCGGAAACTCAAGCGGACCTTGAAAAGTTGTAAGTCATCTTCACCACAGAGCACACCTGAAGAGAAGGGGGCCACAGAGGAGAATGCATGGTCTCAGTCTTCTTTTGGTTCAGAAGGAGATGACGAGGGAAAACAAGCAATTGTTGTCCAGGATGATGAAAAAATCGGTAAGGCTTCGAGCCCTATTCCAGTTACTGAGGGAGAGGTGTTGAGCCCCAAATTGGCAGACATGTCTTATAAGGTCTGTGACACAAGATCCAGTCCCAGTATTCAAGTCCCCCTTATAGACCAAGAAGATATAAAAGATGAAGGGGAACACGCTACCTCACCTGCCCTCCAAATTGCCTCCCCAACAAGCCCTCCAAGTGCTTTGGGATTCCTAGAGACCACAGAAAATGTTACTTTACTGAAGAGCACAGAATGTGAAAAAACAGGACAGGGGTCAGCATTTACTGAGGATGACTGTAGCATAGTAGCACTTGCTGAGATTAGAGCTCATTCCTCCACCATCTCTTCCACAACACTCTGTTCAAGTTCCTCCTGGTCCCAAGAGTCCACTGTAAAAGAAGAGGATTCCATTGAAAGTAAAGAAGCTCAGAAAAAGGACAAGAAAACATTCTTCAGAAGAGTTAAGGGGGCATTTAAAAAACGTTTTAGCAACAAGGTTGTCCCTGTAACATCAGACAGTGATGACCATGCCCCTGAAACAACTGTTTCCAAGGCTAAAAAAGTCAGGAAACTCAAGCAGACCTTGAAAAGCTGTAAGTCATCTTCACCACAGACCACACCTGAAGAGAAGGGGGACACAGAGCAGGATCAGTGGTCTCAGTCTTCCATAACAATCTCTTCAAGTTCCTCCTGGTCCCACAAGACTGAAAAAGAGTACACTGAAAGTGAAGAAGCTCAGAAAAAGGGCAAGAAAAAACTCTTCGGAAGAGTTAAGGGGGCATTTAAAAAACCTTTTTGCAACAAGGTTGTCCCTGTAACATCAGACAGTGACGACCATGCCACTGAAACAGTGGTTACCAAGGCTAAAAAAGTCAGGAAACTCAAGCGGACCTTGAAAAGCTGTAAGTCATCTTCACCACAGAGCACACCTGAAGAGAAGGGGGCCACAGAGGAGGATAAGTGGTCTCAGTCTTCTTTTGGCTCAGAAGAAGAAGTATGCTCTGTGTCAAAGTCGAGTCTTCCTGAGAGTCGCCCTACTGAAAAAGTAGAACAGAGCTTGGTGAGCAGGACCAGGAGGTTTCTATCTCGTGTCTTCTGCCGGCTTTTCACCATCTCGTGCTACATCTGGAAACTGGCAACAACTTTTTCCCGTTTGTGTTATTTTTGTGTTTTTTTTGTCATTTTCTTCATCGTCCTTTCACTCTTCCTTCCACTATACTGTTTTTCATATTTATTTTTTAAAGTAACTGTTATCCTAAAAAGGATTCAGTAAAGACCCCCCCCCCTTCTAAAGAAAAAGGGCTCTCCCCTTACCTGTGTTATGTGTGATGTTGGTAAGTTCAGGACCCAGGCGCAGACAACCGTTAAAAAACAAAAGGAACTTTATTCCAAACAGGAAAACTTAAGTAGTCCAAAAACAGGGAGAGCAAAAGGCGAGCAACTGTAAACAGTGCTGAGGTCTAAGGCAAAAACAAATCTAGGCAGGCAAACAAGAGGGAAGAAACCAAGGCAAACCATGAGGGTGAGGGTAATCCAAGGGAGGGCGAGACAACACGAGACCAAGGTGAACTGAGGAGGTGAACACTGCAGAGGAACGCAGGGGAGACTAGACACATCACAGGGAAACAGCGACAAAGATCCAACAAAGACAAAGGAGAGCACAAGACTAAAGTAGGGAAGGAGGACGAGACACAGGTGGACACAAAAGGAGGGAATACAAGACGACACTGTGAGCACATGAGGGAGATCAGGGGAAAAACACAGACAACCAGGACTAGAGACTAAGACGGAGCACAAGACAACACAATGACTACTGGTACATGAGGGATGGCAGAGCTAAGGGAGGAGGCTACAGGAGGAGAGAGGAAAGGACTGAGGAGCTGAGAACAAGAGGGAGGAAGAACAGCAGAGAAGACAGGAGGACGACAGAAGGGTGAAGAGAGGAAACACAGGACGAGGAAGGAAGATGCAAAATAATCTCAAAATAATAATAAATAACAGGAAGAATAAACAATATGAAAACAAAACAAGAAGCAAACACAGGATCATAACAACCTGATGTTAGATTGTATAATCTGTCATTTGAAATGGCCAAGTTAACTAATCGTTGGAGGAGAACAACATCGAGTCTAGAGTGGGCCACTATAGAGAATATTCTCGCCACACCATTTCGCCCCATTTGTGTAATATCCCAACATTTCAACAATAAAAGGGAAGACGTAAATCCAGTCATTAAACATTCTTGTGAGGTCTGGGAAAAGGTTCAGGAAATTCACACTTTCATGTCATAAACAGTTGTATGCCTCTCTTTGGCTCAATCCAGAAGTACTAATAGGGAATATTTGCAAATCAGACACTGCATTACTAAAAAGTTCCAATCAACCCAGTTGTTGACTGTCTACAAAACCCCCTTAATCATAGGGCAAAAACTAACTCAAGTAGTAACACATGTGACAATTTGTGTCACGGTTTCAGCCAGGTCTTTTATTTTGTAGTTCATTTTCTGTTTGTATTAGTTTTAGTTTTACTAGTCACTTCCTGTTTTATTTTGAAATTTGATCTTTCCCTTGTGTTTCAGTTCTGTTTACTTCCCCTTCCTCATGTGTGCTCCCTTCCCCCTCCTGTGATTACCTGCTCCGCCCTAATGTGCTTCACCTGTGTCCAATTGTCTTCCCGCCCTCCTGTGTATAAAGCCTGTGTGTTTCCTGCCCCTTGTTGCCAGTTCGTCTTGTGAGTAATCCGAGTGTCCCAGCCTTTCTTCAGCCAGTTGGTTTCAGTGAGTAATTTGGTGTTTTAGTGTTCAGCCCTGTGTTTTTTGATCCTTTGTGTTTTGACCCTGCTTGGACTCTTGTCTACGGTTTTGCCTTTTGTCCCTTGTACCTTTGCCACGCTGACTGATCACCCGTGTACCGAACCCTGGCTTATATTAAAGGAACTGAGTTTGTTTTCACCTGTGGCTAAGTCTGCATTTGTGTCCGCCATCTCACAGTCTCCTGACAATTTGAGAATAATCTGGCAGAGAGATCTTGATTGCGTAGCTAATTGATAAACATATATGGACATAGATTCTGGCTGATAATGGTAAATACATCAGGGAAACTAGAGGAAAATTTGTTGAGCTATGTCATTGTGTGCTCTTAATTGAAAGTGGGCGGGGTCACACACCGGTGTGCAATTCTTAATAAATGGCCACTGCTGCAATGTGTGTGTGTGTGCAGGCCAAAGTGAACCTGGTGGTGTTGTATGTTTCCTTCATCATGTTATTCCGGCATTTTAAGTTTATTTAAAGAATGGCTGCGCCAGCAAAATTTATTCAGTACCAGTTGCGGTCTACAGTGTTTGTAGTTACTTGTTACATTTGATGAACACAGTGCTGGACTGATGTGAGGTCAGACTCTGCATGGAGATGGTGTCACATTTCTGAGGTGCATATAATTTAATAATTACTTATTGCTTCAAAGGTTGTATGACACCACCATGTTCCACCTCCCCCTGATTGCTGGTGTCATTGCTTAATTGGTGTGTGGATGATCAGAGAAGCTTCTGTCACACATAACAGTTGGCAAGACAGCAAGCAGGAGGATTTTAGGTGCACATCTATACAAGGTGTTAAGGTAAGAGAGCTCTTGGATGCCAAAAAAGGGGCAAAGAAAGATCCAGATTTAATTATTTATCAGCTTTATCCTGTACTATTTATTATAGCTATATGATCATATGTCATCAAAATCCCCTCAGGGGTGATGGGAACATTTCAATGGCTCAGTTTGATAAGTTAAAAAAATGCAATTTTTAGATATTTTATCATCACTTTTTGAGTCTCGAATAATTCTAGAATCCTGCTATTAACATGCATCTGTTTAAAATCATCTTCACAATAAGTGAATGATCAAAAGAAGAAGCTTATAATCAAAATTAAAATCAGTATAAGCACCAAAATATAACTGATCATAAATAAGGAGGTCTGAACACATATTGATTGATGGTAAAATGAAGGAATAATATTAAATATGAATATTCAAACACCTCCTGTCTGTTGCTGGATGCGCACTTTCCCACATGTACACCTGCAGTTTTTAACAATAAAAGATTTCTCCTTCTCTCATAGTACTAGCTGATGGAGCACCCTCCTCCTCCTCCTCCCCTCTCTGTATAGACCGGCTGAAGGGCGGATCGGTCCGTCTCCTCCCACGTCAGAGGCGGCTTCGTTATTTAAACTTGAATCAAGTGGGGAGGAAAGTTTTCAGAGCCGGGACAGCGTTGCCTAGCAGCTGCAGGCAGAGGACTCTGGCTACTACTGTAGATCCCCTATTTTTTTAAAAACAAAGAAACGGCGGACATTTCCCCTCTCAGGCTGCCGGTCATCTGTCTGTCTGTCTCTCGCAGTCCATAAACCAAACTATGCCCCAGACCGTGACGCTACAGGGACCCTCTCCGTGGGGTTTTCGCCTGGTGGGAGGACGGGATTTCAGCACACCGTTAACCATCTCCAGGGTAGGTAGCAACGAGTCTCTCGGTTCCATCCATTCATTGAAGCGTGCGTAAAATACCGAAGGGACTGGCAGAAAGACACTGCGCAGCGCGAGGGATGTAGGGAAACTGAGTAAGGCAAGAAGTGGCTCGGTTAATTTGTTGTAAACACAACAAGTGGTCACGAAGGTGTGTTATCCCTAACGGCAGTAATTGTGTGCATAATGAGGAGCTTTACTTTGAAAGCAGGCAGATGGTGGCGACTAATTTCTGGCAGCCAAATTACAGCTCAGTGAGTCATTGTAATCCAGTGTGTGAGTGGCTTCAGCAGACATGCTGACACACAACATGAGGACACTTTAATGTTTAGTTTTCCACCCTTATTATTCTACTAGTAATATAATGTCATACATATTTGAATATGCATTTAACCCCTTTGATCAGGGTCTTAATTTTGAGATAAATAAGTGAAATATATGTAAAATATACCAATCATTTAGTTTCACATTGTAACCAAGAGTAAGCTCAGGTGAATATGTGGCATTTGAAACGTATACTTTGACGTAGCACTACTATTATTGTGTTGATATATGGTTGTGAAATAGTGTTAGTAGCACCCACAAAGTCTCATGAACTTTCCTGACCCTTACAATGTGGGTCAGGAGTCAGTGTGCTGGCAGCAGATCTGGCAGTAGCCATCCTGGCCAGGGTAAACACAGCCCCGGTAGTGCTGCAGGGCTTTACAGAAGGGACAGGCTGAAAAGGAGGGGGGGCGCTGACATTTGTTTTTCATCAGACCTCATTGGTGCTGCTGAGGGATTCCAGGTGTTGTGCTCAGCTGTATCACCAGCCCCCCTAACCGACCCTTTAACTACAGGGCTGCAGCACTTCAAGCTGGAGGTGTAATTTTTAGATTTATGGCGGGCGATTAACGAATTTGAGAGGGAGAGAGAGGGGCAGACGAAGCCCTGAGGGTTCACCAAAGTGCTCTCTGCGCTGCATTTTTAAACCTGCTGCTATTACACAATGGGATGCATTAAATGATATGGCAAACAGAGCAAAAGTCAAAAGTCATCTGGGTTTATGGTTTCAACATTCTCACATTAATGAGACTCACTTGCTAACTTGGCACCTTTGACTCTTCAAATCGCACTCAGGTGAAGCTTTAAAAAGTCCAGAAATTAAACACGACACCTCCTCTGGATCCATCTTTCTGTGGAGAGAGCGCAGACTTTCTGTTTGATCCTCACGTTGCAGTTGGTTTGTTAAGGGAGATTCCAACAGGGTGTGCATGCCCACGACCAGAATTCATTTGGGAAAACGAGCAAGTTTACAGAGCGAGCATGCTGTGTTTCATGCTGACTTTAAACTCCAACTGTTGTTTAGAACATCACAGGCTTTGCGGTGCATACCTAACATCTTCAATAAGTTGTTCAGCACGCAGTTTCTCACCAGTTTAATCAGTGCATACTTGCATAACCGCCAGTATGAAAAGCATGGCATGCAGCGAACGTTGCATAACCTAAATGATTGCATCAATGAAATTAATGACAGGTTGCACATAACAGACAGTTATATGGCAAAGATGGCAATAAAAAAAAAGCAGCACTCACATGGAAGAGCCACCTGCAGGAGTGAAGAGGGGGCTTTATTTATTTATTTATTCTTTTTTGGCTAATTCTGAAAAAAGGAAGCAGCTGTCGAGATGGAGGCATATTTAGCAAAATATGTCATGTGAGTGGCATAAATCTGTAGTGTTTTGGCAGCAGATTTGAACATTACACTACCGAGTAAAGAACTTTTTTTTTGTTGCTTTCTACCACCTATTACAATGTGCAATTGACGTCACATCAGCTGACACCACACAATGTTTTACTGGCAGAAAAGAAACGATAATTGTTTAATCCTGGTGTCTGGGACTCTGGTTTATGTGAGTGAATAAATCCAAATTGAATTTAAGAAAAAACTGTAATAACTAGAAATGTGGCAAAGGAATTCTGTTACTTTTCAAACTCTAAACTTGCAATCCATCACATGATTGTTACATTCTTGCTGCGCTGAGCACACCCAAGGCACCCATTAGAATGTGTTGAATGGTGACAGAGAAAGAGATACATGGAGGAAGGAGGAAGAGTTTGTGAGAGTTTGTCAGAGAAGGTTAGTTTATGACTTGTAGAGACTTAAAAATGCTTCTTTTGGGAGTTTTGTTTTAACTTTATTGTGAATGCCATGCTATGACACACTTACACTATGAGATGTGAAAGTTGTAAATACCAGAAAACAGGTTCTGATGGCAGCAGCTGGTTCTTTGCTTAAGGTGATAATGTTCCAGGATAAGCCCATTAGTCCCCCGCCAGCCCATTAGGACTTGAGCCAGTTGATGGCGTGTCTATATAACTCTGGAAACTTTTGCTGTGATACTGTGTGTGTATGTGTGTGTGTCAGCTTGTTAAATGGCTCAGTGTGAATGAGAGGGACTGACTGCCAGAGAAACCTATAAATTCACTGATGTAACTGTAGAAGCATTTGAAGAGGAAGCGATGAATGTGGCAGCTGTGCTATAAGCACGTTTGTAAACTCATGTCAAACTGACTTCCAGACAGAAGGTGACGCAGGACACTTGTCAGTCCTGCCAAATGGCAAACGGACGTCGTCAGACAGGGAATTCACAACTGAGCGTCGAGTAAATAATGAACCAAACACTTGCACAGAATCACTGTCTGTCCAGACACCTACGTTATATATGTTTATCTTGATGAAGATGAACAGAGGAAATCTCTCTGAACCCCAAAGTTCAGATGTCCAACCATTCGTCCCATACCCATATCCATTCGGTTTGTTTGATTTCGTGTAGGCATCAAAACAACTTGGTCAAACAAAGACACATTTCTCATTTTTTGCAACAAGCAAATGTCACATGTTTATTCACTCTCCTGGATAAAACGAGTCAGATAAAAATCATTGTCTTCGTTGTAACAAAGATCTTGTTCACAGCAGATGTCTGACTTTCTCCTGATCGCTTGTCTCATTGTGTGGTAATGCACATGTGTATGAGGGTAAATAGTGGTTGGAGTGAGAGTTCTTACCGTCAATACAAAATGTTTTTATCAAAGCTAAAGATTTTGGGCCATGTCAGCAAACTGGACAGAAAGCTGCAGGCATGCTGCAGGCGACAGAGAGGACAGTGCACCCGGACTGATGGAAGTTCAGAGTCCTCAGAGGATGAGGATGAAGAGTGAAGGTGTCACGCTTCATGCTCAATCATGATGCGGGTGCACTGTTAGCGTCACTTGAATAAGTGAACTAGCTAGCTAATAGTTGCTAGCTAACTCGGTCCAAAACTGAGGCCGATGAACATTTAAGTAGGAACATGTGGCTGCAGTCAGGTTTTTTTATACCTGGTAAAATGAAGAACGTCTGTTTTTGTATGTATTCAAATGTAGTTTATAGTTTCATTGACTATGTATGATTTATGATTTATTGCTCGGCACTATAGTTAGTATTTTTTGGACAAGTGACTTAAATGATTGAACGATAATTGAAAAAGTTCTTGTTGGTTTAATTCTCCATTTGGTCACCACAAAAATGTGATTAACAAAACCTGAAGGCTTGTTCTCCATTAGGATGTTTATGTACGCCATCTGTGGCTCATTGTGTTGAGTATACAGTCAGAATCAACTGACATTCATCATATGTTGTTTCCATCCGATTCCATGCCCACCCTCATCATAAACAGTGTTTTGCCTTTGTGGTTAGTGTTTTAAATAAGAGACAGAGAGCTTACATGAATGCAATTCTGGTTATTATTCTTGGAATCTGCGTTTGACCACCTAGTCATGATGTTCCGATTTTATTAGAATCACAGAATATGAATTAAGAACAAATAAAACTTGAACTCAGCGTCCTTTTTACCCTTTAATCTCTGCATGCTGTTCCTCTCTGTCTCTGCTACATACCAGAGAGGCAGGACATGTGACCCAAAGCCGCACTGGTTGTTTCTGGGACGCTGCAGGTTATAATCGTCAGCTCTGGGGCTGCTCGGCTCAGAATTATAGATGCTGCATCTCCACGGCAAACTGAGAGACAGATAACAGATGGTGCTCTCGAAGAATTTCCTGTTGTCCTGTGCGGCTGTGTCCTTCTTGAACAATGTGAAGCCTTGAGCTTTTCCAGCTCATCTGGTTATTTTAATGTGTGAAACTGACTTAGGAAGAATGTTGCTGTTGTCAGTGAGTATGTTAGAGTTTTACATCAATATGAAAAGCATTGTGCAGTCCTGCTCTCTCTGCTCATAAAGTGAGTGTCGAGTTATGCGCTTTCCCTCATAAGCCCTCATGTTGTCAACACGCGTATGTTACTCTACATGTTTATGCATCACATGGTGGAAAAAAAGATGCACATCGTGTGGAAAAAATCAGTCAGAATTATTACTAATCTGATTACAAATCATATTCACAGCTGTGCTTTTACTCATGACTAATATTGATGTGCAATATTCTGGTCACACTATTTGTACAGGAATGCATTACTGGCTGCAATTAAGTTCGACCGACTCTCCCATTCCTCCTCATTAAAGTCTTAACCCCTACATGTTTAATCATCAGCTGCAGCGTTGCTTATTGGTCTTGGCAGATTCGCTCTCTTTTGTTTGAGTGTGATTAACACACACCAGTCAGAACCTCACACCCCTAGGCTGTGTAATGGCTTTCCAAAGCGTCACCAAGGTCATAACCACGGTTCCCTATCGCAAGTCCAAGAAGAAAACAAAAGGCGTCTGACACGCTGCCAGGAATTAGTCCGAGCGCTCCCACCCAGCAAGGGGGAAAAAAAAGAAAAGAAAAAGCGTCTCTGTGGAATTCATGCATGAGAACAACAATTTGAATGGACATTACGTGAGATTATTCCTCTCAAATAAACCTCAGAAACAACCGATCAGCAAGTGTTGATTTGGATAATGACACGTCAGAGTAGACTTTGCCCCGAGGCTGAAGTCACACTGGAGGGAAAGTGTGTTCGTATACGTACACAAACAGCTTTCTCAGCCTCTCCGCACACATGCCCACCGTGAAAACCGCGTTCCAGCACATATTCACCAAGCCTCAGCGTGCCACATGATGACTCTGTGTGACAGGAGGCTGTCATTTGCTAACCGCTCTATCTGCTAGCATTTAACTGTGTCACTGTTTGTGGAGCAGCCCCTTTTATGACTGTTTAGATTGCCAAGTTGCTTTCTGCACCATCAGTGTTCCCACAGATCCATCATAGCCGCCTGTGAGATGCCTGTAAAAGGTGCTGTTTACTATTTGTATTTCACCTTAAAGATTATTGTCTATTGGGTCATATATTGAAAAGTCGGATAAGCGGTTTGAGGATGGATGGATGGGTGTATGTTGAAAGGTGTAGCCACAGTTGCGACTCCACTGCAGGTGGAGTCCTTCACTTAGGAACAAGAAGACAAAAATAAAATATTAGGGTAAACAAATGTCAGTCATGAAGCCTCATGCTCAGACCATAGAGTGAAAACCTAATTGCATTTATCCATAAAGCTCTGTGGATTTAACTCTTTACGTCACCCTACATGTACTGTGTAAATATAGCACATCGTGATTATGTCTGAACCACATCATCCTTACATTTCCTTACAGTCTGGAATGTTCGTCCTCTAGTGATGACCTCAGTCATGCCACTGTGGTACTTGGCATACCACTCTGTGTGTGTGTGTGATTCATGTACCACTCTCCAGGGCTTGACCCAGAGGTGGTATTACTCACTCTGTGTGTGTGTGTGTTGGGGGGTGGGGGGTTAGCTCACTATGAAACAACCCAGGCACGAACCCAAAGCTCACGCAAACATTTAAAAATGCATCCTCACCGGAGAGGTCGTGCTAAATGACGGGGCTAAACTATAACCTCTAGTTAGTGTCTGTCAACAGAAGAACTGACAAACGGCAATCTGTTACAAGTCCCACCCCCACATGCTTTTCCCTTCTGTACAACACTCCTACTACTTACATTATACAGGCGCTGTTGTTTATAGCAGATGCAGTTTAGGTGGTATTATATTTCACACACACACACAGGTTGATCCATTCTCCCCACAGCGACCTCTTAGTTGACCGGATCTGAGTCAGGGACATTGGGGCAGTCAGAGGCTGTAAATTAGGAACGCCACATCTGAACCACACCACTCAGCTATTAGTGCTTGATGGAGCGTGAACTTGTGTGCCTTCGCTCTTAAAATGCTCTTCCCAGTTAGCGAGCCTGCACAAGCAGCTCCTCTTTCTCACTCTCGAGTTCTGTTTTCCAAACGATTATCCAACCCTGTCTTCATTTACCTTGGATTAGATTACTAATATCTATGAAGTAAGTGTTACTTAAATACAAAGACATCTTAAGGTGAAGTTGTCACGGTGAAGATGAATTATGACAAGTAGGAGATGAATGGGCTCACTTAAAAGTAAGGATGGTGGGACGAAGATTAATCACCAACACTTGACATGCAAGAAAGGAAAATCATCCTAAATCTTCTGTTCTTCTGTGTGTTTATACATACAGGTAGTCATTTTAGACTTTTAGCTCTGTGACATGTGACAAAGTGTGGAATATGAACCTTGGGTGCATTTTTCTTAAGAATAAGGTCACTTCTGCTTTGTTTTTGATGTTTCTTAGCCCAGTTTTCTTTAATTTCTTCAGCATGTGGACATCAGAGTGTAGATCTACTTTTATCTGATGCTAAAATAAAATCATCCAACAACCCAGCCTCTCTTCATGTAGGGAACAAAATACTGGAGACATGAATCGACAGTTAAAATATTTTGGTGTGCATCCCTTGGCACTTGCAGCTATAGTTGCCATCCCTGCACATGCTTCTTTTTAAGCAAATATACGAGCATTTGTTATGAACAGGAAATTAAGACCCTGTTGGGGAAATCAATCCAGCTAGAGCGGGATTCGGGCCGTATCTGGATATATCCGGATAGTTTTTTCTGAGTCTGAACAACGCGAATCCGGATATATGTGGATTAATTTCAATCTACCTCACAGAGGTGGATCTAGCCAGATTGGCTTACATCTGGCTCAGGTCTAAACGCAAATCCGGCTAGCGAATCCGGCTAGTGATGTGATACTTCCAGTTCATGGGGACAGTGTCCGGGTCACATACAAAAGCGGTATGTAAACAACCGTCGAACTACGACAGCTTTGCCCTGAGTTTATTTTCGACAGGGCTACAAAACGAAAAAAAAACACACGAAGGAACGAGCAAAACGGGACAAAAAAAAATGCACGATGCATGTGCACACGGTCCTACTGTGACTCTGTATATTACGAGGCGCCACCTAGTGGTTTGGAGGACAACAAACAAGCCGGGTTAAGGTGGATTGAGCACGGACACACGTGTGTGATAGCCAGATTTTAAATTGGTCTGACCGTATCCAGCCTAAAGGCTAGCTGGATTGACTTTCTCCAGTGTGAAGACTGTGTCTCCAAATCTTTAGTCAATAAAAAAATGTCAGATTATTGTTACACTGACAGAAATTGCACCCAGCTGCTGGAAATCTCGTCACATTTAATGGCTGGAAAACATACAAACAAACTAATAGTCATACATGTCACTGCCTGATGGAGGACACAAAGAAGACCGGAGACATAATGACAATCGTTCACAGTACTTTACTTTTGTTTTTCTACTGCTATTAAAGAATACTCTGCTCTGCTGCTTGCCGTGTGACAGTGACTGTTTTACTGTGAAGGAAATAATTGGCAGTTTCTTCTTATTTATGTCAGCCAAAGCCAGTTAAAGGCAGGCCTGGAAATAGCATGAACATTTCTGTGTGTGTATGTGTGTGTGTGTGTAATAATGGAAAATTGATATCATATGTTACTTGGTATGTCTCTGAAGGTGAAACATACCCACGGGGACACCCGCTTGCCCCTCCTCCCTTCCCTCGACTCCACCTCGCCCATCTGCCTCCCTGTGGGGCTCAAATGTCCGCAGAGAAGTGTGTTTCAGGAATGAAAGATCACAGAGAGAAGCCTGCTCTGTATAACCGCTGAAAGGAAATCTCACAAATGAAAGCGATGTGGATGAGATCAAGAAAGACCAACATGACAAATCAAAACAAAAGAAGTTCTATATAGAGCAGACTAACGTTACACAGATATGCTTGTTAAGGTTCAGGGTTCATTTGCAAGCTGTGTTAAAAGCTTTCTCCCACACTTGGATAATTTTTTTTTAAAAACCCGGATATAAAAACATCGCTGTTCCTGAATATTTCACCACCTCCAAAACTGAGTGGCCTCTCACTTCCTAGTGTCATTGTTGCTGGCTTTTGTCAAAGTAAACCTGCCCAAGGCAACATTACATATATCAAACGAGAGCTGCTTTTGTTGAATTTGGCCTCCGTGTTGACACTCCCATGCTAATGCTCTTTTTCTTTTCCTTTTTTTTTTCTCACTGACAGTTTGACACCACTTATAACGGCTCTTTTCTTCTCTTTTCTTGGGTGTGTATGTGTGTGTGTGTGTTAGGTGACACCTGGCAGTAAAGCGGCCAAGGGCGACCTGTGTCCAGGCGACACCATCCTGGCTATCAATGGCGACAGCACAGAGCAAATGACACACATGGAGGCTCAGAACAGGATCAAAACCTGCGCTCAGCAGCTCACACTCAGCATCAGCAGGTAGGAAAACATGGCCGACTGCCTACAGTGTGTTTGCAACCTCTTTGTTAGAGGCTGTGCAGTTAGCGGTACGCTAACAGCTGGTGTTATGGAACTTTTTTTCTTCTTCTCTGTTGATGTGTTTCTTCTAAAGCATGTAGTAAATTAATGTATGTGCCTAAATAACAATATTGTATTAATCTGAACACAGTAGTTGCCCTTAGTGAATGAGACAATAGCACAATTTAACCTGCTAATTCACCTAGCTGATGCTAACTGCAGAATAGCTACTGAATTCATACAGACAATTAAACATACTGATGGCTTCTTTTTAAATATAACAGTTTTTATTTAATCTGTGGATGTGCCCTATAGTGCAATGTATTCTGTTACTGTTTCTAGCTTGAATACAATTTACACAACTGGTGGCTACGCAGCCAAGATGGCAAAAGTTAAAGGTCCTCATTTTTTTACACTCAGCTTTTTGACCATCATTGGTTCAAAATCCAGCTGGTCCTAGTACACACTGACACATGGGAGTCTGTGGGGATTGTCTCGCTTTTGGAGCCAGCCCCTAGAGGCTGTGGTGTGAACTGCAAATTTTAACACAAGTCTGAGCCCAGGAAAGTTTGTCGTTTTGATAACAGCATCGTCGCATCACATGAAATACATTGATGAAGTTGCAAGTCTTATTTAGCTACTTGTTAGCAACCCCTAAGTAATTCTCAATAATCCCAAAATGCAATCTTGTGAGTTAACCACAGACTATAACTTAACCAAAACCAATTCCATTTTATTTATTTTTCCCCCCATCATGACAAGAACGTTACAAAAGTCGAATATACTTGATTGCTTAACTTAACTGAAATTAAACCGCAGACATAACAAATGAGAATATAAATATCAGACTTTTGAAAGCAGCTTATTGAGTTCTGTCTCACAATGTGTGACACAAAAATCTGGCACAGTTTCCGTGGAGGAGGCTTCAAGGGAATTATAAGTTTCAGAATAACTGGATATCAGGAAATGTTGAGCATTAGTCACTTTGTAATCATCACCGCTCTGACCCTCAGCAAAGGCTGCCTATGGTTTTTGCTCTGAGGCTCATTAAGTGAATTGAGTTAAAAAACTTGACAGATTTTTATATGACTCAGGCCATTTACTGCCTCTCATCCAGGAACACATCTTGTTTCTATTTCTGGTCGGTCTGTTCAGCCTGGCACAGTCGAGTCATAGTGACAGATGACAGGTTTACAACGGTATAAATGATCTATCCACCCCTCCTATAGAGTGCGGTCAGAATCAATGAGGCTTTCACAAACAGTGAGTCAGACGGTGACCTTTTCAGTGATGTCAATATTGTGCATTTCATCAAGTTATGAGCTGGAAAATCATCTTCCCCTGTTCAGACCGGTGCATCGTTTTAGAACTTACATGTGAGGATGTATGGCTTGACCTTATGCGGAGGACATAAGGAACATGTTTCTGACCGAACAGCAAAATGGAAATCACCCATATAAACAGTTAATAACAGAGGGTGGTGGAGGGGAGAGCAGGTCAGGGGTGGTTGAAGGATCGCAACCAAGGAAAAACTGAAATGTCAGTTGCTTTCCCACATTTCTATTAGATGATTAGAGTACTGGAAAGAGCAGAGCGCATCTGGCAACCGCTGAATCCAGTCCTCTCAGATGAAGAACACTGTGTGGTTTCAGCCTCAGTTACAAGTGACAACTGCCAACTGGTGCTTCAGCTCTCTCCTTTTAGGGCAGCACACACATCCCTCCCTCTCTCTCTCTCTCTCTCTCTCTCTCTCTCTTGCCCATAATGGTTTGGAGCATGAAGCTGACTTCTTGTAATCAGACTCAACAGATTCAATATTTTTATTCAGATACAAATGCAGGACATTTTTCTTTTTCTCTGTGTTGTAATTATATTTAATAGCTTGCGCTCTAGTCTCCTCTGCCACCCTCCCCTTTCCAGCCTGTAGTAGCCATCCATCCATATGTCAAGATGACCGGCTGAGCGTGAAGTGGTTTGTCCACATAGGGATTGTAAATTTATTTAAGGCTACATAAAGTAGCAGTCAGAGCAATGACCAGAGGGGGGATCTCCTCTGCAGCTGCAGGAGCACATAAAGGGCACTCCCACATGTGCACCCAGATGTTGCCAAATTCAGCTCAATAGTCAAATGTGCTTAATGCATTAGAGGTCATTTATGAAGATTAACGAGGAGAAACGCATAATTTTTCACACATTGGAAAAATTAGGATCACCCTGATGTAATGTGAGTTTGAGCAGGACTCTGTACAGGGTTCTTTTCGTGTCCTTTTTTTAGTGAGATCCATGTTCCCAATAAAATACCTAACTTTTTATATCTGTGGACACTCTCATTCATCCAGGTCATAGTCATGTCCAAGGGTTCAAATCAAGGACTCAACTGGACTTTTTTGAACACATTTCCACACTCACCCGGAGTAGCAGAACTGAAGAAGCCACTTGGGGGAGTGGGGAATCTTCTTCAAAAAGTTGAGTCCAGTCGACACTAACTTCTTAAAGATATGCTGCAACCAACCCTCCTTAATTTTTTTTCCTGATTAGATAGGAGTTGGCTGAACGTGGCTGCTGCTGCTGCTGGAATGTGACCTTTCTGAAGTATATTGCTTGAATAATTACAGTGTGAAGTGCCCTGCTGCGGGACAGGAGGAGGAGGAGGAGGCATATCTGAAAGACAGGCATGCACCCTTGGCTCTGGTGCACTGGGCTGCTGGTGAAAAAGACAAGATACAGTAGCAGATGAAGAGCTTTAAAAGAGAACAACAAGAAACAGACAGAGCCTCTGTGGCAGTGAGCAGGCGAGTTAAAGCCAAGTAGAGGAGCGGTGAATCAGTGAGACACAGAGTGAAAAGGATCCACGTGGGCTGTGGTTTTACAGCCAACATTTTCTGCTTTGCTGGAAATTCAGTTAAAACAGACAGGAAAGCTCAGTTTCTCTCCCTCTCATAGAAAGTCTACAGCTCTCAGACAAGTTTTAAAATAAAATTTAAATAGAAAGGGACAACATTTGTCACATGGAAACCAATGCAAAAGTGTTGGGAAAGCTGTGCGATACATCAGGGTGCTAAAGAAAAAACTCACAGGAAGCCATGTTAATAAACAGCAACAGTCACTAAGACTGGTGAGACAAACAAACATCCATCCATCCATTTTCAACCTTTATCCGGGCCGGGTCGCAAGGGGAAGCAGTCTAAACAGGGACACCCAGACTTCCCTCTCACCGGACACTTCCTCCAGTGCGGTCCAAAAACCCCTCATGAAGAAGACAACATCAAGGTCTGTGATGTTGGCCCCACCCTGGAGCCAGGCCCTCAAAAGCAACATGGGGCTGACTTCCTGTGGGCTCACCACCTGCGGGAAGAACCACGAGGGGCCGGTGCAGAGAGAATTGGGTGGCGGTCGAAGGTGGGGGGCCTTGGCGACCCGATCACTGGACACGGAGACACCAACAGGAAAACAGTCCAGTTTTGGCTACTAAGAAACCCACAGAAGTTAAAAACAGATAGTGAGCTGTGCAGCTTTAATCAGTTTTTAGTTATCCTGACGATGGGGCATGTCATGTTCTGACCTAAAAGATGAATGTCATTCATTCTAAGAGATGTGAAATATGGGATTTTTATTTTATTGGGAACACTGTTTAGTCATGGCCTACAGAAATAACTGAGGATTGTTTAATTGCAACCGTTGATTTTGAAGTCAAAGAAAATATTGGGAGTGACTGGAAGAACCCGTGCTGACTCACTAGAAAATAATATTTTAGAGGACAGCAGTCCTCAGCCGTTATTAAAAGGCTCGGCCATAAAATACTCCAAAGAGTCACAAGAAACAGGAGACCTGTAATTTGGTGCTGCTGCAGATGGACAAATATATGAGTCTACACGTCTGCTGTGAACCAAAATTACAGTACACTGGATGCATCTGAGCTTGAGGTCTTGTGTAACACCAGAGTGTTTCTTGTAATGTGTCCACATTTTCTAACTTTCATGACCCACATTTTTCATAATTTGTATTATGGAGCAGTTTTAACAGGCGCTGAGCATCGGAGGGGGGGGGGGGGGGGGGGGTTCTGGTTAGTTGCCCCGGGAAACTCATGAAAGCTGAATGAGACGTAAAGAGGCATCATAAAAAGGAGAATTCCGAGTTCATAACAGTACGGAGCGTGCAGGATTTATTGTGGTCATGATTAACTGCTTTACGTTTGTTTTCTTTGTCAAAGTTTCCAGTAAACTGTGAAGTCTGATCCAGATATTTGCAACAGACTTCGCAGATAAATGTGTTACCGAGTCAATTCCTTTGTGGTCTGATCAAGATCCTGCAAAACCAATTTAGCCCCATGATATCACTACATGACTGCAGTCAAAAGAATTCACATTATTATGATGCTATCTATAGAAATAGGGTCAATCCATTTTAGCTGATCTGAATCTGAATTCCTGGCTTACTCTCAGCTATTTCTTTGAAAATTTATACAAAAATGCACATTAGAGGTACGATGAACCGGTAAAGTGAAGAATATAAATTAGAAGAAAGAGCAGAGTGAAAATTTGTTCATGTCTTAGCCTTCTTTTATTCTTAAACGTACTTTGAGGTCAACACTTGAGTACTACTTTCCATTTTCCATCAGGCTTTTACTGATTCAGACCTGTCAGCACTGCGGTGTGAGGTGAAACACCCTGTGTGAGTGTTCTCTTAGTTCCTGGCAAAATGGAACAGCGTTGTCTCATATGGGAGGAAAAATGTCTGACACACAAAAACACACATGCAGTGTTTAAGCTGAGTGTAATGTCGGAGGACCTGGACAGACACGCGGGGGCCATATTGAAGTGTGTCATGTCTACTTTGCCCGCTCTGTGTATCCTCAGACTTAAACAGAGTCAGTGAATACATGAACCAGCTGCTGGGGGAATTTCCTCCTCAATCCTCCATTTATTCGTTTTTTTTCTTCTTCTACCTTATTTCTTCTTTTTTTTTATCCTTGTACCCAAAGCTTTGTTGGAGTATGGCCGTATGGCCTGGGAGACAGATGATGCCTTGTTTATGTGTGTGTTACCAGCACTGGTCAGTCTAGTTCGGAAAGAGTCTGGTGCTGGATCAGGAAGTTCAAAGTGCTGAGAAATGAGTCACGATGCCTGCTCTGTGTGTATTTTTCTTTTTCTCTAAAACAACATTTGAAATCAAGCTGTTCTTATTTCACTTTTAATCCATCTGGGAAACAAAATTCAGGATTAGGCTCAAGCTGGTGACATGCTGGGGCTACTTTAGTACAATGGTGGTGAATGGAATTTCATTTGTGCTTCTCAATACAATGGAAATTGACATTTACAAAACTGCAGCTTTCAGAAATAACTTTGTGGTTAGTCAGAATAATCCACAGACCTCACTATAAAGAGTTTTAGTTGGAACTACCTTGTACAGAGGAAATGGAGCATCATAAATGAGTTCTGCTACTTTTATAAGGATGGCAGCAGAAGATTTCAGTGAAAGGATGTTAAAGGAGCAAGAGCAAGTTGTAGGATCTTTCTCAAGAGGTCAAGAAAATGTGTTGTTCTACACGTCTTTGTGTTTATTGACCTGCAACATAGTGTATGTATGTATGTTATTGTCCAGGGAGCAGTCGTTGGAGAGAGCTGAACTAAATCTGAGCACTCGAACTATGTTGTCAGTCAATAAACACAATTATGTTGTGTGATGAGAGAACTAGGGTCTATTTGTAGCCGGATCTACAGGTCTGCCCAAGTAAAAGACCTTAAACCCTTGGCCTGGTCGTTACAGGAAATCTAGATCTGGTTGTAGAGCATCTTGCAGGTTAGTTGTTGGCTCTCAGGTGCACCTTCTGGTCTTCATCAGTGATGGAGTGGGTTTTTTTTGCTTATGTTAAACATGCAGTAGAGATCAGGCATGTATGAGTGCATATTTGAAACCGGCAGACTGAAAAATAATAAATCTGATCATTGTCTGGGGAGCAGAACCAAAACATGAAACAGGGCAGAGGATTTGGAAGAAAATCAGAAAGCAGGCAGAGAAAAGACGACGAGATAAATCCCTTCGGTGGAGGATTTGCCCCTGCTGTCTTGCTTTGACTCCACGACCTGTGACTCACAGCTGAGGAATTATTCACGCGGCTGCATGGGACCAAAGGAGCACAGGACTCCAGCTGGGACAAAAACTAAAAGAAACCTCCAAAGAAACCAACTTATACACACCCCTCTGCTACCAGCACCGCTGCCTTCTCCCTTCATCTCGTCATTCCTCTCACGCTCTCCCAAGGTCTCTTTTTTGTGGTTGTCTGATGCAACATCAATGGAGATTGAGAGGCAGAAAAAGGGACACTGATGTGGGGGACTCCTCTCTCTCTCTCTCTCTCTCTCTTACTATTTTGGCCTCTTGCATTAATCTTGTCATCAGCCAGATGCTAATTTTTCCATGCAACCTCCTGAGGTTTGTCAGGGAGACCTCCGTAAATGTTCTTTAAAAAGGTCACTGTCTCCTCTTACTCTCCGAGGAGAAAACATTTAAACTCTCACATTACAAAATAACGTGGGTCTGAAATCCGTCCTGTTTCAGATGGGTTTGATAGAATGAGGCAACAAGGCAAGTCTCTCAGTGAACCCTGAAATGATTAGTGATCAGCCACATCTTAATGTGAGGGTGCTCGGTTTTCAGCCGTCTTGTCCCATGATCCTTCTTGAAACATGCTGAACCTGTGCTGCCAAAATAAACTCATCCACCGCTCCGTAAAACCAGATTCTACCCAATCAGGAAATTAAAACTGGCAGGGGGAGGTCAGGCAAGGGAAAGTATGACCAAAGGAAAGAATAAGAACATCACAGTGATGACAGAGACATTCTCTCTGTTCTTTCTATCTACCGGTACTTAAAAAATAATTTTTGTGTTTAACAGGTTTCCTTAGAAATTCATAAAGAACAGATGAAGAGCTGGTTGGTAGAACTCAAAGGTGTCAACAAAGTCCACAAATGTGTTGTGACTGTTAGTCGAGTTTGGTATTGGTGGATATAGACAGACGTAGAGAGAAGTAAAGACAACATAAAGCTACTCAAACAAGATATTTTCTATCATTTCATAAAGGTATTTCTATGCCGATGTTACTACTCTGGCTAGATTTATCCTTGGATCAGACAAACTGGAAACCAGATAAATATGAGACATGATTGTGTTTGTTCTGGCAACAAACATCTGCTGTCTTAGGTTTTTAAATGCAAGAACAGAGTTATGTGATGATGGACATGTTGGATAGTTTGTTCTGGAACTAATCTCAACTCTTCACCTGCATGCAGTCATTTAAACCAGTACTACTTGGGTGATAAACTAATAAGGTTTTTCTAGCATAATCTACTGTCCCTAGTGTCCAGATTACACATAATCGCATCCAGATATCTGTTATAGAAATGAACTCAGAGTAGTGCAGCAGCTGAGTATAGGAAATGTGTTTTACAGAGACAATCAACATGTTAATGAACGTGTAGCAGCAGTTTGACTGATGTTGGCTCACACACTGACTGGATGTGAAACAAAAAATAACATTACAGTCCACTGTCCCTCATTAGTGTGTGTGCAGTGTGTTGTTTTTCTTTATTTGTGCTGCATTTGTCAAACTCCAAAGTTTCCAGTCCAGTCTTTATTTAATATCATTATTCAGTTGAAGGATGAAGCCTCGAATCTGAAAATGAACAGCCAAAAGTCCAGCTGTAGAACAGATGTGTTTCAATTAGATTTTTTTTATTATCGTTATCTTTTTTTAGGCACATAAATGACCGCTCTCTTAAGACTGACTGACAGTTTCCACTGACGCCTCTGCATTGACATTCCCATAGTCATGGACGGACTGGACTGTAAACTCGATGCTTCTGTCTTCCACTTCCAAAATGTCAATTCAAATCAGCCGGATTTCAATCATCTGTTTGTGCAGTAACCATCCCGACCAAACAACATGTAAACATGAAGGCCTCTCTGTCCCTGAATGGTGAAGCACTCAATGGACGAGTGAGAGGGGGGGAGGCTCATCCTACGCAGTAGCTGTCGCTCATCAGCCAGACACTCGGCGCCTCATAAGAGCGTCCTTGATAGCAACACCTCCGTGCTTCATATCTTGAAGCATAGCCTCAAGCTCAGCCAATGACCTCACCTCTTTGGACATCGGCTCCTCTGTGGGGTCAACAGAGGCACACGTACTCTTGGCTTTTTTATGCCTCAGCGGGTGAAGAAATGACACATGCTTCATCACATCACTGCAGTTGTGATGTCCCGTTGCTACTCTTTAGGATGTTGGATGCTTTCCCGCTTAGCAGCCAACACCACGGCAACAGAAGCCAGATGAATTCCCTTTTGATCTTTTAAATGACTTCAAAACCGCCACTTCTTCAACCCGAAAGTGAAACGGCATTACAAGAAGTGATGCAGATGGGAATAAATTACAGTGTTTTTTATCAGCTTTGGTTTCACTAAAGCATTATATTTTATGACATTTTATAGAATGCTTGGACCCCTGCTAACGTGAACACAGTACACTGCTGAATTTTATTGTTGCTGCCAGTTAGTAGGTCTTGTACTTTTTATGCAACTGGAGGCAATTACTTGTAATCTAAACAGGAGAGGGGGGGCAGCCTTAGACTTAGTCATAATCCACTTATCTTTGCTTTTTGAAAAATCCATAGCCCAAAATGTAGTGCGTCATTCCAACCACGCTTCATATGCTTTTGAGTTATGATGTGATGATGACTTTATCTCAGTGGGAGAGAACAAAAGTATCTTTATCCCATTCCAAGGCTGCTAAAAACGTAGAAATCCACACACACTCTCACTTATTCAGAGGTACCAGGTAGCTGCTGTGATTTTGGCACTGCTGATATTAGATAACACTAAGGGGATATTACAGTATGTGAGGCTAAAGTCGTCATCGTTCCCAGCTTACATGGGATAAATAATATAATAATTATATAGAAAACAGAAGGCCTTCTGTGGAAAAAGCTGTCAACGAAGAAAAATCCATGCTTCTCAGAAGACATGATGACATGCGTCACTGCTCGGGTGTTAAATGGAGATTTATCTGATTCTCTCTCTCATGGGTATTGCCTTTCAGATCAGCACCGGGAGAAAGAGTGTGGTCTCCGACAGTCAGCGAAGATGGCAAGACAAGCCCTTACATGGAGCCCGACTCACAGGTAACCACTGTTTACTGAGGATTTCTCTTGAAACCAAGTCACTAGTGCTGGGAAATTCACATCACATCACAGTGCCCCAGCTCAGATATCAGGTCCTGGTGGAAAAATATTTTGTAAACCAGTCCATAAATAATAACGGAACAAGCCATTAGGTTTGTGGGTGCAGAAATTGTGCACCATTGCGATAGTATTTGGAGTACTGAGATACTTGCCATCAACAGAGTTTCCTGTCGGGAAGCTGGAGCTGTCCTCAAAGCCGCCAGACCCCAGTGAAAAATACAGTAATTTTACCTTGGACAACATATGGTTGTTAATCTGTGTGACTTTTATGCTTTAATGTGAATTTGAATCTGAACTACAATGTTAAAAAGTCACACAAAAATTCATGCAAATTAACCGATTGAAGCAGCAGTACACAAAGCAACTCCTATGTTTAGCAAGGTAAAAATGGCTGTTTTTGTCAATGCAGTCTGGAGAGCGTTTAAATCAATAAATAGGCTTAACATTTTTTTTGTTGCTGTGGATTTGGATCTATTGTAACTTACCACATTATCCACAAGAGCTGCTAAGTCACATCTGGGGTTGTAACTTTAAAGTACAATTTGCAGGGTGTGAGACTTGAGGCTTCTCACTCACTGTTTATACGGTAAACAGAATCCATGGAAACAGGCACAACAGCCGATCTTTAAAATGCATGTACACTGTCATTCAGATGATTATAAGTGAGATAATGCATCCCACTGTTCACTGGAAGGGTTTTGAAATAGTATCTTGATTGTTCTCCAAACGTGCTGTGCTGCCAAGAGGACATTCAAGGCATGATGAACTCTAGCAGATGATCTTTTCCAAGTTTTCCAGTGCTGGCAGGCTAGCAGGTTTCAGTGTGTGTGTGAGAGAGAGCGAGCATATGCTGTTAGTATGGAGACTGTGTGACGGAAGGACAATGAGCATATTGTGTCTCAGACATGTGAGAGATGTCCATTTGTCAAGTATTGTGTTGTGGCGGTGGTAGCAGCAGAGTCCTGAGCCCACGCTGTGGCAGCTGGAGTGAAATCTATCTATCTGTTCATCATTAAGATGTGCTACAAGAAAGTTTTGCTTTGAATGGCAGACAAAAGTAAAGGAAGATTCAGCACATGTGGTTCATCAGGAGCTGCTTGCGGTTCTCACCAGATGATTTCTCAACTGGAAGGTTGTCAGCTTCCTGTGGGACTTTCAGTCTGAAAGAGACCAATCAATAAATTGATGTGGCTGCATTATTATGGGCTACATATTTTTCCTTCAAATTGATATAAAAACAGACTTTCAAGATGCAGAATCTAAGTTGTTTCAGGTAATACAAGTGTTACAGTATCCTCACTGTACATCAGGCTGCCTTGCCATAATTTATAGCTTTGACTACAAAGATGTTATATTCATGCAAAGATCAACTTTCATGCTACAGGCAATGGGGTAACATACAGTACTTCATGTAAGTAAAGCCTATACAGTACAATAGTGTGTACGTAGAAGGGATGACTTTGTATAACTTGGCATCTTGGACTTTCAGAAAGTTTTCATCTTGGGGAAAAAGGTAGTAGTCCGGGGGGGGGGGGGGAAGCATGTGAATTTCTTGGATGTCAGAGACGACCACTGTGGACTTGTGGACTTGGTTGAACATGCACTTCTCTTGTCAGCTTCCCACACTAATAAGTGCTGGATTGTTCCTCCACATGTTGCATCATTCCACTTCTTATCAGGCCTAGAGCTGTTATTGATACTTGTTCATGTTTGTGGGAGATACTCAACTCTCCCAAAATGAAGCAATCTTGTCAATAGTCTACGGCGATGAACTCAGCAACCTGCTGCTTCACCATGCTGTAAGAAGGAGCACCCTTCACTCGTGTTGCCACCGAGGATGATGAGTTTTTCAGATTGAGGGAGCAGATGATTGTGTGAAGGCCCTTGTGAACTTGAACAATAACACTACAAAGTTTTTAGACTTGAGGCGTCCGTGAATGCAACAAAATCTGTATCTTGTATCTTTACTGTAAGCCACAAACTCCGAGATAGGAAATCTTACATTGTTTTAATCCATTCCTCTCCTAAAAATCTACAGTTAACTTTCAAATGACACATCTTGATCAGAATCAGAAGTGAAAGTAAACACTGTATCGGTAGTCTATCAGCAAGCACGGCCTCTATGTCCACAAGTCTGTGGCACAATCCCAGCACCAGCTCGGGCCTTGCTTTGATTAACACAAGGAAATACCAAACCTGAGTGAGAGCAGCCATCAGCTACAGCGGTTTATACAAACACAGACATGCATGACAGGAGGGCTTTGCGTGTGGGTAACACGAGAGTAGCAAGCCTGTCTCTCTCTCATGCTCTCTTCTCCCCTTGGACTCTTTTTTTTTGTATCTCCGTAACATCTTATCCTGTCTTTTTTCTTTTTTTCCTTCAATGATGTCTAAAAATGTTCTCTGGCGTCTCGTTTAATGAAGTGAACCAGGACTGCTGTTAACCGCCAAGTCAGGGCCACTTTAGCTTCACGCTCAGGTGAATTCTTCTTAGTATGAGAAGAGGAAACATCCGTTCCCGGGGGCCACACAAAAGACCAAAGATTTCTCTCTCTTTTTCTCTCTCTCTTTCTTTCTTTGTTTCCTGGTGTATTCTGATACAGCTTGAACACCTAACAATGCTGATTGTTCCTGAGACACCGTATATGCACCGTGACCTCTCTCTCTCTCACACACACACACACACACACACACTGTGAGGTGATTCTGATGGTCCAGAGTGGAACCAGTTCAGACTGCATGAGCAAACAAAATTAACAGCATTCAATTGTTGGATGAGGATTACAGCTCTCTATGATTGGAAGTGATGTGTTTGGCATTCAAATCTTCTACCTCTAGTAATGTGATTCGTCCTGAAACACTTTTGCTGGCAGGTTGAGAACTGAATGCAAAGAGCCACGCCAGGACACGAGAGCTTGAATGTAAACAAAACAATTCATCTGGAAAATTACCGCACAATTCTGCAGCCCACACACATATTCATTGGATTTTCTACCACACATATTGACTCAGTTAACTAAGAATATTGCACAAGAAGCATCAGAAATGCTTTTTTGCCACTAAAAAGTCTTCAGGACATTCTCTATTTAACACTTCCCTTTATATATTCATTGACCAACTGGCCTTGTTGGAAATTCCTGTCTCACTTGTGGGAATTTGCTACTGGGCAGGAAGTGACACACTGAAGCTATGAGGTGTTTCCTGTCACCTTGGGAACACAAGAGATTCTCATAAAAGCTGATGACAAAATGCTGTATTTTTGGAATATACACAAAGTTGTGCGGCGTGTCTGTTTTTATGCGGAGGAAACATTTGGAGCAGGACTTCAGTGGAATTGTATTGTATGGTTTGTTTCCAAAGGAAACTGCGCTCATGTCTTGGCAAGACTGTCCACAGACTACCGGATGTCATACACAGCTTCCTGAAAACAGAAACAGTTGTGATTAAAGAGAGGTGGCAGGGATGAGGTAATGGTGTCATTACTGCAACAGCATTAAGTGTAACCAAAAATTTTTTTGACTTTGACTCTGTTGCATAGTTCAGTGAAGATAAATGAGTTGTGATTGGATGTTTTGTACAGCTTCCAGATTTCATGCAAAAGAATGAGGTGCACTTTAGATTGAGGTTTGAGAAAGAGTTCATTGAAGTAAGATGTCTTTGTGGTATTTTCCCCTGGTTGTAGCCAAACCATCTTGTACTTAACATTGTTTGCTGTTCTGAATCTTGATAGCTTTGGCTGCGTTAGAGCATTTTTATTGTTGATTTGTGAATCCCACTCCTTTATTTTTAGAAATGCTCCAGTTCCCGTAGTGACTCCTAAATCTAAGGTATCTTTGACCTGGGAAACAGGAGATGCATCGGAGAGTTTATTGAATTTGCTCTGCAGCAAATCACTCTGGCTCTGGTCTCCTTAGCTAATTTTACCTTTCACAGAAACTCCCAAACCTACTCTCCACTTCTTTTCCCATTTTTTTTTTAAGTTTGACCCACCTCAGGCCCGATCACAACCTATCCATGGAGGAGACATTTCAGTTTGGTCCCGAGTTTGCCTTTGCCTGGCAATGCTAGGCTGAAGTATCTATAGTGACAGCCTAGAGTTTAAGTTAATGTAAGATCATAGCTGACTGTGCTTATATTCAGTTCAAGTTAACCTTGACTGACAGCACCTGGCTTGTGCCCTTATATAATGACAGTTTGGTCAGAAATAAATATGCGACCAACATATGTGACCAACAGCACAGGGAAATAAGGAATAGTGATAATATCAGTAGGCAACATTTTTTTACACTTACTGTGACTGATATTAAAAAGTAATGGCCTGAACTAAAAAAAGCACTGGGGCCACGCATACGAGTACCGATCTTCCATGTCCCCACATAACCAGCAGGAATGACGTCAAGTCTAGACTTTGTTAAAAGATAAGATCATTTCTATGTCAAAGTCAGGTTTTATAAATAACTACTTCTGCTAAAGTCATACTTGAATTGATCAGAGGGTCGTGACCTGTCAACCTGTGCGTGATTAAAATAAAAAAAATGAAGCCAAATTTCCATATTTCTGGGAATGTGTGTCTGTGCGCAGTGGCACCTGAGCTGTGTTTCCATTCAGAAAGCCACTTTCTGTCTCTCAGTCTTGTAAATGTAAATCTCATTTTACATCTGCGTTTTAGTGTTCAGAGCGACGGTTTAATTCTTGGAACAGTTTTATGAACCGGTAAAGGGATACCAGCAGCTCCTGACATTTCAGGTTTTCAGGAATTCCTTTTTTTATATTGCACAGTGGCAGCTTCAAGGCGGCAGGAATGTCCTACAGTCAGTGTTCAAGTCTTTTTGTTTTGTTATTTTCTAAGCGGTATCAGAATGCCATTCATGGCAGCTAGCCTATGATTATAGTGATAGCTATTGTGGCCTGAGCGCGCTACGGCCCCTGTGGAAAGAATGAGGCTTCACGATGCGGAAGCTTGAGAGAGAGAGAGTCTGGATCACACGTCACTCGAGGCTTCCAGTCCCAGGCCGGGAGCTGGCAGCTGAAACCGAATTCTCCAAGCAAACATTAATAGGAGCTGACAGATAGAGTCCTTGCATGACTTACAGACCGTAATTCCTTCTCTGCTTGGAACGGAGTTTTACTTTTAAAACAAAGTGTGTGTGATACAAATTCATAAGTTTTATGAATGGAACAGGCAGTTGCTTTCCAATATTTGTCCTTTTAAAATCATGAGATAAGAGGTCAGATGTTGTAAAATATGCATACTTACGCTAAGGAATGATAAATAGTTAACCATTCGAGTGATCTATTTTGTGAGGAAAACATTAGGGCCCTGAGTGTGTGTATTTAAACAGTAAGGGGTTATTAAATGGTTTCAAGTATTCTTCTGGGATGCCAAAATGTGTTTACTGGGTCCATTGCTACTTAATCCCCTGTCAGGGAAGCTCAGAGCCGTGAAGCAGTCTTTTTTTAGCAGTTCCACACAGCAGGCTTTTTGGATCAGAGACCTGTGACCCCACTTATTTGGTTGTTTGTGTTCACTTTTCAGCCAGTAATCCCCCAGAAATGTCCAAATCAGTCTCTGGCTTCTCTTAATGCACTTCTTTCATTCCCTGCCCTACTTGAAGCTGTGGATGGAGTCACTCACTGCTGAAAGTCCAGAGAGACGTGCACCTGTCCAGGCCCATTCACATGGTAAGGGTTTAGTGTGACCATCATTCCTCAGGTCTGTCAGGGATTAAAGTTTTTAATCCATCCATTTGCTGCTGCTTTTCTGGGCCTGTGTAGAAACAGCAGGTTAAGTGACACTGATCCCCAAACCCCCACCAAAAAGAACCCACAAAAGTGAGAAAATTCAACAGAATTAGGAATGCCAGTTGACTGATAACAACCCAAAGCCAGACCGCTGCCATTGGTTGCTATTTCAAGAACTTGTTTATAGTCTTTTCTGTTGAGTAATGCTGCCTTTTAGGTCTGTCTTCTCTATTTAACCATCCTCTGTCAGAGCATAAACAACAACAAGATGAGATGTGTTTACCTTGTGAGGATGCTGAATTCTGGAGAGATTGTTGGTATCAGACATACTGGAAACATTATAATGCTATTATTTGCTACTTTACAGCAAATTTAATTTCAATCTACATCAATCCAGTAGAGTGGAAATTGCTTAATTTAATTGCAGAAGCTGGTGCAGTGCGTCACATTTTTCTACATTAGAACTCTTCTCTCAACTATCTCTCTCTCTCTAGGCCTTCAGTCTCTCTTTCTAGCGAGGCACCCAGGGCCAGGCCCAGGGAGCCATAAAGGGCTGGTTTGTGTTTGGTTAGCGGTGCAGAGCACCATGTGAAAAGCTTAATTTTGAATGTCCAGGGGGATTAAACAGCGCAGAAGGCAGCAGAGGAGGAAGTGCTGTGCATGTGTGTGCATTATCATGAATTTGTGTATACTGGTGGTGGTGTTGGTGGGGGAAGCAGGCCGATAGGTCCCAGTCTTTCAGTTAAAGACCAACATATGACTTCAATTAAGCTCCTCCACCTTTCTCCCTCCTCCTCCTCTGCTCCTCATCTGTCTACCTCTCGCTGACCACAGTGTGGTTGGGCACGAAGGTACCAGAGCTGCAGCAGGCGTCTTGTGCCGTCCGGGCTCATATTAATCAGAGTAACTTTAATCAGGGTAATGAATGAAGGAGCAGAAAGAATCGGTTAAACATAATTTAGCATACTCTTTGTTTTCTTTCCTCCTCTGTGTTTCTCTTTATAGCTCTCTTTTCTTCTTTGGCCCATGTACTCATACATGGCCAGTCATCCTGAACCATTAGCCATGCTTGGTTTGCACTGAAAAACAGGTCAGTGAAATCAGATGGCCGCCTGATTTTTTTTTTTTTTTTTTTTTTACGAGCATGCACTGAGCAGTAGACAGTGTTAGTTGTCATAAATAGTTGCTGCTATTGGTTCTTTTCCTTTGAGCCAAGAGGAATGCAGACAAGATGTGGGAGAGAATGAAAGAGTAGAGTGGCTATTCTCAGAAGAGAGAAAAATTAGGAAATGGATGACCTCACAGATTTCAGATTTTTCTGAAGCTGTTCAAACTAATTTAAAATTGTTTTGACTATTTTAGGAAAACCAGATAAAGGTGACCACCGGAAAGTATTTGTCAGAATAGTGACACTCTGTGAAACCAAGTCATGAAATAAGAATAAGAATAAGAAGAATAAATCTTTGTAATGAGACAGTTGATTTGTGTCATAAAAAGAAATGAAGCCACTACACCGTTAAAGCAACTTAAAAGCACTTGCAGGTTCTGAATGTTACCAAACTGGCATTTTTATAAGGCAAGGAACAGATGTGCTGCCTTATAAATCTCCCATCCACCCAAAGCAAATATCTGTGGAGCAGACAGCCAGAGAGGAAAATGTTATGAGGTGGAGGGAGACTAAAGGAATGGTCAAGGAGGGAGGGGGTTCGCTTGACTTGAAACAGAAGGAGTCACACCGAGGGTGTAAATGGGTAAAGGTGTAGCTGCTTTTGCCAATAAGAATAGCACTGATTTTATTCATAATTCATAAATATGACATTCGTAATGTCATCACTGAAAGTATACAGTACCATATTATTCTAGTTAATGGGGGAAATATAACATTGTAATGTCTATGTGTCTATTTTTGATGTGTGAAATCACTGGAGCTCCCCTATGAGCTGCACCACTGCTCCACACCTTTTCTATTAAATTGTTTTGTCTGTTTTTTTTCCCTTTATCCGGTTGGACAGTAGAAGGCTATAGGGTGTCAGTGTAGATTGTTCATCAGTGACTTCACCCCTTTTTTTTTAGATATATCACTGTTCAGGCTCATAACTTGTGATTACCTGTCCCGTGTATGTCATGTTTGTACAGATTATTGTCGTAAATGTAATGGCTTCGCTGTCGTGCCACTGCAGGATGGTGTAATGTAATACACCCAAAGGGATTTTCCTCCGCTCGCGCCCTTTATTCTCTGACATCAGGCATGAAGGAGCTCGTCTGACGGTTTTCGGTCTGATTGTTATCTGTAGATTTAGTCCCTGTCTAAATATGAGAAAAGAATCAAATAAAAAAAAAAGGACGTGTAGGGACAGTGATTTGTTCTGAAGAACTTCAGCCTTCTTGCTCTGCGAGTAAGTTCTCAGGAAACACATTGAGATATTTGGATGACTTTATGGGGTAAAATTAGAGACAGACAGAATGAAAGATGTTTCATATAATAATAAGAATAATGTGGATGGAAGAACAAGTGATCACCAAGCAGTGATGTCAATGATGTCATCTTAAGAATCTAAATTTAACATGATTCCTTGCAAATTCAGGATGAAACTTAAATTCCCATGACGTCTGCCATCTGTGCAAATATGGCTTAAGATAAGGAGTAGAATCTGGTTTGGCCCGTTTGGCTCTGTGGTGGGAATCTTCAGGCTTCAGCGTGTCTGGTGTACTTGGGGAAGGAGCCGCAGAGATCTGGGTGTTTCTGACAGCCTGCCCAAACAGGGTTTGGCTCTGTGGCTCTGGGGGGGGGATGAAGCGGCATCAAACGCTGAACTTTAACCATGTAGGGCTATCTGCTAACACTTTGCTCGAGTTTCTGAATTCATCTGTCTTTATTGTCCAAGATTTTTTTGGGAGAAAGAAGGAAGAGAGGTGGTTTTAAATTTCTTGAAAGTCATCTGTCTTAACGGCAGGAGGCAGGGAAGCAATGACAGAGCGCTTTTCCAAGTTCAAGATGTGGGCTTATTGGTATAGAGGAGAGGAGGTCCAGCGTGTTGGAAAATACTGATTATAGATGGTGTGTGTGTGTGTGTGTGTGTGTGTGTGTGGCCCGAGGACAGGATGACATCCAGCAGACCCATATGTTGAAATGACAGGGGTCCTGTCTGTGGAGGCGGTAAATGTCCACCACCTGTGGCTGACTGCCTCACACACAAACACACACACACACACATGCACACATGCATACATGCCTTATTCCAGTGGCTCACAGTTACATCAGTATGAATGTCTCCCATTCAGCTGCATTGCCTAACTTGTAAACAAAGTCCCTTCATTTTAGCTGAAATGTTTATGGTCTTAGGTTATGATCATGTGCAGCCCTGTTCAGTGGTGCTGACTATCTCTAAAATTCAAAGCACTGAAACACTATCAGAGGTGGTGACATCACCGCCAACGCTTGCAATAAAACTTTATCTGTAAAGTTCAGCCTGTGAGGCGGACGAGCTGGTTCTGGCAGCAGGCGTTATCACTGAAGTGCGCTGATAGCTGTGGTAAACACAGAGCTGCTCGATGATGTCAGCGCTGCTTTTGTGCAAATGCATGAAAAGGGTGTTGACCCGAGCATAAACAAACTCACTGAGTATACAGTGGTGTAATTGTAGGTGTCTGTGCATCTGTACTGCATTAGTCAGCAGAGCAGTTCTGTGGCAAGGTCCGCTCCAGCATGTCACAAAGATAATAATATAATCTATTTTTTTTTTTTGCAGTATCTCAGTATGTCTACACTTCTTGGGAAAAGTAGCCAGAGGGAGAAAAAAAAACAATATTTACACCACAAAAGTTAATTTGTTTTGACAGAAACATCTGCAGGAAATCTAATCCAAGCTCCGTCTAATAAGCTTTAGTATTAAAAAAAGAGGGGAAAGGAGCAATGAAGTGGAAAAGGCTTTTCTCTTAAACCTCACCACTACAAAGCCTCATTTGGAAACAGCCACTCTTTTTGCCTCTGAAGATCTGTGGGTTTTGAGTCAGTACTCCACCAGGCTTGTTTTCTTGTTTCTCTTCAGTTTTATGTCAGGCATTAGGTTTTTTTGTCTGAATGTCTGTTCACCATGTCCTTGTCTATGCAAGGTCATAAGAACACCTTGATGAACACTTTTCTGAGATCTAGCTGGTCAAACATCACTATTATGTCAGAAATCACACTTTGATCAAAACCTGGTGCCTACAGCACCCACAATGCAGCTCCATTGTTCACATATTCACTGTGAGAAAACATTTTTTTATTATATTTGGTCATCTGACAATACTGAAAGACACTTCTGCAACTTGACTGTTTGGCAGAAACACACAACCACAAGGCAGTTATTGTAGTTAGCCTCATTTCCTGAAGCAAAACATAATGGTATTCTGTAATAGGTCCATAACCCTTCTTTCATCCTCTTTACATTAGTAAAATAACCACTGAATTCCAGTTTCTTTGTAACGACCAAAAAAAATGTCATATTTTTCTCTCATCCTGTTTCTTCGCTCTTTTTTTAGAACTTCCGTCCAATCACGAGCGGATACGGCGGATACAGCCGTAAACCTTCGTACACTCCTGAACCGCAGTCCCCTCCGGTTCCCCAACCCACACACCTGAATAATGGACACTCCAGACCCAACAACGGTCACAGCTACGGCAACGGAACTGGGCACGCTCAGTACAACAACCCGTCAGGACTCTATGCTCACAACGGCAGCAACGGAGACAGATCTCTGCCAAGCAAGATGGGAGGTCTCAGCCTCAGTGCCAGGTGAGGGGATAAACAAATAGGAGCTTAATCCATGTGACAATTTACAGATTAGGCAGGATTATACTCACTGTATATTATTTTGTTTTTCCTGATTAAAGAATGATGCAGAAAGTTAGATGTACTAAATAAAATTTGAGGCTTATTCTTTCCATCTATGTGTTTATTTCAACACCACAGGAAGCTCTAAGTTTACGCTGTGGTCACGTCTTCTCAAATAAAACAAACAAAATAGGAAAACATCCCTCCATATGTTTATCCTGATCAGCCTCATTGCACACTATTGCTGTGAGAAAACCTTGCCAGAGAAGTCTCCAGTGTGTGCATCTAAAATCCATCAAGCTTTTTGTTGTTAAAGTTTCAACAGGTATGTTATGTTAACAAAGGCCATATATTATACTTTGCAGCTGTATCTGTGCGTGTGCTGACCGTGAGGACACTCTTAACAGATGCACAGGCACACCGCGGATGTCTCTCGACACACACCTGCACTGATAGCCATGTGGACTGGAAAAGCCATTTGTTGTTGTGCGTCCCCTCCAGCGGGCAATAAATGTGTGTGTCTAGTCTCCCAGTGAACATCCTCTCCAGCACTTCCCCAGGAATAGGCTGTTAATCCTCAAAAGGCACACACAGACGCACACTATTTTAACACTACCCCCATTGCCTGCTGTCACTTGCTTCCTCTCACAGACTCATTACACTATGCTGCCATGTTTCTCAATCTCAGTCTCACTTTCACTAATAGCTCGGGGTTTTTTTTCCCCATCTTACTCAGACTCCTGGAGGCAAACATGCATTTAAGTGTGTCAGGATTTGTTTACATCTGTCAGCAGCCCGACTCATCTCCCTGAAGTTTGGGAGTTTAAATGTGATCCAGTGAAAGGGATCCATCCTGTAAGGTTTGGGAATAACTTGATGGATGGATGAACATGCAGAAACAAGCTGTTGTGATTAAGACTTCATGCCTGTGGAAGAGCATGTAGCGTGTAAAGTATACTCCTCTGTTTTCCCCTCTCTGCATCCATCTCGGCTCTTCCCATAAAAGAGATATGCTCTACTTTTAAACATCTGTTTATAGGAAGAAAAAAGTTTTTTTTTCAGCTGCTTTTCCATCAAGGTTTTCTTTCTTCTGGATTCAGTCATCAGTTTTTTTTTTTGATGTTTTGGTTTAAGATGCTTGGGTTACTTTTATTCCTTCCTGGATCACAAAATGTATTATGACACCACCTGATGATAGAAAAATATGTAATGACCATATTTCACACCAATACATTTTGGGCACTCTTCAAATCAAATGCTTCAGCAGATTTGCTGCAATTATGCACACCCGAGAGCCCCCCTGAGATCTATTTTTTTTAATGTTTGCATTTTTAAAGGTAGGGTAGGAGATTTTGAAAGTAAACACACGCCCCGTTCTCTCAGAGCTCATCCCGAAGCCACGCCTCCCAATCACATGTACACGCATTACCTGAAGACGAGCTGCGGTCTATGACTTCGGCCCTCATGCACGTTCCTCTCTGGTGCGTGCAGAGCAGGAAGAGTGCAGCCAACCAGCCAAAGCTCTGTGCCGGGGCGCCTCGCAGGATTGACTGATGTTTTTAGCGTTTTATAGCTTCCACAGATGATTAATATTCTTTGTTTTAAAGCGAAACTGCCTAACTAATCGGTTGCTATCGGATTGTAAAGAGATGTTACACTAATTAAAAAGTGCATCAGAATGAATGTCACAATGAAATCTCCTACCCTACCTTTTAACCCATTACAAACGTTTAGGTTTTAAGTCTGTGCCACACAAAGCAGCATCACATAACGTCTTTTTTGACTAAAGGTGTTTTTACACTGCAGGCAGGAACTAACAGGCCATTTTAAGCAGGCCTGCATCTTTGTGATTGTTTCCCATGCAGGTTCTTTTTCATTTGTCCTACCTTGTACATAGTTCCTGCTGTGAGAAAAAAGCTTTTCTTTGGCACTATGAAAATGTTCCCCCAGTCCAAAAGCACCTTTTATCGTCTTGACTGATTCCTACAATCTAGTTTCTAATCATTATCCCACTGAATATAATGAATCTTGCCTTTTTTTCTGTCTCTCAGCCCAGAGCCCCCTGTACACTCCCCAGTGGGCCCTAATGGTTTCGACGTGCAGTCAGACGTCTACAAGATGCTGCAGGACTACGAGGAACCCATCTCTGAACCCAAACAGTCTGGATCCTTTAAATATCTTCAGGAGATCCTGGAGGCTGAAGATGGAGGTAGGAATTAATCCTGTGTGACACAAAGCAGGAACAAAGTGTGGTTTAATTGCAGTAAAATGTTTGTGAGGGTGTACTAATTATAAAACTTTTTTTGTGAAGAGGCTAAGATAGGCGAATAATAACAGTATACAATAACAAAGGCAGGCACTGTGTGGTTCAGTTCTGCCGACTGTTATGTAATGTGACTGCGTATATAAACAGTGGAAATATCAGAGTAAATATTTTCCCCTATGCAGATGAGGCCAAAGGAACATCTTGCAGATGCAGCCTCTGTACTCATCTGTCTAACTGGCATAGTTTTCCTTTTATAGAAAAACACATACAGCAAGGTTAAATGACAGATAGGACGGGACAGAGAGAGAGCGAGAGAGAGAGGAAGCAGGAGAAAGTGCTCTAAATAGCTCACATACGCATGAACGGGAGGGAAGTTTTGTTAAGACAATTTACTGCAAAAACAGCTTCACAAAGGACAATAAAGTAAGAAATATGGTTTTCCTGTCTGCCTTCTGACCGCCCGGCGTTCCAGGATTTGAGGAGGAGTCATGTGATGCTGATAGCAGCAGAGGAAGGCTAATCCCTGGAACTAAACCCTTCTCTTCAGGTTGTTTACCACCAAAGCAGGGGAAAGGTTGAAAAAGTGCTTATTTTGAGCCAAGCGTTGGTATGCACAAACGGAAACAGCACGGGGGTTCAGAGAGGTGGACCCGTGGACCCGTTTGCACAAATAGTTGATGATTAATGTTTTTCTTGACTTCAGACACTGACACTGAGGTGTCCTTGAGAAGGGTCCCTTAAACCTTAGCTATACGGAGTCTTGCCATTTCTGAATGTAAATAACCTGCAGCTTTAAGCTGTGATAATATGAATATTTTCATCTTTTCATCTGTATTTGTTGATGTCAATACAGTAGGCTGATGTAGAAACAAGATCCACTTATGTTAGGATCCGGTTGCAGGATTATTGTGACCAACAACACCCACTCAATCTTTGTTTCATTATGGTGGAGAAATACAAGCAGTTCGTGGAAGAGAGTTTCACAGGACACGAGAGGGGTGAATGAAACTGCTGTTCACATGGGGGGCATGAAACTAGTAGCAAATTGATACGCCTCTTTGGCCCTAAGAAAAGCAAACCAGTGCTTAGAGGGCTTGTAAGTAAACCTTAGCCAGACTTTCGGTCATAAGTTTGGGGTTTCACTTTGGTTTTCAGCCCTGTTTTAGTTTGGTTGAGGCATCAAAACTGCTTGGTCAGATTTAGCAAAAGATGAGGTTTAACTTCAAACACACCTGTTCGCAATACTACACCAAACACTCCTATCAGCAACAAGCTTCTCCTCCCTCCACTGTTGCAAGCATTTATTTTTTTCAGTTAAGGCCAGCAGAGTCGACTTGAGCTGAAAGAAGCTTTAGATACTGATGTGGAAACTGCTCCAGCAGAGTCAGACCAGACTCTTTCCCTAATTTATCACTGATCATAACACTTAAAACATTAAATAAAGAAACAGAGACAGAGACAGACAGATGAAGGCGACATAATGTATAACTGCTGATGGATTAAAAGGTTTAAAGGGAGCTCTCTCTCTCTCTCTCTCTCTCTCTCTCTCTCGTCCTGCTGTCAGCTGTCTTTCAGAATGTGAGACTGACAGGTTGATTGACAGGCTAAGCCTGTGATGAAACACCTCAAGTTTACTTTGGGATCCTTTTAAAAGCTACCTGTCTCTATGTTTATGTTTGGAAATGTCATTTGATCTGTGTGAGGGTGAAATCCCAGCACACATGTTGCTCCTGTCTTAGGTTTGTTTATGTTTATTAGCTCCATAAAGACAAAACAAGGCAAATCAACAACTGAACGCCATTTAGGTTAAAGTTAAATCATCCAGCTGCTGAATGCATGCCTTGCTGTCAGGATTTTAAATCGCTGTCGTTGTTCCCCTTTTGAAGGTGAGAGCCACCCCTGTAGAGGCCATGTTGACTCTCAAGGGGCTTTTAAAGTTAAAGCAAACAAGGGTGTCAGTTTACCCAGAATTCCACAGGCTGTATAGCATGATCAGATCGCAGTGTGGATGGAAGCTGGGTGGAGTGACAGTAAATACCGATGTAATAAGTTATAGGGTGTTTGAGACACTATTACAACAACAATACATTTCAGCAGAGAGGAGATTCTTTTTGCAGCAAAAAGCAGCAGAAAAGAGAAATCCTCACCAAGAAAAAGAAGAAAAAAACATAAAAAAGATGACATGATGACGGAGTATGTGTTTCTTTTACAGCTGGAAAAAGAAATAAACTCGGGCCCAGTAACCGCTGACAACCCTCCGTCCATTCTCCACACTCTAATTTTGTTTGTTTAAAGAAATTTATGAAGTATATCATATCATATTTTCTACTGTGCATTACATTACAAAAGCCCCTTTTCAGGCAGCAAGTATAACACTTGTCAAATTGTCGATTGCCACATGGATTATAACATTAATACTTGGCAAGCTGTTTTAAAGCATTCATCCCAAATGACTGCAATGATGTAGATAAACATCACGTCAATTGTAATCAAATTTAGTTCAATCCTGGATGTATAGTTTCAATAAAAAGAGAGAAAGAGACCGAAAGGGAGAAGAGAAAGAGAGATTTAGATGGTTTCTAGTCCACTAGAATCTTTTCCTTGACATTCTGTCGGTTTATACTCCACAGGTTTGAATTAGGATCAGTGTGTCTGTTTGATATTAGTCACAGTGCATGACACACATTCTGCTTTGAATGTATGTAGGTTGGAATGTGTGCTTCAAATGGTCAGCCTCTTGGTGTCTGTCAGTATTACATTGAATTGGTCTGGCGAAGTAATAATTGTTCATTTATTTCTGCACTTAATTCGCAACTGTGGTCTGAAAAACATTTATTCAACCTCCCCTTAAAGTCACAAGAGTCCTGCATGTAAGGTTAAAGTCCCATTAAAATTAAGTAATAGAGACATTAATCCCATAAATACCAGGCTAACGTCTGCTCTTAAACACACCACAGAGCAGTCTAACAGACTAGCTGTCACTGTGGGAACAGCTTTGAGGCAGGTGCCAGCTGTAGAGTCATTACACAGTGGGTAGAGGCAAGTTGATAGGTGGCCTGCTGGCCTGAATAGCCTCTGCTGGAACATCATCAGTAAAAGGAAGTCATACGGCAGTGGTTCCAACTGCTACACCGCTGGAGTGGCTCCAGATATCCAGT
The DNA here is from genome assembly GCF_900634625.1 of Parambassis ranga. Taxonomy (NCBI): domain Eukaryota; kingdom Metazoa; phylum Chordata; class Actinopteri; family Ambassidae; genus Parambassis; species Parambassis ranga. The sequence goes on along the minus strand of NC_041034.1, from coordinate 6,620,250 downwards.
ATAAAGTATGCCAGTCAGGCATAACTAATCGCTGGATGATTGCTCTTATTAAAAAAAAAAGTCATGCATGGGAAGGCAGCAACACGCCCTGCACAGCCTTACCTATCTTTCCATAGAAAGTCACTTTGTAAATGTAATTTTAAAACCATTTCCTCTTATATGTATATTTAACAAGTAAGCCACAACCCAGCTTGTGTTCACATGTAGTGTCTGAATGTAACATACTGGTGTGGTGGTTATGCCTGGACAGTTTGACTCTGTGTAACAGATACTTGGAAATGCCACTACATAATGTCACGCTTTAATGGAGCACACAAGGACATTTCCAGAGACACACAGCAGTCATGCAGAGGGAATATGTCATGTGCATGTTAACACTGGAGAGTGATGTTATTATTGCAGTTTGGTGTGATGGTCATGTAACAGAGGAGATGTACAGAGTAGATGTGCCATCTGTCTGTTGATGAATGATTCCACAGACTATGATTGATCAGTTCCAAGGACCTACAAGATACAGTGTATTAGTAAGGGTTCTTCCTGTTAAAAGAGAGCTTTTCCTTGCCACGTTATCGTCTTAAGGGGGTCAGCCTCTGGGTCTCTGTCAAGCACTTAGAACCAATGGTAGCGTGGCCGAGCGGTCTAAGGCGCTGGATTAAGGCTCCAGTCTCTTCGGGGGCGTGGGTTCGAATCCCACCGCTGCCAGTAAACTTTTCCCCCTGGGATTAATAAACTCATTCTGATATAAGTTGTTGCTTGCATGCTCATTGTTAAGCCTAACGGCCCTATTGTGTACTATATATTTATGACTGTTATTTCTTTTAATTTATAGGTGTTCCCCTACCAGAGAGAATGAGAACCTTAAAATCTCCAGTCAGGTCTCCAATCCCCAAGCTGGGAAGTCCCATCCCCAGCCCCATGTCCGGTCTCCAGAAGCTACCACAGTGCACACGCTGCTGTAACGGCATTGTGTAAGTATTCTGTAAAGTTTAACCACTTCAAGATGACTTAAGGCTCATCTGCCCTTACTCTGAACCCACAGAGGTCGACCTGCATCGACAGGCCTTTCATAAGTGCTCAGAAATCTCTGTTCCCATTCATCATTTTAATGATTAAACAAAGCCATCCTCCACACCCTTTAATACACATACTGCACACATTCACCCCAGCATCCGTTTACATGCACCTTCTGCCAAAGTTAACCACATGCACCGGTAATCCCCCCCTCTATAAAAGCAGCTGCAGGTAAGCAGTGATGTCATGAGCTTACTTTCTTGTTAACAAGAGAGCATTGAGGGAGCATAATGCGGCTGTTATGACCTTGGGGCATTTTACAGCTTTATTAAACATGTATAGTGCACTGTGTCAGAGTTTACACTGCAAGTCGTGTGGTCGCATACATCGGGACTGCAGTAAAAAAACAAAGAAAAGCAGCTGTGCGACTGAGTGGTTGCTGGCTTAGATCCTCAGACCAGAAAGGAAAATCTTATGGTGAATGAACAGTGAACGCCCTGCAGTCACTCTGAGTGCACTGATGTCACTAGCGCTAATCAGTAGCTACACAGCAGAATAAAGATGCACTATTCAACCTTATCAGCAGATATATAACATATAAGAAGATACATTATGCAAACTCTGTTCACAGGCAATTCGGCAATTGTGGATTTGAATAGATAATGGAAGGAATGAAGTGGAGATACATGTGACTTCCTTTTAAAGAATTCCTCTAACACAACTCTAATCCACCTTTTATCTCCAGTGGCACCATTGTGAAGGCCAGAGACAAGCTGTACCATCCCGAGTGCTTCATGTGTGACGACTGCGGCATCAACCTCAAGCAGAGAGGTTACTTCTTTATCGAGGACAATCTGTACTGTGAGACCCACGCCAAGGCTCGCGTCCAACCACCAGAGGGTTATGATGTTGTCGCTGTGTACCCCAACTCCAAGGTGGAGCTAGTCTGAGATGAAGAGGCTGCGCATAATGTAACTGGGAAACCAATATATATATATATATATAACCGATCAGGCTCTGTCAAGCAGGACTACTGATCTTGGACCAGTTTTGTCCTATGAAATGTGTTTTGTTGATCCCAGATCAGTACTACCACTCTGACAGGCTTGATAAATGTTTATGTATATTGGAATATGTTGACAGAATAAGGCTCTGACCCATCTCATCTCTCATCCAGTGTGTTTACAATGAATTCTAGAACCAGCAAACACACTGGAGTTGTTATGCTCATATTCAGAATACAGCATTTATATGCATGTTAATAGTGCATATTAGATCTCGTGCTTAAACTTTACTGGAGAAAAACACCAAATCTTCGCACACATTAGCAAAAAAACACATTTGTCTTTCTATAAAATGCATACAGTACATTATGTAGTGTCCCACTTAAGCATTAAAATGGGTGTATTTGCTGTGCAGACATTACTTTTAGGACTCATTTTGAATTCAACTCTCGAATTTTCTACGCAGCACATGGCTCAAAGTCATGCAAGGTATAGCAATATCAGTGTTGGTTATATGGTGGACAGGTTTCAGTGTCTTTTAAACTCTTTGCAGTTAAACATTATACATGTATGCAGTTTACTTTTCTGTGTTACAAAGCTGGGGGGCATTTCTGTTTATTTGCCACGTTTTTTGCTCAATAATTTACAATATCTGTAACAGGTATGATTGTGATTGTGTGTGGAATGTGTCAGTATGCTTTGGTGACAGGGTTTACTGAACTATAACCATAGGTAAATGCCTCTGTATGCAGGTATGCAAGCACCACCTTCTAAAATGTAAACAAAAAACCCCCTGCAGGAGACGTCCTGCAAAGCTCCGTGAGAAACTCTAAATGAGAATCTGCTTGCAATCACAACCTCAAGCCTCAACTTATACACAACAAATTGCAAGAAATGAGACTTTAATGACTAAGTAACTTAGCTTAAATGCAGTTGACACTTGTGTGACTCACAATTACAGAATGTTTTTAGCATTGGGTGTTACTGGCTCATGCACCTGACTGAGAGAGGAATTTCAGCTCTCACACTGAGAGAATTCCTCATCATAAAAAAAAAAAAAGAAAAACAAGAGCAGAGCAGTTCAAAAACTCTCCAAGCTCTCCGTGTCTCATGACAGCTTTTAAAAGAAAAATGGCTATGGAGACGCAGCCACAGAAAACTTCTAGAACCTTGTAAAGTGGGATTTCTCAGCCTACAACATGTGGGAGTAATACTTGGACTCACTACACAGATGCATTACAGTTCCTCTTTTGGACGAGGGAAGAAGTTGGACAGTTGTATTCCCTTCCTACTATGAATTCAGATTTCTAGTCACAGCCAAGCAACATGAAGCAAATGAAATATATTTCCTCCGAGAGAAGGGAGTGAGGAAGAGAAATGAGGGGATGGCAAGTATTTACTTTGCTTGACAGAGAAGAAAAAAAGGCTGTCATTATGTAGCCATTAGTCTTAGTTTATTGTGAATAGGGGAGTGAAGTGGGTGGAGACCATTGATCTTAAAGTTTAGAAAAAAATGTTTCTAACTACTTTTGTAATTTGAAATGAGTTTTAGCAGTGCTGATATCCATGTGTTTTTAACACCAGTAATGTGCAGTTGCTGGTGTGCCATCAATACTAGTTATTGTGTAAATTATGTGAAAATTCTATTGCTACCACGTCATCTTTCTGGTATTGTACATATTTTTGTTTCGTTGTGATTGCTTTAACAAACAGTATCACTCACGTGCCTTTGCCTTTAAATGATTCCTCTGACACAAATCTCTCTGTTGTGTTTAACTTATTGTCCTACCAAACACATGTCTCTTTTTATTTGCTCTGTTTTTTTAGGTTCTAAATAAAAATGAGAAGTGCATTACAATGACGCAATCGTTTTTTTACTGGTCAGGATTTCCCCACAAAAAAAATGTTTAAAAACACAAAGGGGATCTCATTTCTTCATAAGACCACCAGAATGTATGTGTTGTAACTGGAATACTCAGACTCACACATCACAGAGGCCTTAAAAATCATAAAATTGAAGTTTTGTTGTTTGTTTTTTTTGTTAATAGTTAATCATGTTTTAAATGTGGTTTTGTGAAGAATTTTGGAATACATAATATATTTACAGCTATGTTTATGATTGTATCTACCATAAACCTGATAATACCTTACTCTCACACAAATCCCTTCTGACAGGCAGCATGAATATAAAGTTCTATTTAGACCTGTAGCATAATCATTTTACAGGAAATTGGTCAATGCTTTTTCAAAAGCCAATTGGACTTAATCAGATTTAGATGTCAAAGGGCACTATAAGCTAAATCCATGCCTGGGAAGTGGGCCAGTGGTGTACAACAAGTGTTCTCTTACTTCCTACTTTTTCTTTTTTTGTAGCGCTGCCAATATGTTGATTTAATTTTATTTATTTATTTGAAATTTGAAATACTTTAATAATCCCATCAGGGAAATTGCTTAAGGCTGACCAGCAAAGAGTGCCACACACCAGTGAGTGCACTGGAGGCAATGCGGGTAAAGTGCCTTGCCCAAGTACACACAACAATGACTAGGGAGGAGTTAGGATCGAACCACCAACCTTCCGGTTATTGGACAACCTTGCTCTACCACTGAGCCACTGCTATTGTTTTTCTTGCTTCTGCTGTATCATCAGAATCATCAGTATCATATCATCAGAATTTCAGTTATAACGCATCGTGATGGAACCATTTTTTTTGCAGTCAGGACCTGGATCATGGAGGCTGTCGGCCACTTCAGTGCATTAGCTCAGTATTTTTTTCAACCAGTCTGCCATTAGAGATCACCAGGTGTGCCGCAGGAAATTATCCAATTTCACTTAATTGGTCCGATAATTATTATTTATTTATGGTAAATAACTTGTCTTAGTTCGTCTATGCCAGTAACGTATAGTGATGGTCATTGTGTTGCTATACACAATATATATACCTGACCTCAGTGCAGTCAGTGCATGTGTGTGTGTATGTATGATTTTTTACATGTAAAAAAATTCACTGACCATATAATGAATACATAAGTGAACTAAATCAGAGAGAGAAAAGAAGCCAGGGTTTAAGAGAAGAGAATGAATGGAAGTCAGAATGAGAAGTAAACAAATCAGTGACGTCTGGACCAACTGTTGCTACCCTTCTGAAGAGCTTTGTACAATCAGCATTACGCACATTTTCTAATGTTTCCCACATGTTTGACACCAATTGTGCTGTCACTGCCGAACTTCAACTTCAAACAGGACAATAAACATTTGTATTACTGTGGTATTAGAAACTTGATTGAATTCGTGGCAGGGTTCAGGATGTGGCAGGGACGCAACTTTCACAGCACCTAAGTTTCCATTGTTATTATGTGATCTCAAATTAGTGAAGAAATCTTCACACACACACAGCAAAGTGTGAGCAAAACAGAGGCAATGAGAGGCACAGATTCATGGAAAGAATTCTGCTTCTCTCACATCTATAAACAATGAGTCCACTTTAAAGATAAACACTTCAAGTTGCTCAGAAACAGAGCTGGTTTCTCTCTGCAGACTCCATCACCTTCTAACCAGCTAGTGTCCATCACACTGAAAACTCACATTGAGTACCTCACGAGTACACACATATCACATTAGCACTGTAAACAATCGGATTCTTATGTCCTTTGTCTGTCCAGAACCTCTCAATTCAACGACAGTCAGATCTCTCCATTGTCTCCTTTTTATCTGTGCACCTCATTCCTTCTTTATGGAGCATAGTGTTCATTCCAGGTTTCTGGCTCCATACGGTACCAATCTGTTGCCTGTAACATCCATGATTTGTTGAGTTTTTCTAGACGACTGCTCGCAACCAGACTGTACCTACACCGCTACAGCATATGAAACTGCACATATATGGCAGCATTCTAACCATTCCTTCTCAGATATAAATTCAACACATGTACCATAACTCAAAAACCCATATAAGCAGCAGGTGGAAGCTTCATTTATCACAGTGAGGTTTCTTGCAGGGTTATAATGTGGAACTCTGTCGGCCGATGATGAGAGAGACAGGAGATAATCTTATGTTTAACTTTACAACAACAC